>NC_137893.1:116247716-116810331 GCF_963455335.1 Martes martes | reverse complement strand
TGTCAATCATCTCCCCACCCAACCTCGTGAGCTCAAGGAGCTGAGAAAACGAGAAGCAGCAGTCCCTTGCCAAGAGATGGAAAAGCTCAACAAGCCAACCTAAGACCCTTAAGGACAGTTTTGTCCTTTCTTTTTAAAAGCAGTTTTAATACACAGGGAAATCTGAGACGATCATATCAGTACTCCATTTCTACCTTGAATAAAAACAGACCTTTCAGGCTCAGCTTTAACTTTCCTAAGCACTAAGCACTGTGAAATCACTTGGTATACAGCCAGTGCCACTGGCCTTTCTAAAAGAGTATTTCACACTGCTAGACATTTCAGCCATCTAAAATGCCTGCCACACTCCCCCATGCCACTCTGGGAGGCTACAAGAGTACAAGCAACCCTGTCTCTAGTATACTGTCATCACAGAGGCTCCAAAAAAGAGGGAAGAGGGAAAATCTCGAATGGAAGTGCTTTCAGGGAGCCAAAGTTGAATAATACGACAAAGATGAGTGTCATACTACCCAATCCAGAATGGTAAAATCTTACTCAAGAAACCAGTTTCAGCCTTCTACACTGTTTACGACAAAATGTTTAACTGGAAGATACGGCAGATTAAAAATATAAGTATATATTTATTTGCTAATCCTTATTTGTAGGTCCAGGACCTTGTCTTGAGTATAGTTCTGTTGGTGAACAGTGAGTTGTCTTTCATATACCACACCCATCATGCATGACCTATGTTTTCCAGTTCAAGGGTTCTTTTTTTTTCTTCTTTTTTTAAGATTTATTCATTTGGGACGCCTGGGTGGCTCAATGAGTTAAGCCTCTGCCTTCAGCTCAGGTAACAATCCTAGGGTCCTGGGATTGAGCCCCGCATCGGGCTCTCTGCTTAGCGGGGGCCCTGCTTCCCCTTCCTCCTCTGCCTCCTTGTGATCTCTCCCTCTTTCTCTGTCAAATAAATAAATAAAATCTTTTAAAGAAATATTTATTCATTTATTTTAGAGAGAAAAGCACATTCGTGCACATGGGCAAGCAGGGGGAGGCGCACAGAGAGAGGGAGGAAGAGAGACTCTCTAGCAGACTCCCTGCTGAATACATGGGGTTCAATCCCACAAACCCCGGATCATGACCTGAGCCTAAACCAAAAGTCAAAGGCTTAACCGAATGAGCCACCCACATGCCCCTCCAATTCAGGTTTCTATAAAAAAAAACACACCCCTGAAAACATTCATGAAGAGATCTATGTGCAGAGTCCTTCCAGACTTTTAAGACTCCCTCTCCACATTTTGTAGTTTATCGATACCATTGAGCAATACTTTCTTTTACTGACTTGAAATTATCGAGTCATTCCAAAGCATTTAGGATACTTCTCACAAAACCATTCTTTTTCAAGTCAAATTTCACGGGCTTACATCATATTTAATTACACTGCATAATTACAATAACAAGTATGATGAACATAAAAACAGGAATAAAGACAACGGATTCTTTGTAAGCGTGCGATTGATTGGGAGGCCTCATGGCTGGGGGATATATGAAACCCAGTGGCTCTCAGAGCAACAAGGGCATTCAGTGTACCACACTGGTGTAAGTGGAGGTTGGGTAAGACACTGTCTACTGTATATCAGTAGGTTCAAAGTACTGTAATAAACACCTTAGTTATCATGAATGTCCCAAACTTAAAGGTTTTAATTTATCAAAACGTCAGTAACAATTAGTAAAACTTTCAAGTGGGGGAATTTTCCTTTTGATTCTTGCTTACTAACAGGAAAAGCAGCCTGAGATCTGAAGTAAAGGAAATGCATTCTCTTCATGTCGTTGGGCCTGTTCTTCTGTCTCTCCCTCTAGACTCTAAGCTCCCTACATACCAGTCTTCTTTGTAACAGTATCTCAATAAACTGACTCCATAACCTTGCTGAATATGTTCATACATCCTAACCTCAGTCAGTATTTCAGCTATCACTGCTGGCATATAAATAAAATCTTCTGGGGCTGAAAAAAACAGAATGTTAGGTTTAATTCCAGTCTATTATGTGCTAATATTTTCCGTCTCTTTCTCTTTACATTGTATGTATGTTTCCTGACACTGGTAAATTCAATTTATTAACCAGGGTCCCTTTATACTTACATTACTATTGTATTCAAGCTAATAATATTCTGTAAACTATTCTATCTTGATTAAAGCTATTGGTTCCCATTAAAAA
Organism: Martes martes; assembly: GCF_963455335.1. NCBI lineage: Eukaryota > Metazoa > Chordata > Mammalia > Carnivora > Mustelidae > Martes > Martes martes. Next base: position 116,808,139 of record NC_137893.1, on the reverse strand, counting down.
ATAAAATTGGGTTGAATATCCTATTGAGTTTGAATTTCACATTCCCACAATGTGTGGCAGCTAATACTTCCAGTTTCTGGCACTTCTATTGAGAACATAAAAGTTCTCCCGGAACTAACAAATTACTTCCCTTCTAACACAATTATGTAATCTGAATTGAACGGCACCCTAGAGATTATTTTGTGGTCCAAAATCCCTCCCAATTAAGGGATCCCATCGAAAAGTACTCAACTTTTTTGGACAGGAAGGGATGTTTACCTTTAAATCCCACATTATAGAGGGCTACACCCATAGTAGGCTCTTAACACATACTTGTTAACTGAACTGAACAAGTCTAAAATGGGTGCATTTCATTAATTTTCTTGTTCTTTCTGGGCTTTAGCTGTAACATCCACTGAATCTGTAATTAAAAATTTGCATGAATCTTCTGCTCATTAACCAATGTTCAAAAAGAAATTCAGCAGAGGAAACTCCACAATCAGTCAAACGTTTTAATATTAAGGCTGTTAATGTCAGTACATGATAAAACTAAAAGAAAACGGAAAATCAAATCTTAGTTTGCTTATGATCTATGAAAAGTTTCCAATTTATCCGAAATACTCACATGTTCTCAATTCCTAGTATGATTTTTTTTAACAAATGAAGTCTTGCATCATTCATACAACTAAATTATACACCCTTCAACTTATAATTGGGGTGCTCACAGGCTTAACCACAGTACTGTAATAAGACATGTTATTATGCTAATTAATTTTCCCTCCAGTTAAAACAGACTGTGATCCCATCTGATTTCCCATAATATATGATAATGAAGAGAACAAAGCCTCTGGAGCAGTAAACACCACCAACAATTTTACTTTACCCAAGTATGTATTCCAAAACTACATAATTCACAGCATGGCCCTGCTAAGCACCCCAATACATCTGGTTTTGGGGGATTTTACAATATATGACAGGACACAAAGTATACATTTCCAAATTCCCTTTCTTTCCGTTTTACTGAAAGGAAACAGACACAGACAGACACACACACACACACACACACACAGTCCCTCAATAGCACAATTACTGCCTTGCTATTTTATTCAAGCAATAATTTAAAGTCCCACTTCCTCCTAAATATCTCTGGACAGCAACTCTTGGCAATCCATCCGCCTCTTTCATCACAGCTTCTTTCCATAACAAACGGGTCAAGTTCCTCTCCCCCCATTTCAACACGAGGCACTGTACTTGCAGCCCTGCCACGATAGCCTACTGCTGAATGCCAGAATATAGCATATTGAATTTCACTGTCCTTCATTGTTTCCAGTTTAACTGCCATTTTACCACCATGCACAGGAGAGAAACGGTTTCCCACAGGCATCTTATGAATTTCCAAAGCAGCTATTCTTTGTGGATTTACAAAAACGTTTGCCGTCTCTGGATACCCTTTATCACCACAGAAACGGCTCTGGGAGGCTCAGATTTTTTTTTTAAGTACCCCATGCAAAAAGAAATTGATTCTAAGCATTTCTATTTCGCTAGCAAATTTAATCCTAAAGGCCTTACTGTAGGGCAATGTCAGGGCAAAGATCTCTAACATTGCTTTTGGCCTTCCCAATTAAAATGAAATATTTTCAGGTCATAAAGATTATCTTATCAAATGTCCTTTCTTCTCAGCTACACCAGAAGGCTACACAGAGCACTGTAAAATAAACAATTGGCTTTGGCGTTCGTACAACGCCCTAAATCTGCCTAAACCGCCCCCTCCTTAGGCTCACAGACACATAATCCCTCGGCAACCCCCAAACCTGCCAGTGAAGTGGACTATTTCTCTGGCACAAAGGACCGGCCTGCGCCTCGTGCACGGCGGCCTCTGCACACATGTGCAGGCTGACAAGTGCGGAGCTGCCCTTCCTGGATCCGAAGCTGGAGGCCTGGCCCGAAAGCCACACACACTTCCCCACCCACCGCCTTCTCTCGGCGGCCACTGTCCCCTATGACAGGCGGCGGGCTCTGAAGCTCCCCCGGCCTGACCCGTGCCGTGCGGCCACGCTCGGACCCGCTTTCCCTCCGCCCACCGTCCTTTTTCCTTTCTTCTCTTCTTTGCCTCAAGAAATTCCGTCGGAACTTCATTCGGGCCGAGCCAAGCGGCCCTGCCAGGGACCCCGGGACACCCTCCCCCAGCGGCCGCGCCCCCCGCGCCTCGGCCGGAGGCGACCGCCGACTCCGGCGACCCCCGGCCCGCCCGACCGGAGCCTCACCTCCTCCTCGCTCTCGCTGCGGAAACACAGGCACGCGGCCCGCTTCTTGTACCCGTCGCCGTCATAGGTGCGAGTCTGGTTCGACTTGAGCTTCATCATCCTCCGGGCCCGGGTGGGGGTGCGGTGCGGGTCGCGGGAGTGGAGGGTGGGGAGCCCGCTCCGGACGGCGGCGCGCGCGCGCGTCCCCGGCTCGGCCAAGGGAAGCAGGGAGGGAGAGCCGCTTTTCCGCTACACGGCTCGGCCGCTGGCCCGCCACGGCTGCCTCATTCCCCCCGGCCCAGGCCCCGCTCCGCCGCCGCCGTCACGGCTGCCGTTGCCGCTGCCGCCACGGCCGCCGCCCCCTCTGCCACCGCCACCCCCGACGACGACCGCGCCGCCATCTTGGGCGCGCTGCGTCAGCGGCGTAAAGCCGCGCGGGCCTGCGGGACGGCCGCGCGCTCGTAGCGCAGGCCGCGTCCGGGAATCGCACCCTCCCAGTCCGCGCGGCGTAAACGAGCGTCCGGAATGAAAGGGCCGTGCGAATGGAGGCGGCCGCAACGCTACGAGCGTAGGGGTGGGGAAGGTGGGGCGCGCGCGGAGGAAGTCGGGGGAGAAAGGGGTGCCGGCGCAGGGTCGCCCCGCTGGGCTGAGCGGTGACCCGAGGGGAGACCTGGCTATCCGGCCACGCGATTTGGCGGAGGGGGGAGCAGGCGCTTGCCCAAGGTCACGCCGCGATTCCGCGGCCGAAGATGACCCAAGGTCAGGCCGCCCCTCCTTGGCCTTGCCAGTTCATCTGGGTGGGGGTGAAGAAGTGGGATGCGATTGAACGCTCTGGAGCGTGCAACCTGAGATAACTAGGATTAGGCACTGCACGGCAAAGGGTGTGAGGGGAACGGGGGGAGGGGCGTTGTGCACTTAGCATTGACATCCAGAAGCTCTGGAAGTCTTACTGGCTGGGGCATTGACAGATGTTTCTCCTGTAACCCTTGAGTGGTGCAAAAACAAGTGCTTCCTATTAGGGTAAACAGGAGGGCCAGAAAAGGAAGATACAAGATGCAGATCAAAGAGCATCATCGTTTCTGGCAATCAACAAGGACTATATAGTGTGGATGTCAAACAGATTGTCCAGGGGAAAATAAATAACCAGACGCTGTGGAGCAAGGAAAAATGAAATATAACCTGTGAATGTTCTCAAAAGACCAGACCAAACATAATACCATGCCCATTCCCTGAACGTGGTGTAAATTCTGTGTAGCGTTTGTCTGTGAGCTGCTCGTTGCTCTTCTTTAATTTGCTTGTATTTAGCACAGTAAGAAAGTCAAGATTTGAAACCAAACCTTAGCTGGAATCCGTTGCATCATTTATTTACCTCTAGTTGGCGTTTGGCAGTTAGTAGTCACTTAATACATTGCAACTAATATTGACTTTTTAAAAAATTAATACCAATATCTGTTTCTGTATATCACAATTACACTTTTAAAGATTTTATTTATTTATTTGACAGAGATCACAAGTAGGCAGAGAGGAAAGCGCGGGGCGGGGGGGGGGGGCGGGAGGGCAGTGGTGAGAAGCAGGCTCCCCGCTGAGCAGAGAGCATGACCTGAACAGAAAGCGGTGGCTTAACCCACTGAGCCACCCAGGTGCCCCTAATACTGACATTTCTCTTAACCCTTGCCACAAAAATGCGGGATTTCAGTTAATTTGGGTCAATCTTCATGCAGTGGAATTCCCCAAATCTTGGTCATTTTGGTTGTCTTTGTAGCTTTCTCCTCTTCCATGTGAGGTCTCTAAAAGGAAGGAAGGAAAAAAGTTCTGGCTGTAGAAATCCTATAACGTGTTCGTTGTCAAAAATTTGAAAAATACAGAGAGCATAAAAAACTAAATCATGTATCTTTGAACACATTCTGTAGAGATCTGTAACCTGCTTTCTTTCTTTTTTTCCTGGTCTATCTCCCATGCTGTTACTTTTCTTTTTAAATACCATTTCTAATTACTACCTATAGTCTATCATAGGGATGCACCATCAATTATTTTACCTTTTCCTCATTGTTAGAAGCTTAGGTTGTGTCCTCTGTTTCATCGGAACGGTAATGAATGTTCCAGTACATAAATCCTTATCCCTATTTCAGATATTCCCACAAGATAAATTCCCAGAGGCAGATGAAGGGGGGTAGGGTCATATTTATGGCTTTTGCTGCCTGTTGCCAAAGCCTTCCCAGAAAAGTTGTCTGAGTAGCTAGACAGCTACACTGTGCTATCTGCCACTTTCTTAGCGTTGGGAGCAGAATTGCAAAGGCATCCCAGGTCTCAGGGTAGCATAATAAAGACAATAAGCAAGTTAGATCGTAAAGTCATGGGCAGGCCCTGTGTCATTTACCTTCATACCTCCACCTCCTAGCACAGGGCCTTGTCCAAAATAAGAACTCGGTAAATGTTGATCGAATCGGTGGATAGGTCTTTCTGTTGATTTCTAATTCCTTCCCCAGCTTTTATGGGCCTGTCTAGTTGCAAGAACCCACAAGACCACTCCCACATTTCTTGCCTTACTAGTAATTACTTTTTCTTTGTTCAGGAAACATTAACCGAAGGATTCCACCCTTTCCTGGAAGACAATAGTAGATACCAGTCTTAAATTCATTTAAAAAATATACTTATTAACATATTATTCCAGTTAAATACATCTCCAAAAGTGCTGTAAGAAAAAAACTGGTATGTAAAGTGCTACCTAAAGCTTATGACTGACTTAGAGTATAAATAGCTCTTCAGTCGCCTAAGCCAGAAAACTGGGAGTCGTTGATCTATGTCTTACCTTCTCTCCAATTGATAATGAGCTCCACTGCTTCTGCCTTCTTGACATCCTCAGTCCGGGCCCCTTGCCTTCTTGCCCTGTGCCATTATTTCATTAGGACTCCCCCCTCTTTCCTGTACCATGGCCTCCTGGGCTGCCGTCCATCCTCCCCCTGCAGCAGGATGAATCCTTCCTAATGCAGATCTAAATAAGTCATGGCCTTGAATTAAACCCTACTTGCTCCTCAGTGCTTTCAAGATAAAACCAAATTCTACCGGGAGATACCAGACTCTGCAGGAGTTTAGTCTAGTCATTCAAAACTACTTACAGTTTCTTGAACCTCTAACCTTGAATCTTCTGAGTCTTTGAACATGCCTCCCTGGTGTCTGGAAGGCTCTTCTTCCAAGACTGTCGCCTACTTCATTGTCCCTCCCCATCCACCCAGAGAGAAGCCAAATTATATTTATCCTTCGAAACTCAAAAGTTACTGCCTAATTGCCTCTGTCCTTCCTACTGCCTGAGTTTGTCCTGCTAATTTATCACATTGTCACATGGTATTGTCACTGGGTTGGTTTGTTTCTTTGTATTACCAATCTCGTATTTCAAACTCACTAAAGGCAGGGTCTCTGTCTCACTTATCCTTGCTTATTTCACTCAGCAGTTATCCCAGGCCCTGACCTAGAACCCACCTCAACAAAAGTGTATTAATGGAAGAACAACTACCGCCCTTCCAGAACCCCATCTTGATGATAGAGCTTACTCACTTGTCTGCGGGAACACCCCCACACAACACACCTACAATCCTCTGAATGAAGCTCACATACCATTCTCCTGATCCCACATTTCAGAGATTATCTGTAATAACTTTTTAGGGAGAATTCTTTCCTCCCTCCTCCCAAGACTACCTTGTTCACCCCACCAAGTCCCCCAGGAGCACCTACTGTTTCTGATCTTTGCTTTCGTACAAGTTACCTATTCATGCATAACAAACCTCCTCAAAACATAGTGGCTTAAAACATAAATCATGGGGCGCCTGTGTGGCTTAGTCGGTTAAGCGTCTGCCTTTGGCTCAAGTCATGGTCCTAAGGTTCCGGGATGGAGCCCCACCTCAGATTCCTTGCTCGGTGGGGAGTCTGCTTCTCCCTTTCCCTCTGCCTGCCGCTCCCCCTACTTGTGTGCTCTCTCTCTGTGTCAAATAAATAAATAAAATATTTTTTAAATAAATCATTTTTTAAATGAATCATTTATTATTTCTCATGGTTCCTATGGGTTAAGAATCCAGGAGTGTCTTGACTGAGCAGTTCTGGTTTGTGTCTCTCGTAAGGTTGCAAACAGGTATTGGCTGGACCTGCTGTCATCCAAAGACTTGACTGGAGCCGCAGGACCCACTTCCAGTGGGCCGCCTCACATGGCTGGTGGTTAGAAGGAAGCTCAGTGCCTTATGACGTGACCCTCTCCATGGGGCCACCTGAGCACCCTCACAACATGGCAGTTGGAGTCCTCCAAGAGCAAATGATACAAGATGCCAAGACTGAATGGACTGCAGTGCCTTGATGACCTGGCCTTGAGAGTCACACTTTGTTAGCTCCACAACTTTCTATTGTTCACATACATAAGCCTGACTGAGTGTGAGAGGTTACACATTATTCCAGAAAGCAAGGATCACTGGGGGCCATAGTTGAACCCGCCTGCCGCATCTCTCATAAAATTTACCTGGTCTCTAGTTCATTCATTCATTGCCCATATATCCCAGGCAGCATACCTAACACAGGGGAAGAAGATAATTCTTAAGAATAGGCTACTCTTCCCTAGATGATAGTGGGTGGTAATAGATTTAAATCAAATAAAATAATCTTCTAAAAAAGATTTTATTTTTAAACAATCTCTACACCTAACCGAAGCTCAAACCCACAATCCTGAGATCAAGAGTCACATGCTCCACCAATTTTTACCTAATTGATATGTGTAAAGTACTATACCCATCAGGTGTAGAATACACACCTGTTTAAAGTGTACGTAGAACGGGGGCACCTGGGTGGCTCAGTCAGTTGAGCATCTGCCTTCAGCTCAGGTCATGACCTCAGGGTTCTGGGATTAAGCCCCACATCGAGCCCTGTGGCCGGCTCCCTGCAGGGAGTCTGTTTCTCTTCCTCTGCTGCTCCCCTCTACCCCTGGCCACATGCTTCTCTCTCCCTCTCTCTCTAAAATAAATAAAATCTTTTTTTAAAAAAGTATACATAAAACATGCACCAAGATGGACCACATACTTGGTAATAAAATAACCCACAATAAAGTTTATAAAAGATTGAAATCTTACAGAATAAGTTTTTGGGAGAGAGGATTTAAAGAATAACAAAAGGGGCGCTTGGGTGGTTCAGTTGGTTAAGCCACCGCCTTCCACTCAGGTCATGATCCCTGAGTCCTAGGATGGAGTTCCATATCGGGCTTCCCCTGCTCTGCAGGGAGCCTGCTTCTCCCTCTGCCTGCCACTCCCCCTGCTTGTGCTCTCTCTCTCTCTCTGTCAAATAAATAAATAAAATCTTTTAAAAAAGATAAAGAATAACAGAAAGGTATCTTTAAAAGTTCCAAATATTTGTAAATTAAACATTCTATTCCTAAATAACCCATGAAACAAAGAGGAAATCACAGAAGAAATTATAAAGTATCTCTAAATGAATGCTATCAGGACATGTGGCTGGCTCAGTTCGTAGAGTGTGCCAGTCTTGATCTCGGGGTCATGAGTTCAAGCCCCACATTGGGCATAGAGATTACTGAATGATATCAAAATTTGTGAGGTTCAACCAGAGCAGTGCTTAAAAGCAAATATATAGCTTTTAACATGTATATTAGAAAAGAAGACTTAAAGACAATTATCTAAGTTCCCACTTTAAGAAGCTAGAAGAAAACAAATAAATTAAACCCAATTTAAATAGAAGAAATAGAGATGAAATCAATGAAATAGAAAACAAACAACAGAGAAAATTAACAAAGTCAAAAGTTGGTTCTTTGAAAATATAAATAAAATTCATAAGCAAGACTATAAAGGAAAAAAGAGAAGAAAAACCAAATTACCAATATTAGCAATGAATCCAATGGACATCAGAAGAGTAATAAGGGAATATTATGAAAAACTTTGTCAACAAATTCAATAACTTTAGATGAAATAGACAAATTCCTAGAAAAACAATTTCCCAAGAATAACCAAATAGAAAATTGGAAAATCCTTATCTATGCAACAAATTGAATTTGTTAAAAACCTTCTCACAACTTCAGTTAATAACAATGTACTGACATTGGCTGTGACAAAGGTACCATATTAATATAAAATGACAACAATAAGAGAAACTGGGTGGGATTATATAGGAATTCAGTTACTGTCACGACTTTTCTGTAGATCTAAAACTATCCTTTTAAAAAAAATTTATTTATTTTATTTTATTTTGAGAGAGAGAGTGGGGAGAGGGGCAGAGGGAAAGAGAGAATCTCAAGCAGGCTTCACACCCAGCTCTTCATGGAGCCCGGTGTGGGATCCTATCCCACAACCCTGAGGTCATGACTGGAGCCAAAATCAAGAGTCGGACACTTATGGGGCACCTGGGTGGCTCAGTGCGGTAAGCCTCTGCCTTCAACTCAGGTCTTGATCCCAGGGTCCTGGGATTGAGCCCCGTATCATCATTGGGCCCTCTCCTCAGCCGGGAGCCTGCATCTCCCTCTGCCCCTCCCCCACGCGCGGGTGCGGGCGCATGCACGCGTGCGCACTCTCTCTCAAATAAACAAAATCTTTTAAAAAATGAATTTTTTCAACTTGATACAGAATATATCTGAACAAGAGCTAACATAATACCTAAAGGTAAAAGAATAGATGCTTCTCCACTAAAATCAGAAACAGGGCAAGAATATCTCCCCACCACTACTAGTAAATATTATAATATTTATGATTTCACTAAATATTATATTAGAGAACTTAATGAAATCAAACATGAAAAATAAATACAAAGCTAAGATTGGGAAGGAAATAAAACCATCATTATTCTGAGACAATATGATTGTCTATGTAAAAAAACCCAAAAAAGTCTATACCCAAAATACTAGCATTAATAAGTGAAATTAGCAAGGTGAGAGGAATCAAGGTCAATACATAAAAATTAGGTATATTTGTACAACAAGCAATAAATAATTGTAAAATGAAATTTAAAGTATCATTTATGATAGCATCAAAAATGTCAACTATCTAAAAATAAACCTAACAAAAATTGTGTAAGACTTGTATACTGAAAACTATAAATATTGCTGAGAGAAATTAAAGAAGACCTGAATAAATGAACAGATATACCATGTTTATGGATTAGGAAACTCAGTACCGAAAATAATCCTTCCTCCCTGGGGCGCCTGGGTGGCTCAGTTGTTAAGGTCTGCCTTTAGCTCAGGTCATGATCCCAGGGTGGGATTGAGCCCCTGCATTGACTCTGCTTGGCAGGGAGCCTGCTTGCTTCTCTCTCTCCCTCTGCCTGCCACTCCGCCTGCTTGTGCTCTCTCTCTCTCTGTCAATAGATAAATAAAATCTTAAAGAAAAAAAAAAGAATCCATTCTAAGTTAATATATATATTCCATGCAATTTTTTTCTTTCTTTCTTTTTTTTTTTTTTAGATTTTATTCATTTATATGAGAGAGAGAGCAGGAGTTGGAGCAGGGGAGAAGGAGAAGCAGGCTCCCCAGTGAGCAGGGAGCCTGAGGTGGGGCTGGATCCTAGGACTCCCAAATCGTGACCTGAGCTGAAGGCAGACGTTTAACTGATTGAGCCACCCAAGTGCCCCTCAGTGCAATTTCTATTTAAAAAAAAAAAAATCATCAGATTATTTGGAAGAAGTAGACACAGTGATTCCAAACTATATATGAAAATGAAAAGGATATAGAATACCCCAAAAAATCCTGAAGAGGAACAGAATTAGGGGATTTATATGATCAAATTTTAATACTTACTATAAAATGACAGTAATCGGGATAGTGGAATAATAGTGTAAAAACAGACTAATAGATCAATGGAATATATGCTATGATTATTTGATATTCACCAAAGACACCAAAGCAATCCAGTGGAGGACCGATAGGCTTTTAAACAAATGGTCCTCAAATAAATGAATATTCACACGAGAAAAAATGAACCATGACTCCTATTTCACACTATACACAAAGATTAATTCAAGATGGATCATAGACATTAACATAAAAATAAAAACCGTAAAGACTTTTGTGGAAAACATAAACTATCTTTATAACTGAAAAGGTAGATGAGTTTAAAAAAAAAAAAAGCTATAACCACAAAAGAAAATTGATAAATCAGACTTCATCAAAACTAAAAGCTTCGGGGGCGCCTGGGTGGCTCAGTCGTTGAGCGTCTGCCTTCGGCTCAGGTCATGATACCGGGGTCCTGGGATCGAGCCCCACATCCGGCTCACTGCTCCACAGGGAGCCTGCTTCTCCGTCTCCCACTCCCTCTGCTGTGTTCCCTCTCTCGCTGTGTCTCTCTCTGTCAAATAAATAAAATAAAATCTTAAAAAAAAAAAAAAAGCTAAAAAATTCGGTTGCTGGGGGGAGGGGGCAAGGAGAGGGTGGTTGGGTTGTGGTGAGTGCTGTGAAGTGTGTAAACCTGGCGATTCACGGACCTGAATCACTGGGGCTAATAATACATTATATGCCAATAAAAAATAAAAAATTATAAAAAAAAAACCCTAAAAACTTCTATTCATCAAAAGACACCATTAAGACAATTAATAGACAAGCCATCAATGGGAAGAAAATATGTATTTTTTAAAAAGATTTTATTTGGGGCGCCTGGGTGGCTCAGGTCATGATCCCAGGGTCCTGGGATCGAGCCCCGCATCGGGCTCTCTGCTCGGCGGGGAGCCTGCTTCCTCCTCTCTCTCTGCCTGCCTCTCTGCCTCCTTTGATCTCTGTCTGTCAAATAAATAAATAAAATCTTTAAAAAAAATAAAAGATTTTATTTATTTATTTGACAGAGAGAGTGTAAGACAAGGAACACAAGCAGGGGGAGTGGGAGAGGGAGAAGCAGGCTTCCCACTGAGCAGCGAACCTGATGCAGGGCTCCATCCCAGAACCCTGACATCATGACCTGAGCCAAAGTCAGATGCTTTAACTGACTGAGCCACCCAGGTGCCCAGAGAAGAAAATATTCATAAAACATATCTGACAAAAGACTAGTATTCAGGATATGTTTGTAACTACTATAATTCAATATTAATAAAGACAAATAACCTGATTTCAAACTGGGCAAAAATACAGACTTTTCAACAAATGATGCTAGAATAATCCATAAGAAAAAAGAAAAAAGGAACCTCAATCTAAGCATCACACAAAAATCAATTCAAAGTGGATCATGGATGTGGCGCCTAGGTGGCTCAGTTGGTTAAGTGTCTGCCTTTGACTCAGATCATGATCCCGGGGGTCCTGGGATGGAGCCCTTCATGGGGCTCCCTGTTCAGTGGGGAGTCTGCTTCTCCCTCTACCCATCTCCCGCCTCTACTCGTGCTCTCTCTCTCTTGCAAAAATAAATAAATAAAATCTTAAAAAACAAAAACAAAAAACAAAGTGGATCATGGATCTAAATGTAAGACATAAAACTATAAGACCTACAGAAAAAAAACATTTGGTAAAATCTTCAGATCTAGTGCTAGGCAGACTTCTTATACTTGACAACAAAAATACAATCTGTAAAATAAAACAATGATAAATCTGCCTTCATTAAAATTTAAATATTTTGCTCTGTGAAAGACCCTGTGAAGAGGATGAAAAGACAAGCTACAGATTGGAAGAAAATATTTGCAAATCACATATATGACAGAGAACTAGTATCTACAATAAGCAGTTCTCAAAACACACTGGTTAAAAAAACACACAATTTGATTAGAAAATACGCAAAAGACAGAAACAGGCATTTCACCAAAGAAGATATACAAACGGCAAATAAATGCATGAAAAGATGTTCAGCATCATTAGCCATTAGGGAAATGCATATTAAAACCATATGAAGGGGGGCGCCTGGTGGCTCAGTCGGCTGAGCGGCTGCCTTCGCCTCAGGTCATGATCCCAGGGTGCTGGGATCGAGCCCCACATTGGGCTCTCTGCTCGGTGGGGAGCCTGCTTCTCCTCCTTCTGCCTGCCACTCTGTCTACTTGTGATCTCTCTCTGTCAAATAAATAAATAAAATCTTTAAAAAAAAAAACACAACAATCCATATGAAGGGGTGCCTGGGTGGCTCAGCTGTTAAGCATCTGCCTTCAGCTCAAGTCAAGATCCCAGGATCCTGGGATCAAGGCCCACCTTGGGATCCCTGATCAGCTGGGAGTCTGCTCCTCCCTCTCCCTCTCTCCCAGCTTGTGTTCCCTCTGTCACTGTCTCTCTCTGTCAAATAAATAAATAAAACCTAAAAAAAAAAAAAAAGAAAGAAAGAAAAAGAAAAGAAAAATACATATGGAATCTCACTCCACACCTCTGAGAATGGCTAAAATTGAAAATAGGGATTAATTGTAAATGCTGGCAAAGATGCAAAGAAACTGAATCACTCATATATTGCTGGTGGGAATGTAATTTGGTACATTTTACCATGTTCTCTGGAAAACAACCTGACAGTTTCTTGAAAAACTAAACATGCAACAATCATTCAACCCAGTAATTGTACTTCTGGGCACTTATCCCAGAGAAATGGGGATTTATGTTTTCTCAAAAACCTGTACATAAATGTTTATAGCAGCTTCATATGCAATAGCCAGAACCCAACAACAGTCCAGATGTCCTTCAATAAGTGAATGGTTAAGTAAATTGTGGTGCATTGTTGCCATGGACTATTACTAAGCAATAAAGAGGAATAAGCTATTGGAACAGGGCATAGTCTGGGGCACCTGGGTGGCACTATTGGTTAAGCATCTGTCTCTTAGTTTGGGCTCAGGTCATCATCTCAAGGCCTTGATCTCAGGGTTGTGGGATCCCGCCCAATGTCAGTGTGGAGTCTGCTTAAGATTATCTCTCCCCTCTTCCTCTGCTCCTCCCAGCTCAAAAAACCAAATAAATAAAATCTTAAAAAGAAAAAAAACAAACAAACAGGGGACCTGGGTGGCTCAGTCACCTGAACCTTCGGCTCAGGTTGTGATCCCTGGGACCTGGGATTGAGTTCTGCATCGGGCTCCCTGCTCGGTGGGGAGCCTGCTTCTCCCTCTGCCTATCCCCCTACTCTGTCTCTCATGGAAAAATAAATAAAATCTTTTTAAAAGAGGGGGAAAAAAAGGATATTGGGGTGGAGGGAAGTTAGGTGTGACTATAAAAGGGCAACGGGAGATCCTTATGATGATGAAAATACTCTGTACCTTGATTGCATCAACAGCAATATCCTGGTTGGTTATAGTGTTTTGCAATATTTTATTTTCAAGATATAGTTTTGTAAGCTGTTACCATTACGAGAAATGGGATAGAAGGCACACAGTTCTCCCTGTACTATTTTTTACAACTGCATACAAATTTACAAATATCTCAAAATGAAAAGATTAATTTTTTTGAACGTTCAATTGCATTTTTCCAGCTTTGTGATAGTACAATTGAAAAAATTTTAAGTTTAATTTTTAAAAAATTGGGCAAAAGATTTAACAGACCACCAAAAAATTGTAAGGAATGGCCAATACGTACCTTAAAAAGTGTTCCACATCATTAGTCATCAGGCAAATGCAAATTAAAACTCCATGCATTACACCAGAATGGCTAAAATCTTGAAATGTTTCAATTAAAAAGACTGACAACGTCTGCTGTCAGGAGATTGGGGAGCAACTGCTGCTCTCATCCATTGTTGGTGGAAATGCAACAAGGAACAACCACTTTTGAAAACTGCTTGACAAGGTCTCAAAAAGTTAGAAAGATACCTATCATATGACCCAACAATTCCACTTCTAGGTATTTACCCAAGGGAACTGAAAATATATAGTCACAAAAAATTTGTATAAGAATGTCCATAAAGCCAAAAGTTGGCAACATCCCAGAAGGATGTTGGCAACCATCCGTAGAAGGATGGGTAAACAAATCATGGTATAGCTACACAATAGCATATTATTCATCCATGAAAAGGAAGGCACTATTGATATACATATCAACATACGTGAATCTCAGAAAACTTACGCTGCGTAAAACAAGCCTTACACAAAAGAGTCATGCTGTAGAATTCCATTATATGAAGTCCTAGTACAGGGAGAACTAACCTATGGTGAGGGAAAGAAACAGACGAAAGAGAACAGTGTTTGCTTTCTGGGTATGGGCGATGGGGATTAACTGGGAAGAAGGATGAGGAAACTTTCTAGAATGATGGTAAAATTCTCTATCTTAGAGATTAGGGTTACATGGGTCACACTGTCACAACCCAATGAATACACTTAGGATATGTGTTTTTCACCTGTGTCAACAGTATTGATGTATAACTAAATAATGTCCATGCTGAAACATTTAGGGGATAAGAGTACTATTGTATGCAATTTATTTAGAAATGCATTTTATTTTATTTTTATTTCTTTAAAGATTTTTTTAAAAAATTTATTTATCAGAGAGAGAGAGAGACCACAGGCAGGGGGAGAAGCAGGCAGAGGGAGAAGCAGGCTCCCCGCTGAACAAGGAGCCCGATGTGGGACTCAATCACAGGACCCTGGGATCATGATCCATGCCGAAGGCAGACATCTAACTGACTGAGCCACCCAGACATCCCTCTTTAAATATTTTTTTGTTTTTAAGTAATCTCCACACCCAACGTGGGGCTTGAACTCACAACCCCAAAATCAAAAGTTGCATGCTCCACCAACTAGGCGCCCAGGCGCCCCAATAAATAAAATCTTTTTTTAAAATGTCCAACAGGGGCACCTGAAGGTCTCAGTCAGTTAAGCATCAGCCTTTGGCTCAGCTCATGATCCCAGGGTCCGAGGATCGAGTCCTGCATCGGGCTCCCTGCTCAGCAGGGAGCCTGCTTCTGTCGCTTCCTCTGTTCCCCACAAAATAAATAAATAAATAAATAAATAAATAAATAAATAAATAAAATCTTTTTAAAAAATGTCTAACAAGCACATAAAAAAAAAAGTGCTTAAGATCACTTATCAGGTAGCCGTAAACTAAAACTACAATGAAATACAAGTTCACACTAGAAGGAGTAAAATAAAAAGACTCACAACAGCAAATATTGACTAGCTAGGCTATGGAGTGACTGAGACTGTCATGCAATTGTTATATAGTGGTTGCCCAGTGAAACAAGCACACTGAAGAACTATTTAGAACATTCTTAGTAAGTTAAAGCCGTGCCTAGTCCTAATGATTTATCCAAGAGAATGAATACAAATGTTCATCAAAAAACTTGAGCAGGAATGTTTGCAGCAGTCCTATTCATGATGGCCTCAAACTGGAAGTAAGCTGAATGTGCATCAGTGGGAGAAAGGGTAAATAGAGGTATACTGATTCAATGGAATACTACTCAACAATAAAATAAAATGTACTGAGCTCAGCTCTTCCAACAGATAGGACAAAAGCCCCAGGTACATGTACAGCAACTATTTCTGAGAATGACCTGAGGACTAGCATAATAGCTCTTCCACAGCTAAAGATATAAAGAAAAAGCCACACCAGAAGGTAGGAGAGGCAGAGGCAGAGACGTGGTTTGGTCAGGACCCACAGGCTCAGTGCAGGGACCCACAAGCAGGAGGGATAACACAAATGTGGAGGTCCTCCCTGAAGAGGGAGGAGTTCAAGTCCCACATCAGGAGCCCCTGCCCTGGAGACCTGTGCCAAAAGATGAGCCCAAGTAACACCTGGCTCAGGAAATCAGCAGGGCTTGACACTGGGAGAACAGAGGGCCTTTGGAAACGAAGACTCTACTCTTAAAGGGCACTTGAACAAACTTACTTGCTCTGAACCCAGTACAGATCCAGCCATTTTATAAGCATCTAAGCCATATGAGAAGGAAATTTATTGACCAATTTTAGGGCGTGTGCCAGAGGGGCAAGGACCTGTAGGAACTTTCTCTGGGAATGGAAGCTCTGGCAGGCACTGTTTTACTACCCTCTTTCTATCTAGCTGGCTTGGCACAGGTGGGCACAATTTCTGACACTCTCCGTCTACTTGCTAGACCCCTCACCTTGCCAGGTATGCTGCTGCGGACCTGACCTACCCAACCCACTCACCCTAGTAGATGCCCCTCCAAAGTGGTTTCCATCCTGCTGCCCATGGAGAGATGGGGGGTCAGCCCTGCCCACCAGCACACTCCATGCCTACATCCAGGCATCAAAACCAGCCAGCTGGGGACCAACCTCATGAACCAGCTACAGCCCAGCCACAACAAGGGGCACCTTGGGCACCTGGTTCTGGTGACGAGGAGGGACCACACTTCTGGGCCCCACAGGATACTTTCTATGTAAGGCCACCTCTTCAAGACCAAGAGACATAGCTGATTTACCTTACACATGGAAACAAACAGAGAGTCAAGCAAAATGAAGAGACAGAGGACTATGTTCCAAACAAAAGAACAAGACAAAATCTCAGAAGAAGAACTAAATAAAATGAAGATAAGCAATCCACCTGATAGAGTTCAAAGTAATGATCTTAAATGCTCACCAAACCCAAGAGAAGAGTGGATGAACACAATGAGAACTTCAACAAAGAGAAAAAAGACATAAAAGAAACAAGGAGAGCTGAAGAACACAATAACTGAAATGAAAAATACACCAGTGGGAGGGGATCAAAAGAAGATTAGAGGAGGCAAAAGAATCAATCAGGGACCTGGAGGACAGGGTAGTAGAAATCACCCAAGTTGAAGAGCAAAAAGAAAAAAGAATTTTATTTTATTTTTTTTAATTATTTATTTATGTATTTGACAGACAGAGATCACAAGTAGGCAGAGAGACAGGCAGAGAGAGAGGGAGAAGCAGGCTCCCTGCCGAGCAGAGAGCCCGATGCGGGACTCGATCCCAGGACCCTGGGATCATGACCTGAGCCAAAAGCAGAGGCTTTAACCCACTGAGCCACCCAGGTTCCCAAGAAAAAAGAATTTTAAAACATGAGGATTTCAGAAGGGACCTCTGATACAACAAATGTCAAGTGTACCAACAATGGTATTATAGGGATCCCGGGTGGAGGGAGGGGCAGAAATAGGTGAAAAGGATTAAGAGGTATAGACTTCCAGTTTTAAATGAGTCATGGGGTTGTAAGGTACAGCATAGGGAATATAGTCAATAATATTGTAATAACTTTGTATGGTGACAGATGGTAACTAGACTTACTATGGCGATCATTTCACAATGTATACACATGTCAAATCACTAAGCTATATCCATGAAACTAATATCATATAGTATGTCAACTATACTTCTAAATAAATAAATAAGAATACATGCAACAATATAGATAAATCCCCAAAATATTATGTTAACTTTTAAAAAGCCAGCCATGTAAAAACTATATACAATATAATTCCTCTAATATAAAATCTAAATATAGACCTAACTAATTAGTGGTAAAAGAAATCTGTTAGCGGTCGTAGGGGGGTTGGAAAAGGAATTGGTTGGAAAAAGACAGAAGAAAACATTCCAGGGGGATGAAACATTTTACACAGTGTTTCTACAGGTGTGAGCAATTGTCAAACTCATTGTACTGAATATCTAAGATCTCTGCATTTTATTGTATGTTTATTATATCTTAATTAAAAAATCTGAAAGTCGATCACTTTTCATATCCTAGCAAAAATCAGTTGGAAAATAAAATAATTCCATTTAAAATATCACAAAAAGGGGCGCCTGGGTGGCTCAGTGGGTTGGGCCTCTGCTTTCAGCTTGGGTCATGATCTCAGGGTCCTGGGATCCAGCCCCGCATCGGGCTCTCTACTCAGTGGGGAGCCTACTTCCCCCTCTCTCTCTGCCTGCCTCTCTGCCTACTTGTGATCTCTCTCTCTCTGTTAAATAAATAAATAAATAAATAATCTTTAACCAAAAAAAAAAAAAAATTCACAAAAAGACTCAGAAATAAATTTAACAAAAGACTTTGCCCTAAAAAATTACAAAATTTGGGGGCCACCTGGGTGGCTCAGTCAGTTAAACATCTGACTCTTGTTTTTGGCTCAAGTCATGATCTCAGGGTCTTGAGATCAAGCCCTGTGTCTCTCTGGCTCTGTTCTCAGTGGGGAGCCTGCCTAAATTCTTTCCCCCTCTGCTACTCCCCCTGCTCATGCTCATGCAAGCTCTCTCTTTCAAATAAATAAATAAATAAAATCTTTTTTTAAAAATTACAAAATTTTGTTAAGAGAAATTGAAGGAGATCTAAATAAATGGTGACATATATCATATGAATGGATTGAGAGGCTTGACAATGTTAATAAGTCACTTCTCCCCAAACTGATCCATATAGTCAAAACAATCCCAATCAAAATCATGGAGAACACTTTTTGTTGTTGTTTTTAGAAATTGAGAAACTGATTCTAAATTTTTTTTTTAAGATTTTATGTATTTATTTGACAGAGAGAGAGAGATGGCAAGAGAGGGAACACAAGCAGAGGGAGTGGGAGAGGTAGAAGCAGGCTTCTTGCTGAGCAAAGAGCCTGGTGTGGGGCTCGATTGAAGGACCCTGGAATCATGACCTGAGCCAAAGGCAGACACTTAACTGACTGAGCCAACCAGATGTCCCTAAATTTTTTTTTTTTAAAGATTTTATTTATTTGTCAGGGAGAGAGAGAGAGCACACACACAAGCAAGGGGGAGTGGCAAGCAAAGGAGAAGCAGGCTCCCTGCCGAGCAGGGAGCCTGATGTGGGGCTTGATCCCAGGACCCTGGGATCACAACCTGAGCCAAAAGCAGATGTTCAACCAACTGAGCCACCCAGGTATCCCCTGATTCTAAAATTTACATAGAATATAAAATGCCAACACAATCTTGAAAAAGAAAAATGCTGGGGGACTTATCTGACACCCTAAAGCTATAGTAAGCAAGACTGATTTTCATCAGGATAGACATGAAATTATACAGAATAGAGTCCAGAAATTGACTCACACTAATACAATCAACTGATTTCAATGAAAAGGAAAATATTTCAACTAATAGTGGAACAAGTGGATATTTGCAGGAAAAAATAATGAGCCTTGACACCTACCTGACACTATCTACAACAATTAATTCAAGATGGGTCATAATGCTAAATGTAAATGTTAAAACCATAAAATTTTTAGAAGAAATCATAGGGAATATTTCCAGGGCCTGAGGTTATACAAAGATTTCTGAATAGGACCCGGAAAGCAATAACAATAAAAGAAAAATATGATAAATAAGACTTCATCAGAATTTTAAAATTCTGTTCTTCAGAAAATGGATAGCCATGGGGTCGTGGGGTGCCTGGCTGGCTTAGTAGGTAAGCAACTCTAGATCTCAGGGTCGTGAGTTCAAGCCCCATGTTGGGGGTAGAGTTTATTTAAAAAAAAAAAAAAAGAAAAAAGAAAAAAAATGGATAGCCAAGCCACAGACAGTGAGAAAATATTCACAGAATTTTATTACTGGTAATAGTAATATTAATAAAAGTATTACTGATAAAGGACTTACATCTAGGATATGTGAAGAACTCCCACCATTTAATAAGAAAAAAGACAAACAAAAAATGGGCAAAGTTGGGGCACCTTGGTGATTCAGTCAGTTGAGCGACTCTTGATTTAGGCTTAGGTCATGATCTCAGGGCCCTGGGATCCGGCCCCATGTCAGGCTTCATGCTCAGTGGGGAGTATGTTTGTGGATTTTCTCTCCCTCTTCCTCAGCCCCTCTCTCCAATCGCGTCTCTGTCTCTCTCTAAAGATAAATAAATAAATCTTTTATTTTTTTAAGATTTCATTTGTTCATTTGAGACAGAGACAGAGAGAGAGAGAGAAAACGAGTAGGGGGAGGGGCAGTGGGAGAGAGAGAAGCAGACTCCCCACTGAGCAGAGAGCCCAAAGTGGGTCTTGATCCCAGGATCCTGGGATCCTGATTCCAGGACCCTGAGCTGAAGGCAGACATTTAACCAACTGAGCTACCCAGACACCTCCCAAAATAAATAAATCTTAGAAAAGAAAAAGGATGGAGTTAAGATTTGTGTATTTCAATTTTACCCAAAAATGCCTGCATTAAAAAAAAAAAATCAAGATGACTGGGGTGCCTGGCTGTTGGTAGAACATAAGACTCTTGATCTCTGGATCATGAATTCAAGCCCCACGTTGGACATAGAGTTTACTTAAAAAAAAAAAAAAATCAAGGTGACTAAACCAACTGCAGTACATCCTTCTAATAGAACAGTACTCAACAACAAAAGGGAATGAACTACTGAAACATACAACATTATGGGCGAATCTCAAAACATGATGCTGAGCAAAAGAAGCCAGACAGAAAACATTAGATAAATGGTCCCATTTATTTATCTAGTGTTCTGGAAAAGGCAAAACTAGACCAAAACAGCAGTTGCTGTGGTATCAACCACAACAGGGCAGCATGCGAGATCTTTCTGAGGTTATGGCAAGGTTCCATTCGTTCTCTGTGGCAGTGTGGTCGCTGTGCAGACCTAAGTTCAGTCTACTATTTCCTGCAGGTGTTCAAGTATTTTCCACACGGCCAGCACTCCTGGTCAAATCTCTCTCTCGCGCCCTCTGCTTCTGCTATCACATCTCCATCTCTACCTCTCCTGTCTCCCTCCTTCCTTATAAGGACCCTTGCAAATGCACCATGGCCACCCACATAATACAGGATAATATGATTATATGGGATACCCAACTATATCTGTTTATCAAAACTCAGCACTGTACCCATATAAAGGATGAATTGTAATTGCATGTAAATTATACCTCATAAGCCTGACTTTTAAATTTTTTTTAAGATTTTATTTGGAGGGGGTGCAGAGGAAGACAATCTCATGCAGACTCCCCACTGAGTGTGGAGCCCGATGTGGGACTTGATCTCAATAAGCCTGACTTTAAAAAAAATAACTAAGGGGTGAGCAGGGAGTGGGTATAGGGATAGACACAAGACAGCAGGGGCATCTGTCAGTTAAGTGTCTGACTCTTGGTTATGGCTCAGATCTCCCAGATCTCCCACATTGGGTCTGTGCTCAGCGCGGAGTCTGCTTTGGATTCTCTCCCTCTCCCTCATGCTTGCGTGTTCTCTCTCTCTCTCAAATAAATAGATAATATTGTTAAAGAAAATACAACGACAAGAGAGGCAGAATGCTGGTGACTGGGGAAGCTCGGTGGTTGGTATATGGTCGTCTGTTCTGCTCTTCTGTTTGTTTTATTTAACATTTGAAATTTTCCATGATAGGAAGTTGTGGTTGTTCATTTTGAGGGAAAGGAAATTGTGTGATGGAGGCAAAGATGTCACAGAGTCATTGATTGTTCATCCCTCAGGACACTTTCTGCACATGAAGGAACTGATGCCCCTGGAGTGTCAAACTGACTTCCTATATCACCGCCGGCTCCCCCATGTCCCGCCACACACACTTAAATAAGCTAGAGTTCTTTATTTTGACAGTTTTTGCTGGTACTCCTCAAAAATTTGTAATACCACTTGATTCTTGGCTGCCACTTTTTTTTTTTTTTTTTTTTCTCTGTTTTAAGGTCTCCTTATTCCCTGGGCTTGGGTATCCTCTCCTGCTTAATATTTATTTTTAAAGATGCCCTTTTCCTCACAATGGCCTCTTTGATATGTCAGTAAACCATGCAGGGCTTATTTTTCAAGTGGCTGTTCTTTTGGATTTGTGCCATGCATTTATCACGGGCTTCCAATAAAGCACTTTGAAAAAGAAATAGGCTCCAGGCTTTCTATGGGCTGTAACTTTTTTAAACAATTCCTTTCATTTCTCCCCCTTAATGCCCTCATTCTGTCCTAGTTTCCCTTTCTAAAACCGAGCAATCAAATGATGGATTCACCCCCTCCCTTTCCTGTTAGCAGGCTGAATGTGCATTGTGGTCACTATTGACGGAGTGGTTTACCCATGACCACTCAGTGCCCCAGTGTGGTCACTGTGCAGACCCAGATCTGGCCTCCTATTTCCTGCAGTTCAAGTATTTCCCAAGCAGCCAGCATTCCTGGGCACATCAATCCTCACCTTTATATTGCTAATTGACTCTCTATCATCTCCGAGATAAAAATCCAAGCTCTTCCCACCTCCTAGAATGGCTCTGATAAAAAGACTGAACCGGCCAAGTACTGGTGAAGAGAAGGAACTGGAACTGCTCCACTGCTGATGCGAAGTGTGAGACGGGCAGCCGCCTTGGAAAACAGTTGGGCAGGTCCTCAAAATGTTAGTCAGAGTTACTGCTAGACCCAGTGACTCCATTCCTAAGCAGATACCCCAGAGGGCTGAAAATGTACGTCCACACAAAAACTTGTGCATGGGTATTCACAGCAGCGTTGGTCACGTTAGCCAAAAACTGAAAACAGCGCCAAGGCCCAGCAACAGGTGAATGAATTAAAAATGTGTGGCATAGGGGCACCTGGGTGGCTCAGTGGGTTAAAGCCTCTGCCTTCAGCTCAGGTCATGATCCCAGGGTCCTGGGATCGAGCCCCACATCGGCTCTCTGCTCGGCAGGGACCCTGCTTCCTTCTCTCTCTCTGCCTGCCTCTCTGCCTACTTGTGGTCTCTGTCTGTCAGATAAACAAATAAAATCTTAAAAAAAATGTGTGGCATATCCACAGTGGAATTCACACACAGCAATAAGGAAGTACTCAGGCAGGCCACAACACTGGAGTCTTAGAACAATGACACTAAGAACCCAGACTACAAAAGAATGCATTCCTTACAATGCCGTTTTGATAAAACTCTAGAAAACGCAAACTTATCTATATGACAGAAGGCAGAGCGCTGTTCACCTGGAGATGAGGGTGGGGAAGAGCGAGGGCTTACAAACAGAAGGAGACTTCTGGAGTGATGGATATGTTTATTACCTTTATTTCATGAGCATATCCGTATGTAAAAACCAATCAGATTGGATGTCTAAACAGATGCACTTTATTTTATGTCCATTATACCTCAGTAAAGCTGAAAAACAAAAGAATTGAAAATAAGACACTTCCTAGATGGGCCAAGGAAGCCCCAGCCTTCTCCAATACTCCACGGGGCACCAGCTGGGCCAGCCACTATTATTGCTTCTTGCTGTTAGTCCAAACTGTAAGGTGTACTTCAGATGGTCATGGTGACCCACGGGTCACAGAAGACCCACTAGCCTTCCCCTGGAGTGCATTTGCTCCCTACTCCCTGAAAGCCACCAGTACAACCAGCCATAACAACTAGGCCACTTATCACTTAGTGTGTATTTCTAGGTCTACCTTCCCTAATTCTGGAGAAACTCTGTAGTAAGGATGTTTCTCAGTTACTTTCATATTCCCAATTTAGTTTTGAAGAGATTTTTTTTTAAATTTTGTAAGTGTTCTTTCCACATAAGGGGATAATACAACATCTCAGAGACAACTCTTTAAGGACATCATTCATGCAGCTAAGAATTACGAAGGAGCTACTGCTCACGAGGCACTGAGCTAGGCCCCTAGAGCAAGGCTGTGTCACAGAGGAGAGGAAATGTTCAAGCAGTTCCAACAGCCTGTTCAAGCTAAGAGATGCTGCAGGCACTAACGAGACACCTCACTTAATGTTAAAGGAGTAACTTCTCTCAGGAAAGGCTTCTTTGAGGTGATATTTAGTCTGAAGAACGAAGAATGAATAGGAGCCCTGAGTGGGTTGGGTTGGGATGGGAGAGTTTCCCTGAAATGGACCACTGCATGCAAAGCTGAGAAAGATAGCGAGCTAGGTTAGCTGGGTCCTGGAATTTGGAGCCTTGTTTTGTTTGGTAGGCAGATGCAAAGTTTTGATGGACCTGTCAGGCAGGCCATGTAAGGAGTTCAGCATTCGTTTAGATTCTAGAAGACTCTAGAAGGCAACACAGAGCTTTTGAAAGATTTAAAGCTGGGGAATATCTTGTTCACATTTGTGTTTCCAAAAAATAACCTTGGCAGGGCAAAGCTGGAGGCAGGGAACCTCTTAGGAAGGGATTACAGCAGTTCTGGGAAAGTTACCGGCTGCCTGAGGCACGGGCAAGGAGGGAAGGTTGAAACAAGAGGATCTGTTACACGTTTGCTTCCACCTCCAGCCCGGTCGTCTGTTTGCTGTCAGATCGCCAGATTCCTTCCATAGCATCCTAAGACCACATCCTTGTCCTGACAGCCTAACCAAAAATGGCCCTCTCACCCAAGTCGTTGATACTTCCTCTGAGAGCCAAGAGTCCTTCACACTCATTGGAAATAGACAAACCTTGTTCCCAGGACAGTGACCAAACCAGGATCTCTCTCACCCTTGGGCTTTGAAACAAGTGCTATCAACAAGACTCCTTTCTCTCATCTTTCTCCAAGATTTAAGAAGTAAAAAGATCAATCGATTCTAAGGGTTAAGCGTTAAAGCAGCAGAAGTCCATGACCCCACGTATTCCCAAACTTTGGAGAAGAGTTTGATCATGACTGAGCCTGTCTTTTAGTTCTCAGCAGGCCTGGCTTCTGGAAACAAGGGCAGGGATGGGGAATCCTAGCCACCATGGGCCCATGCTGCCATGCTGGAGGCCCAGGCCAGGCACCCGTGTAAGGAGTGTCCCAGGGGGCCCTCATGTTTGGGGCTAGAGGACGCATCCTTCTCAAAAACATCTCTCCCCCAGCATCTAACATAGCCATATGGTAGCTGCTTCTTGATCTACAGTTAGGACTTTTAGCGAATCACAGACTTAAAGCTACTACCGGCACTACCTATAAGGGGGACTATGTTTCAGGGAAAGGGGGTTTGTCTTGGAAAGTCAGTGTTGAACCAGGGAAATTTATCTTCAGTTGTCAGCTCCCCAAATCCCTTACAAATCCTTAGCAACCTTTGTTGGTGGTAGTAGTGGTAGTGGGCCTTAGCTGGTGAGCTCCCGGGCTGGTGGGCAGATGTGAAGCTGTGATGCAAACAGACCCTGGTAGATGGACCAGATTGCCCCAAAACTTGCACCCACTGTAGGCTGTGCTCTAGGACGCCTCTCCCTGCCCCTTCTAACTGGCTGTACAGGTGATCTTCCTAGGCATTTGTAATAGTCAACATCCGTTTTTACCCAAAAAAAACTCAAATTTTTTTTAAAGATTTTTATTTATTTATTTGACAGACAGAGATCACAAGTAGGCAGAGAGGCAGGCAGAGAGAGAGGAAGGGAAGCAGGATTCCCGCTGAGCAGAGAGCCCGATGTGGGGCTCGATCCCAGGACCCTGGGATCATGACCTGAGCTGAAGGCAGAGGCTTTAACCCACTGAGCCACTCAGGTGCCCCAAAACTCCTTAATTTTTGATGAGAGTTTCCTGACACCATCTGACATTCTGGTTTTCCTATAAAGGATGGAAAGCATCTTCAAGGTGCCTGACTGGTCTCACCCTTCCCCTGCTCCACAAACCCTACTCTGGGTTACTCCAGTGGTCATTCATCCCTTCTGCCCTGCACGTAGAATTCACTCTGGACATAATCATTTACCACTTAACAGTATCTGGCATACACTTTTAAAAATTAAACTCTATGCCCAACATGGGGCTTGAACTCACAACCCCAAGATGAAGAGTCACATGCTCTACAGGCTGAGCCAGACAGGTGCCCATGGCATATACACTTTCAGTGTTTAGCTTTGGTTTTGTTTTCCTAAGTAGACTATGAAGTCTTTTAAGGCAAATCTTGAGGCTTGTTTCCCAGAGCACTTATTAGCACTGATCCCTGAACAGTTAATCAATGATTATTGATTGGTAGTGGTATTCAATCTACCAATGTAGGGGGAGGGGGCTGGCCAGCAGCAGAAGAGCCGCCTCTGTTGGCTTGTTTTTGTCCACGGGCTACAATCCTACCTTGTATATTCCTTGGGTTTTCCCAGAGTCCTTGGGTGATCTTGGAGAATACATCCTGGAACTAATTTAAGTCATGAGGAAAGGAGTTGGCAAGGAGCCCTAGCTGAAAAAGTGACATTTAAGGGCCAGAAAATCAGCAAGGTTATAGAGGAATTCCATCTGCTTGCTCACTGGCATTGGTGGGAAACAGAAAGGCCGGGAGCTACTAACATTTCACAGTGGAATCCAGGTTAAACAATCACAAGGCATGTGAACACGGGCAAACCACTTGACATCACTTGAGCCAGCAGAAAAATTGGATAAAAAGCAATCTTTGGCAAGGCAGCCAAGGCCGCACTGAAACAGTTTCCCCAAACACCACCTCTTTCTGCCAAAGCAAGCTTCTATTTATTGGTGGCTCAGAATACAAAGCTCATCTCTCAAAACTAATGTTTTAAGTCCTCATGTGGAGTTGCTGTCGGCTGCCACCTTGTGGTCCATAATACAGCTGCCTACTGAGACAAACAGGTGGCTGCTACCAGCAAGCACAAAACCACCTGTTCCCAAATGCTCTCTCACTTGGCTGTCCATCTCTGCACAATGCTTGGCCTATAGCATTGAATAAACAGGACTCCCAAGTCCCCCCATGCCCTTAAGATCCACTAGTTACCAGTTTCACTGTCTGAAAAAACTCACCTTGGCAGACACGTCCTGAGTTGTTAGTTGGCCCGAAGCCGCTGCCTCAAAGCCTTTGACCCAGTCCTGTGTACTTCTTGCAACCATCACCAGCCATGGTTCCACCTGCAAGCCAAAGCCAGTATCTGACCCAGAAAACCTCTGCAGGATTATGCCCCTGAACTTCTCACTGGCTGCACCTTCATGGCACCAAGGTCCCCTAGTATCTTTACCAAGTTGGCACTTGGCCCCATTGGGAAATGTCACCACTCTAATCCATTTACTCCCATCACATGTAGGGAGGGCCACCACTTAAAATGGCCCCAGCATACTAGACAAGTGTTTCCTCCTTTTAAAGGAGCCCTGGGCTGGGGCGCCTGGGTGGTTCAGATGGTTAGCATCTGCCTTTGGCTCAGGTCACAACCTCCAGGTTTTAGGATAGAGCCCCATCTTGGGCTGCCAGTTCAGTGGGGAGTCTGCTTCTCCCTCTCCCTCTGCTTGTGCACTTTCAAATGAATAAATATAATCTTTAAAATAAATAAAGGAACCCTGGGATGGCAAGCGTTCCAACCAGCTATTGTGATTATGTAAAAACAAAAACTTCCATGGGTTCTTCCTATGGCTGGCAGTCCCTTTCAGGTGTTTGCACAATTTTAACTCTGTTTTCATCTTCCATTCATGTAAACCTTAAGCCTTGAAGGTTGAGACTACTTAATTCTGGGGTTAACAGAGCAGCAACATGCCCTCATTGCAGAGCTACACCAGCAGGGGCTGCCTAGTGAAGATGCCCCGCTCTCCAACTAGCCCCCGAACAGCAAACACACTGGACAGCACTCAGTGGGACAGCATGTGCTGGAACACAGGGCTAGGACTGCATCCCTAAACAGCCACATGTGATGCCACCCTGCATGGGGATGACCCCTTACCCCAGTCCAGTCTTGCCCCATTTACATTGTGATCCTTCGATCATTCCTGTTCAGGCCACATAATGCAAACCAAATAGGACACAACGAGATTAATTTTTTTCTGGCTACAAATTTATTCAACACAAAACAATCTCCAACTTTACTGAGGTGGCTGACCACGTCCACGACCAAATCCGCCTCTCTGCAAGAGAAAACAGACGGCATGAGCATTAGTAGCAGGCTGAGCAGCAGACCTCGTTATCACAGGACAGGGCCCCAAACGTAAGGCTCAAGAGTTCAGGCCGTAAATTCAGCCCTGCCTCTTACTATGAGGCCACATTCACCACCCAGGCCAGTTTCCACATCTGTAAAATGGGAATATGGATACCCACTCAAGGGAGTGTTCACACACCCATACATTCCCTCAGCACAGGACAAGACCTTGTGCCTGCCATACACACCACCTTCCCACAAACGAGGCCACAGAGAACACTTGTGCCATGGTGACCTGCCACAGGACAGCGGTCGCTCCAAAAGTGCCCCTGTGCCGGGCACTTTGCCTAATCTCACAAGCACCTGACACAACCACAATTGGAACACCTATTTTAAGGATGAGGAAACGGAAGCACAGCAGGGATGTGTCCAATATCACGTCATCTGAAGAAGATGAAGACCCTTTCAGTGCAGCCACTAGGAAATGTTATGGTTCACGCGGGGTGTGGATGGGGACAGCACCATCAGGGGGCGTAGTCTCAGTAATATCCCAGCGATCTTGGTTCTAGAACTCACTCAATCTCTAGTCTGTAGTTCTTAACCCTAAGTCTTAGTTCATGAAAATAAGGGAGCCACAATTATGATGCTCACTAATGAAGAAACCACCACTATGCCACATGTAGTACTGATTTGGGAGACTCATTTCAGTAATATATCTATTCACAAAAGTTTACATACTATATCTTCATGTAAAAACTCAGAGTTCATGTTATTTTTGGGGGGATCCACCTTAACAAGGGGTGGGACCCACCACACTGCATAGGATCCCCAGAACTTGCAGGCCCCCAGGGCCAAGGCCAGAACAATGACTGTCTAGGGAGAGCCAACAGGGATACTCACGAACTGGAACTCAGTTGCTGACCCAGCCCCGGCCTCAGCTTTCTTGTCGGCACCAGCTGGAAGGAGAAACACCAATTCAGAGTCATCATATGTTATGATCTGTTACAGACCAAGGGAAGACAAGTCTCCAGGCTGATTCTGCAGAAGCCATGTCCGCAAATGTACCCCGGGAAGTATAAGTTAAGTTACACGGAGTGGTGGGAACACCCTGTGAACTGCTTCTGTCCCCTCCCTGTCCTGGGGCAGCTTTCCTTAAATCATCCTTCCAAACTCACAGCCCAAACTGTCACTTCCAGGAAGGCTGCCCAGACCACAAAGCCTGGGGTATGTGCCCCTCTCTATGGCCAAAGATGACTCTCACTTCCCACCAAGTTACTTACATGCTTCAGATCGGCATCTAGCTTACAGAAGCTTACAGAAGAGATAAAGGCCCACAAAAGCAAAACCAACCAGCAGCATGACCATGATAAAGAACAAGTAAGATGAAAGATCCAGTGCTGCCCTGACCTATATGGCGGCCACTAGTCCAAACTGAGGTGTGTGCAACGTACATGTAAGTTGTCAAGATTAAAGAGAATGCAAAACATCTCACTAATGTTTATACAGATTACATGTTAAAAATAACATCTTAAAATATACTGGATTTAGTGTGCCTGGCTGGCTCAGCTGGTAGAGCATGCAACTCTTGATCTTGGGGTTGTAGGTTTGAGTCCCATGTTGGGTGTTTATCATTTAAAATCTTAAAAAAAAATACAATAAATCATACTGGATTTAAAAAATTATTGCTGTAAACTACTTTCCACTTGTCTTAGGTGTGGCCACTAGGAAATGTTATGGTTCACGCGGGGTGTGGATGGGGACAGCACCATCAGGGGGCGTAGTCTCAGTAATATCTCAATTGGGTCTCTCGTTGGCCCATTCCAGACCACATCCATCATTAGGCTCTTGCCCCTCACTGTCCTGCCACCCAAGCTATCATGTCCCCAACTCTACTTTTGTTCAGGCTGCTCTCATACCACCTCAACCTGGAGACCCCTGAGGCTCAGGCCCAACCTCGTATCCTCTGGAGAACTACTCCCTGACTGATTCCCCACATGGTGTGACCTCTAGTAGGAGCAACCATTAGCTTCCTCTGAACTGAGAGCCTGTTTGTTGGAAAAATTCTTATTATTCAGTAACATATTCAAGTCAAGTGCTCACTTCTATTTCATGTTTCAACAATTAGCAACCATGACCAGAGATAGGCAAGAGTAAAGAAGTTAATGAAAATTCCCCTTCATGGGGCACTTGGGTGGCTCAGTGGGTTCAAGCCTCTGCCTTCGGCTCAGGTCATGATCCCGGGGTCCTGGGATCGAGCCCCGCATTGGGCTCTTTGCTCAGCAGGGAGCCTGCTCCCCGCCCAACCTCTCTCTGCCTACTTGTGATCTCTCTGTCAAATAAATAAATAAAATCGAAAAAAAGAAAAAAAAAAAAGAAAAAGCAAATTCCCCTTCATACTTTGTTTTCATATCATAATCAACTGCCTCTCAACAAAGATATGGACTATTAAAAAAAAAGTCCCAAGCCCTGGGATGGTTAAGTCACTCAGGGTGGCTCAGTCAGTTAAGTGTCCGCCTTTGGCTCAGGTCATGATCCCGGGGTCCTGGGATGGAGTCCCACATCAGGTTCCCTGCTCAGCAGGGAGTCTACATCCCCCTCTGCCTGCTGCTCCCCCTGCATGTGCAATCTGACAAATAAATAAATAAAATCCTTTAAAAAATAAATAAATAAAATAAATCCCAAGCCCTACCATGGCCCACAGAGCTATGAGACCTACATCCTCATCTGACTCTCCGGCTGCCTTCTGGTTCAGAAAGCCATGTGCCTTCATGCTCATCCCCCAGGGAGCCACCGGCTGACTCCTTCCTTCAGGTGTTTGCTTATTAAATCATATTTCTGCAGCTTTCCTTGAAAACTGCACCATTGATCCCCCTGCTTGAATTTTTCCCTGTAGCACCCATGCCATGGACATACCAGACAGTCCTTTCTGCTTACTAGTTTCCTACTACTAAAACGCAATTTCAATGAGAAAAATCTTTTGTCTGTTATGCACACTGTCTCTGGCTCCCAGAACAGAGCCTGGCAAGTCAGACACTCAACGTATGTGTATTATCTGAATGAACAAACATCGGTTATTCCAAGCCAATGCAAACACCTGCTGTTCAAAAACGAACATTTTTTTTCTGCTTAAAACTATTTTTTAAGAAAATGACAGGGATAACTTAAGTGGGCGCCCTCAAGTCTGTGACACAGGAACCCAACTACAAAACTAAGAAAAGCATATCGCTTTCTTGAAAGTTTTCAATTTTGCTCTAGTTAGAGGTCTTCAACAGAACTCGTTTGTTATCCCCAATGAAGCGGGCTTTTGTCCTAACCCCACCCGTCAAACCCCTGCAACAAGGCAAGAAACATAAAGGACTCCAGCTAAAGAGGACCTAAAGATTGAGACCAAGAATCTTTCCTGGTCACCTTGGCACTTTCAAGGGCTGAGCCCCAACCAGGGTGCCCAAGAATCCAAGGACTCTTCCCCAATGCCCCCGACAGAGAGGACGCATCACTCACGGGGCACAGCGCTTCGTCTGTAGGTGTCTCTGTCAGCTTCCCCTCGTGTGAGTCTTGCAGGTCGCTCTCCCTCCAGACCTATACAAATTAAACCACATGTGAATGTAGGGCAATGTGCAGACTCTGTGCCCTTCAGGACAAGAAAAGTGGAAACAACTTGGTTATGATGGGTTAAAGGGGACAGAACTCTTGGACCCAGAGCTATCAGCTAGAAATTTTGTCATCACTGACACTGGCTTCTCCAAAGCCTAGAACACTCACAAGTAAAATGCCACCTATCTGCAAAAGGATCACTTTTTTCTATTACATTTCTCAACACAGACACACATTTTCCAATTACTTGGCAAATTAAGCCATCCAACCGTTTCTACAAACATATGAATAGCCAAAATTTTGAACTTGACCAATCTCTTAAGTGGAAAGTCTCCTGGGCAAACAGGAAAGGAGGTACCATAAGCTGAAAGCCCCACTTCCAGTAGTCAGGGTGTAAATACAGAGGCCACCAAGAGTCCTTAGTTGCCCTGGGCTTCTTCAAACCTCACTAGATTGTGGGATATGTATGACGGCAGATTTAAAAGCTACTTTTAAGATACTCTCATGAACACTGGAAGTTTAATCTGGTACCTTCTCCACCTAGTTACCATGGAACTTTCCTTCAAGTCCACATGATTAGAATATAGATTGTAGTTATCTTGAATATCACAGGTTTGAACTGCATGGGTTCACAATCCCTTTTTCGATGAGTAAGAGTATAGTAGTACAGTAAATATGTTGATTATTTTCTTAATGTTCTCTTCTTTATTTTAAAAATATCAATCAACTATTTCTTATCAGTAAGACTTCTGGTCAACAGTAGGCTATTAATAGTTTTCAAAAAATCAAGTTACACATGGATTTTGGACAATGGGTGGTGGGAATGGGGACAATGACATCACAGGCGCCCTAACCCCTAAGTTGTTCCAAAGGTCAACTATATTTTTTTTAAGTATGAGAAGTTAGATTGAACCTGTAGTGAGTGACTAAAATAAATAAATGCCAGGTCCCATCTATGCCAGCCAAATCAGAATCCGTGGGGTCCAGACAATGGAACCTCCCCCACCCCGGGATTCTAAGACGTAGTGGAGAACCTTTGCTCTACAGATACATAATCCCACCCAACCACCAGAATCCCCCCCAGGAAGCAGTCATAAAAAAATACAAATTCCTGAGCGCTACCAAGCCCCTCTCCAGGGGAATCTGGGCAGTCTGGTGATCTGTTTTTAGGACTCTCTGCACCTCATCACCCAAGCCCACAAACTGCTGCTCCCACAAAATTCCTGTGACAAGTTCTTTCAGAACCTAAAGAAAGAGAACCATAACCTTGACAAACTGCAACTGTGAGCCAACCATGATCTCGAGCCAGAATGTAATTCATCCCCCCACAAGCACATCCTTTCACGCTACAACCATATACACATCCGTCCTCCCCTATCTGACTTTTGTTTTTGCTCTCATTGCCAAGAAACTCTAGAACACTCTCCATCTCTTTCACATGTGGTAAACAGCTTTGCTCTGTTCTGTAAGAGTTACTCAATGTTCAACCATAGGTGCCAGGACGCAAACTATGTTCAGTTTAATGGCATCCCCCAAAACCTGACCTGATCGCGGTTCCATGACAAGTCTCATGCCAGGGGACAAAGGTTCCAGGACTTGGCCCAGGTCCTGCAAGCCAGAGCCCCCTCTAAAGTGGACACCAGTGGTGTACGGTAAGACCTCTTCTGTCTGATCCCCTCCCAAGTTTCATATACACTCCCCCAGAGAAGGAGCAACTTCAGAGCAGGCCTTTACACGGGCAACATACCTTTGGGCCGTGGTCTGCCAGTCTCAGGACGGCTGCGGCGCAGAGTGGCAGGCACAATCTCAGGGGGCAGGTGGAGGTAATCACGCAGATACTGGATACCCTCGTTGGTAAGGTACCAGTAGAAATGTCTCCAGGCAAACTGTTCCTTTACGTAGCCTCGTGATTTGAGAGACTGGAAGACAGAACACAACTGTCAAGACAGAACCAGAGGCTTCAATCTAGAAGCTTGGCGCAAAAGGAAGCTAAATTGCATAGACGAATTTTCATGGTGTATCTACCTCAGCGCCCTTCAAGGCAGCAAGCAGCTCTGGCTGTCCTGACCTCTCCTTGGAATGCGCCTCGAACATTTAGTGGAAAATCCCTCCATCTGCACCCCACTCGAGCAGCCCCCAGGCTACCTGCATGGCCTTCATGACGTGAAGATTGGGCACGTTCTTGTCTGCCAACTCAGGGTGTTTGGGCATGTGGACATCCTTCTTGGCCACCATCACTCCCTCCTTGAAAAGGAGTTCATAAATGGCAATTCGGTTCTTCTTGGGCATCAACATCTGGAAGGAAGCACATCATCAAGAACATTTCTGAGCAACGAAGCCAGGGCCCAGCAACCAAGTTCAGGACCCCAGAACAACCCCCAGGGAATCCCAGTCCAAGGGGCAGGAACCTCAAACCACACCGTGATAAACTTGCAGGGAGAACTTCAAACCCTGCAAAACTGAAAGCCCCCGGTTACCCTCCTCCACTTCCCAAACACGCTAGAGGAAAAAGTTGCCATGATGTTTGAGCAAAACAGGAGTAGGGTTACTGCTCGCTACAGACTTTACTCTCACACCCACAAAAATATAACGTAGGGGCGGGGGGCAGCAAACCCTGTATTCCCGGACTATTTGGGGAAACATCAGCAACTGTACATAGCGCGGAATACTTCCAGGGACAAGGACGCAAGGAGGGCCTGGAGGAGGGCCCTTCGTGACAGGCCGCTGACCCCAAACCAAAGGGCCAAGGCCTTTGCACCCTCATCCCCTACCACTCTTTCCTCCAAACCAGAGCTCCAGGGCCAAACCAGGAGGCGGCCCGTGGTGAGGGACTCCGTATCGAAAGAAAGGCGGGCAAGGGGGTCGCAGTCTCTCTAACCTCGCCAGAAGAGTCGCCGCGGCACCAGGGTTTCAAGCCTCCCCTCCTCGACCTCCGCCAACCGGCCGCCAATCTTCTACCAGCTCCCCACCGCCCCCCCCCCGAAGTGCGCCCCGGCCCCTCTATTCAGAAATGGGCGCGTGGGGAGCCATAGTGGCTCCCCCGCCCCGACGCCGGGGACGAGCAGCGACTACGACAGCTGGAGAGCCAGGATGGACGCCGATGGAAATCGGACCGCGGAGAAGCTCACCTCTGCTGCTGCTACGTCCGGGGCCGGAGCTGGAAAGGAAAGGGCATGCGCGACGCGGCGCGGCGTCTCTTCCGGGCTGCCGTGCTCCGCCCCCCGCGAGGACCCGCGGGCTGCCTGGGGTGGCCTCGGCGGTGCCTAAAAGGGGCTGGCTCGGGGGCGGAGGCGGACCCTGACCTCCCGGACGAGACGCAGCACGTGGGAGCCGCCGCTGGGACCTGTGAGCCTGCGTGCTTGTTCGGAGCATGGTTACTTTTATGCTGGGACAGGCACGCTACTTTATTTCTTATCGACAAATTAACATTATCATGGAAGTAATAGATGTTTTTTGAGCGGGGAGAGAATATATAGACGGAACAGTAACAAAAATAAAAGAATGAAACAGAATCCTGTAAGCTAAAGATAATGGCCATTCACATTTTGGTATATGTTTTTCCAAACTAAAACGCACCCAAGCAAATATATGTATGTATTTGACAAAAATACATACCTATGTTATGTAAGATGTGGTTGGTGACCTGTGTTTTTCCACTTAATAATACATCATGAATCTTTTCATGTTAGTTAATATCTAAAA
This sequence comes from Martes martes, assembly GCF_963455335.1. NCBI lineage: Eukaryota > Metazoa > Chordata > Mammalia > Carnivora > Mustelidae > Martes > Martes martes. The sequence goes on along the minus strand of NC_137893.1, from coordinate 116,773,140 downwards.
TTGTAATGACAGTAGTCCACTGGAGGATAGTTTAACCAACACCCTATGACTGGATATATATTTTTAATAACCTTCACTATTATCAGTAATAATACCACACACATACGTACACAATTGTCCAATATTTTCGTTAGAATACGTTCCTGGAAGTTGTAATTGTTGAGTAAAAAAGCACACATTTGTACATTTTTGACACAGTCTGCACTGATTTCCAGGAAGGCATTATCAATTTCATTCTAGGCAGCAGTAACTAACAAGGCTTACGTTCCTATTAATCTTGCTGGGATTGGATAATATTCTTATTCATTTTTTGTCAGTCCGATAGATAAGAAATATTAATTTAATTGCTCTTTTAATTCACTTTCCTTGACTATTTCTGCAGATCAGCATTTGTATTCCTTCTTTTATTAATGGTTCATTTCCACCATCAGTTTTCCTCTTGAAAGTTTTTTCCTATTGATTTGAAATCACTTTTTACTTATGAAAGCTGTTAATCCTTTGTCACATACTTTTTCGAGAATTTACCCCATTTTTTCATTTGTTTTGATTTTCATGATATTTTGAAGTGGAAGTTTCACATTTCTTTATATCCAAGTCTTTATGGTTTCAGACTTTGGTACAATGTTTGAAAAGTCACTCAGCATCTCAAGATTATATAAATATTCACCTAGTTTTTTCAAGTATTTTTTTGTGGTCTTATTATTTAAAAAGAAATATTTGGGGGTGCCTGGATGGCTCAGTAGGTTAAAGCCTCTGCCTTAGGCTCTGGTCATGATCCCAGGATCCTGGGAGTGAACCCCACATTGGGCTCTCTGCTCAGTGGGGAGCCTGCTTCCCACCCCCCCGCCTGCCTCTCTGCCTGCTTGTGATCTTTGTCAAAAAAATAAATGAAATCTTATTAAAAAAAAGAAATATTTGTCAATTTTGCAAGATGGAAAGAGTTCTGGAGCTTGGTTGCACAAAAAAATGTGAATTAATACTACTGAAACTGTATCCTTAATAATGGCTAAGAGACACGTGGGTGGCTCAGTTGTTTGGGTGTCCAACTCTTGATTTCAGCTCAGGTCATGATCTCAGGGTCTTGGGATCAAGCCAGAAGTTGGGCTCCTCGCTCAGCCTGGAGTATGCCTGAAGATTTTCTCTCTCTCTCTGCCTATCCCCCTGTTCACACATTTTCTCTCTCTCAAATAAATAAATGCATCTTTTAAAAAATGGTTAAGATAGTAGATTTCATGTTATGTAATTTTAAATTTTACCAAATTTTAATTTTAATTAAAATTTTTAATTTTACCAAAATTAAAAAAATGAATACTCGTAACATGTTTACAGTAGTTTTTCAGAAAGAATCGTGAACATACAGACAAGGAGCAACGTAATCTAAGGACTGGTCAAGATTTGAAAACATACAGTAAAACTTCCAGATGTGAAAATAAAAATGATTGAAATTTAAAACTTAATTTAAAAAGAATAAACAATAGATTTGACATGCTTGAAGAATAAATACTTTCCACACGTTTCAGTGAAATGGAAGATAGAAATGAAAAAAATTCACAAATGCAGTCCAGAGATTAAAAGAGATGGGATATTTGAAAGAAAGGTTAAGAGGTCTGAAGGTTAGAGAAAGTCTCCTATATGTCTAAGTGACGTCTCATAGGGATATAATAGAGAATGTAAGAAAGAGACCCTCAGAATACTTTCCAGAATTATTAGAAGGTGACGCACTTCAGATTCATCAAGCTCATCAAATCCCAAGTTGGATTACATAAAAACATATCCATTCCCACAAACAAAAAACCCCACATATCCGTGTCATTCCCTTGCTTAAACCCCTCAATGACTCCCTTGTCACCTGCAAAAATATTCACTCTTTTTTGTGACATTATGTTCAGATCTTTTAGCCTCTTGCAATGTTTGTTTGTTTAAGATTTTATTTATTTATTTGACACAGAGAGAGATCACAAGTAGGCAGAGAGGCAGGCAGAGGGGTAGGGGGAAGCAGGCCCCTGGCTGAGCAGAGAGCCTGATGTGGGGCTCGATCCCAGAGATCATGACCTGAGCCAAGGGCAGAGGCTTCAACCCACTGAGCCACCCAGGCGCCCCAAGCCTCCTGCAATGTTTTCTAGCGAAAATGTTTTCCCTCCAAAGGGTTAGCTGCCCTCTCAACCTCATTTCCTCAATAAGCTAAGCTTCTGTTTCTCTGAAATAACCACTAAATTGTTAGGAGAGATTAATTCAGTTTTAGATTTTGTTGCATTTGTGCCTATGAGACCCACTGGTGAAAATACCAGTAAAATCTTATTTTATTTTTGATTTTTCAGGTTTTTATTTTAATTCCAGTTAGTTAACACACAGTATTATATTAGTTTCAGATATGCAGTATAGTGATTCAACCCCAGTATAATTTTAGATTAAGAGCTCAGAATTTGTCCTATGGGAGAAAGCTGGGTTAGATTAGGTGAGGGAATCATCTAAGATGTCGTTAAGGATCTGAGATCATCTAGAGAGGGTGTGGAGGGATAAGAGGATGAGGAGGGACCTCACAGAACTTCCCATCTCACCCTTCGATGAGCTGGGAAAGCACATGGATGGCATTGCTGTGGGTGTCTCCTTCCCTGGATAGAGCCGTCTGCTGGGCAAGGACCAGGCTTTTCCCTCTCAGCATCCTCTCCAGCCGTGAGCACAATGTCTCACACGATAGGTATACTTAATGAATGTTTCCAGAATAAATAGCAACCTCATGGGAAGCAGAAAAGATTAGAGGTTATCGAGAAGGGAAGATTAGAGGTTACTGAGGAGGGAAGGACGAATAATATTCTCTGACTTCCGGAACACTTCTCCTTGGGTTCACTTGAATTCCATTCAGCAGTTCGGCACTGAGCCCCTAGTGCTGCGCCCGGGTGTGGGGCAAGGGTGGGAGCAGTAACATACATGGATCCCATGCCAAGCATCACATACCTCTGTTACGTGCTGGGAGCTATGACGAAAGTGATCAGGGAGACAGAGAGTAATGGGGAGTGAGAAGATTGAAACCTATGGAGGAGTTGAGCGTGGGTTGAGAACAGGCTGGTTTCAGGCTCCTGCGAAAGGCTCTGCTGCAGAGGAGTGCTTGAATTGAAAGGCAGCCAGCATGGCTAGGACCTGGTGAACAAGGAAGGCACACTGGGACAGGCGTGAGTGGCCTCAGGAAGGAGTTAATGAAAAGCCACAGGTTTCAAGAAGTAGTGACAGGGAGTGCCTGGTTGGCTCAGTCCGTAGAGCATTTGACTCTTGATCTCAAGGTTCTAAGTTCCAGCTCCACATTGGGGGTAGAGATTACTTAAAATAAAATGTTAAAAAAAAAAAGAAGTAGTGACATGATCAGATGTATGATTTAAGATTAACTTTGTAAAGATCAACACCATTTTTACCATTCCAATGCTATACGGTGCCTACGGTACAAGTATGACACCTGCCACTCGTTAAAAACACAGAAGCCCCAAAGAACCTGGGTGGCTCAGTCAGTTAAGCATCTGACTTCGGCTCAGGTCATGAGCCCAGGATCCTAGGATTGAGCCCTGCATTGGGCCCCCGCTCAGCAGTGAGTCTGCTTCTCCCTCTCCGTCTTCCATTCCGCCTGCTTGTGCACGCTCTCTCTCTCAAATAAATAAATAAGACCTTAAAAAAAAAACCCAAAACTGAAGCTTAGAGAAATAGATGTTTCTTTTAGATCACAGAAGTAAGAAGTGATGGAACCAGTGTCTGACCTCTGCCTTAGTCTGCCCCTCTGCAGTGGGTTTTTTTTTTTTTTTTTTCCTCTGACCAAGGGCAGGGAGCCAGAGCCCAGAACTCGGTGCAGCTAGAGAAGGGGCTCTGGCTCTTCCGGGATTTAGTCTCACCCTCGTTCCCAGTTAGAATCCCTTGGGAGGTTTTTAAAAATCCATTCATCCAGGCCACACACCCCAGACCAATTTAGTCCGCCGCTCTGGGAGTGGAGCCCCAGCATATTTTATTTTTCCATTTTTCTCGCTGTGTAATGTATGTACAGTTAAGTGTACAACCCTTAAGCTTCCAACTCAATGTATTTTTATATGTGTGTGTATGTGAGCCCATGTTAATGACCATCTGGATCCAGAGGATCAAGAGATGGAGTATGGCCAAACCCCAAAGTCTCCAGTCAACGCCCCACGCCCACTCCCAGGTCCAGCTATCTTCACTGATGGTGTGGCTGATGTACCTGCTTGTGTCTGGCTCAGCCCACCCCCATCATTAATCAGGTCTGTGAGAATCCACGTTATTGGGATCAGCCATTTGTTGCTTTTTGTTGCCAGGTGATGTGCATTGTATAGACATATCACAAGTTGTTTATCTGTTTGCTAGTTGGTGGACATCTAAGTTGTTTCCAGTGTTTGGCCACTTTTAATAAAACTGCTGAGAATGTTCTACCCACGTCTTCCGGTGGACATGGGTGTCGGGCAGCAGCAATTTCTAAAGCTGCTGACCTTGAGAACCACCAACTTGGAAGAATCTGTAAACTCTCAAGAGCTCTTGCAGAGGATGGAAGTCAGGGTCTGGGTTCCTGGGGCGCCGGGGAGCTCCAGGTCGGAAAGGAGTAAAACCATGGCTTGTAAAGATTTCCTAGTTGCAGTTCCAGAGCCTTTCGTAGGAATTCGTAGGTTCCGGAGGTTCCGGAGCCTTTCCTAGGAATTCGTAGAAAAGCGCCAAGAATGGAGGAAGGCTTGGGGAGCAGTGCCCCCAATGGCCAGCAGGGTGGCCTCTATTTGGGAGTCTCAGGGAACAGCGTGGACACACCCTTTCACAGCCCAGGTAAGGTGAGCCCCCCGCCCCCTGGGGCTGTAACAGCAGGGAATCACATGTCCCTGGCAGACACCTTGGGCCTCACCGGTTCCCCACATCTCCCTTCACCACATCCAGAATAGCTTTCTAATCCTGTAGCCTGGTACTTCCTCCCACTCCTGAAGAAACCTCCTCAAAAGAGCCATCTGTGCTGCGAATTTTCATTTATAGCTCGCGCAGCATATGTGAGTTTGTGGTATGTAGGTAGATGGCTGCTGATACATTCCTGGGCGCGCACACACACACACACGCGTACATGCATGCATGTGGGCGTCACCCTCTTCGGGCGCTGACGGTGGGATTTCTCTTAGCTCAGTAGCCTCTGAATGGAGCCTGACCATCCCCTCCACGTGAGCAAACTGTATTAGAGACAACCTCTCCTTCAGTGACTGTCACCGCTTTGCCTGTCATTGTTTGGGGCAGCTCTTCTGACCTGCTTGGAGTGGCCATGATTATTCCCCCGAGTTATTTGATAATGATCAGTGTTGAGGCTTCCGGTGGACATGGGCGGTAGGCAGAGGTCAAGGAATGCCCCATTTTTACAGTCTGCTGGATCTGTTGTCTTGCAATCCTGCTCTTGCTGTTGCTAGTCCGGAGATGAGCCACGTTGCTGTCAAGGTCGTGTTCATCTCTTGTCACCTGCAAACCTCTGAACATTTCTCATACTCCCTTGTCTTCTTTTTAACTGCCTAATTACATTTTTGAATACCTGTTTACAGCTGGGACAACTGATGCTTGGGAAGTTTGGGAATGTCAGGTCCATAAGGGCAGGATTTTCTTGCCAGCAGAGTGCGCAGTGGCTGAGCAGCCCGGGCCAGTGCCTGGCACACAGGAGGGGCTCAGTAAAGACTTCTTAATAAAGGAAGCTTATGGGGCATTTTGGTTTTGAAACTCCTAGTTCAGGGCGCCTGGGTGGCTCAGATGGTTAAGCATCTGACTTGGGCTCGGGTCATGGTCCCAGGGTCCTAGGATTGAGTCCCATATCGGGCTCTCTGCTCAGCAAGGAGCCCGCTTCTCCCTCTCCCACTACCCCTGCTTGTGCTCTCTCTCTCTCTGTCAAATAAATAACTAAAATCTGAAAAAAACAAAAAACAAAAAAACAGAAAAGAAATTCCTAGCTCAATATCTTCTCCCTCCTGAGTTTCCTTCCTCAGCACAGTCTACCAGATCAAGCAAGGTAGCCACGCTCCTCTTGGGTTTCCTCTCCTGGCCCTGGCTGGAAACTCTCTCTCCACCTTTTAGTGGAGAGCACAGACTCCTACTCAGACTGCTGCAAATCTCAGCTCTACCACTGTCCCTGTGGGGCCTTGGGCCAATCTCTTAGCCTCTCTGTGCTTCAGTTTCCTCGTCTCTCTTCTGGAAATAACAGTAGTACCAACCTTGTGGAGTTGTGGGAAGGATTATAAGAGTTCACACAAGCGATGCATTTGGAACAGTGTCTTGCACATGGCGAGCACTCAAGCAATGTATCATCTCAAATTTTTAAAAATTTATCCTTTACTATTTCATTATAGGAAACCACAGAAAATAAAGGTATAGGGGCAACTGGGTGGCTCAGTAAGTTAAGTGTCTGCCTTTGACACAGGTCATGATCCCAGGGTCCTGGATCAAACCCCATATGGGGCTCGCTGCTCAGCAGGGAGCCTACCTCTCCCTCTTCCTCTGCCTCTTCCCCCTGCTTGTGCTCTCTCGGTCTCTCAAATAAATAAATGAAAACTTTAAAAAAGAAGAAAGAAAAGAAAGGTATAGCTTTGTGAATTTTTATAAGGCAATTGCCCTTGTAACTACCATCTGGGTCAAGAACTAGAACTTTAGGGGCGCCTGGGTGACTCAGTGGGTTAAGCCCCTGCCTTCAGCTCAGGTCATGATCCCAGGGTCCTGGGATCAAGCCCTGCATTGGACTCTCTGCTCAGTGGGGAGCCTGCTTCCCCCTCTCTCTGCCTGCCTCTCTGCCACCTTGTGATCTTTGTCAAATAAATAAAATGTTTAAAAAAAAAAAAAGAACTAGAACTTTGCGATGCCCCGCCCCATCCAGAAGCCCCTCCTTCCCCGATCCCAGGTACAACCCCTGGTTCCTTCCCACATTGCCCACCAGCTGGACTCATAGTATTCACTGCCATAGAGGGTTATCCCCTATGTGTGCATCTCTAGACACTGGAATTCAGTCTCACCCAGTTTAAAAATTAACTTTATGGAGGTATAATTTATATCCAAGAATATTCACCAATTTTAAGTGTGCAGTTTGATGAGTTTTGACAAATATATGCAGTCATGTAACCACCAATCATGACATAAGGACATTTGCATCACCCAAAACTTCCCTTGTGTCCCTCTGGGCCTCACAGGGCCCAGGCAAGTACTTCTCTGCTTTGTCACTACAGATTAAATTTCCCTTTTCTAAAATTTTGTATGCTTGAAATCATATGGGATATTCTACACATATCTATGCACTTATGCGTTCTGCTTTTGACGGACATCTGGGTTTAGCAGTGTCGCTATCGTAAATAAATCTGCTGTGAACATTAGTATACAGGTTTTCGTATGGACATATGCCTCCATTCTCTTGGGTAAATACCCCAGGAGTGGGATTGCTAGGTTGCATAGGAGGTGTGTGTTAAAATTTACATGAGGGGCGCCTGGGTGGTTCAGTCGGTTAACCGTCTGCCTTCGGCTCAGGTCATGATCCCAGGGTGCTGGGATTGAGCTCTGCATTGGGCTCCCTGCTCAGTGGGGAGCCTGCTTCTCCCACTTCCTCTGCCAGTCCCCCTGCTTGTGCTATCTCTATCAAATAAATACATAAAATATTAAAAAAAAAATTTTGTCCCTGGGGCACCTGGGCAGCTCAGTTAGGTAAGTGTCCAACTCTTGGTGTCAGCTCAGGTCATAATCTCACGGTCATGGGATCGAGCCCCACATTGGATTTCCCACTCAGTGCAGAGTCTGCTCAGATTCTTCCTCCCCCTCTGCCCCTACCCTCTCACATGCATGCCCTCTCTCCCATTTAAATAAATAAAATCTTAAAATAAATAAATAAACAAACAAATAAATAGAATCTTTTGCCCAATACGATATTTTAAAATTGCGGTAAAATATGCATCCATAAAACTTACCATCATAACCATTTTAAGTGTATGGTCAGTCTTTTGCCTGTTTCTAAACCTGGATCATTTCCCCTCATTACTGAATTACAGGAGTTACTTATATAATCTGGTTGCCAGTCCTTTTTTCAGATACAGGTGTTATGAATATTTTCTCCTGCTCTGTGGCTTTGTCTTTTCATTTTCTTAACAGGGTCTTTTGAAGACCAGAAGTTTTAAAGTCGTGAATTAATTATTCACAGTCTAATTTATTAATGTTTTAACAACCATGCTTTTGTGTTCTAAGAAATCTTTGTCTACCTGAAGGGCACAAGGATATGTTTTCCTTTAGAAGTTTCCTCATTTTAACTTTTACGCTTACATCTATGATCTATTTCAAATTAAGTTTTGTGTGTGGTATAAGGATTGAGATTCTTTTTGTTTCCAATGGACATCTAGTTCTTCCAATATATTTGTTGAAAAGACAACTCTTTCCACATTGAACAACGTTGGCACCTTTGCTGAAACTCAATAGACCATAATTTGTGGATCTGCTTCTGGACTCTCCTCTCTTTCTATAGGTCTGTCCTGACACCAACACCACATTTCCTCGAGGCTGTTGCTTCACAGAAAGTCTTGAAGTCAGGTCATTTTTAAACTTTGTTCTTTTTTTTTTTTTTTAAAGATTTTATGTATTTATTTGACAGAGAGAGACAGTGAGAGAGGGAACACAAGCAGGGGGAGTGGGAGAGGGAGAAGCAGGCGTCCCTCGGAGCAGGGAACATGACTGAGGGGTTGATTCCAGGACTCTGGGATCAGGACCCGAGCTGAAGGCAGACACTTAATGACTGAGCCACCCAGGCACCCCTTAACTTTGTTCTTTAAAAAAAGATTGTTTTGGTTTGCTCATTTAAAAAAAAAAAATTGAGGGATGCCTGGGTGGCTTATCCTGGAATGGAGTCCCGTATCAGTCTACTTTCTCAGCGGGGTGTCTGCTTCTCCCTCTGCCTGCTGCCCCCCCTGCTTGTGAGCGAGCTCTCTCTCTCTGACAAATAAATAAATAAAATCTTAAAAAAATAAAAAAATTTTTGATAAGCATCATTAAAGACAAGGAAAGACTTTTTTTTTTAAAGATTTGATTTATTTATTTGACAGGCAGAGATCATAAGTAGGCAGAGAGGCAGGCAGAGAGAGAGGAGGAAGCAGGCTCCCCGCTGAGCAGAGAGCCCGATGCGGGGCTCGATCCCAGGACCCTGGGATCATGACCTGGGCCGAAGGCAGAGGCTTTAACCGGCTGAGCCACCCAGGCGCCCCGGAAAGACTTTTTTTTTTTTTAAAGATTTTATTTATTTGTCAGAGACAGCCTGTGCACAAGCAATGTGAGCAGGTGGGCGGCAGGCAGGGGGACCCTAGGAACCTGGAATCATGACCTGAGCTGAAGGCAGATGCTTAATGACTGAGCCACCCAGGCACCCCCCCATCAGTTTGTTTTCTACAGCTAAAAGTCTCTTTCTTTCTTCCTTCCTTCCTTTCTTCCCTCCTTCCTTCCAGGATTTTATTTATTTATTTGAGAGAGAGTACAAGCAGGGGGAATGACAGGCAGAGGGAGAAGCAGGCTCCCCACTGAGCAGGGAGCCTGATGTGGGGCTTCATCCCAGGACTCTGGGATCATGACCTGAGCCAAAGGCAGATGCTTAACTGACTGAGCCACCCAGGCATCCCAAGAGTCTGTTTCTTGGTTTGTCTCCTTTTCTCTTTCCTTTGCTCATGTGTTTTGTTTCTTAAATTCCACATGTAAGTCAAATCGTATGTTATTTGTCTTTCTCTGATGGACTTATTTCACTTAACGTTATACCTTTGGGTCCATCCATGTTGTCGCCAATGGCAGGATTTCACTGTTTTTTTATGGCTGAGTAATATTCCATTGCATATAGATACTGCATCTTCTTTATCCATTTGTCTGTGGATGGGTACTTGGGTTGCTGCCACGTCTTGGCTGTTGTAAACAATGCTGCACTAAACACAGAGGTGCGTGTATCTTTTCAAATTAGTGTTTTCATTCTTCTTTGGGTGAATACCCAGTAGTGTGATTCCTGGATCACATATTTCTATTTCTCATTTTTTGAGGAACCTCCGTACTGTCTTCCACAGAGGCTGCACCAATTTGCGTTCCCACCAACAGTGCAAGAGGGTTCCTTTTTCTCCACATCCTTGCCAGCACTTGTTATTTTTCATGTTTTTTATTTGATTTCATTTTTTAAAGATTTTATTTATTTGACAGAGAGAGAGAGAGACAGTGAGAGAGGGAACACAAGCAGGGGGAGCGGGAGAGGGAGAAGCAGGAATCCCCATGCGGGGCTCGATCCCAGGACCCCAGGGTCATGACATGAGCCAAAGGTAGATGCTTAATGAATGAGCCATCCAGGTGCCTCTCTGTTTTTTATTTTAGCCATCCTGACACATGTGAGGTGGTATCTCATTGTGATTTTAATTTGAACACACATTTATTATCTCACACCTTCCGCAGGTCAGGAGGCTGGGCATAATTGCATCGGGTCCTCTGTTTGGGGTCTCGTAGGCTGGAATTAGTGTGTTGGCCAGGTTGCGTTCTTGTCTGGTTGTCCGACTGGGGAAGAAACCATGTTTAAGTTCATTTAGGTTGTTGGCAGAACTCATTGCCTACCGGTTGCGTAACTGAGAACCCCAGCTGTTTGCTGGCTGTCGAATGAGGCTGCCTTGAGGTTCTAGGAAGTGCCCAAAATTTCTTGCCACGTGACCCTCTCCATAGGCTGTTCATGGCATGGCTGTTTTCTTATTCAAAACAAATAAGAGATTCTCTCCCTCCCGTTAATATGGAGTCTTCTATAATAAAGCACAGTTGTGCTAGTGACAGCCCATCACCTTTGTCACACTCTCTTGGCTAGGAGCAAGTCACGGGTCATACTTGCACTCAAGAGGAAGGTATCATACAAGGACATGACTCATTGGGGGTCATTTAGGGTATGTTGGCTACACACCCCACCCACTTCTCTTCTTAACAGTTAATTTGTGAAAGTATTGGGCTGTTACTATAGAGTTTCCCAGTCTATATTTTCTTTCTTTTTTTTTTTAAAGATTTTATTTATTTGTTTATTTGGGAGGGAGCATGCGTGATTGAGGGGAGGGGCAGAGAGAGAAGGAGAGGGAGAGAGTCTCAAACAGACTCTGCTGAGCTTGGAGTCCGACATGGGGCTTGATCTCAAGACTCTGAGATCACGACTTGAGCTGAAATCAAGAGTCAGATGCTCAACCGACTGAGCCACCCAGGCGCCCCTCCGGTCTAGCTTTTCTGATTGCATGCACAGTTTAAGACGTTCCTCTGTCTCCTGTGTTTCTGGCAAACCAGTAACTGGGCTCAGAGGATGGATCAGACTCAGGTCGGATCTCTTTGGCAGAATTTTGGTGGTAGTGTGATATTCCCCCAGGAGGCATACAACATGTGGTTGTCTCTCATTGTGATGGTTGTAGCCATTGACGCTCAGTGCCTCCATCAGTTAATTCACAGGGTGTAGTGACACGAAGATATTCTATTTCTACTAGTTAATGTATTGGTTGCAATGCTTTTATAAAGAGACGCTTCTCCTCATCTATTACTTGTTTACCCAGTGGCATAGCTCGTAGAGGGAAGGCAGGATAAATGCTTGAGTCATTTCTTTTCTTTACCGATTTCCAAGACAATAAATTGGTTACCTATCGAGGTGGCTGATTATTTGAGGGGTGGGGGGGAATCACTCCATTTTTTTCCCTAGAGCCATGGCCACTCAGGATTGCATCCCAAGCCTGTAAAGGGCAAAACCCCAACTCCTCCTTGGTGTAAACTTTCAGGAGAAGTGGGGCAGCACATTTTGGAGTTTCCCAAACTGGCTGGTGACGTGCAAGGTCAGGTTGTCCTGAGAACTGGGGCACGGCCGATTATTATTATTATTTTTTAAAGATTTTATTTATTTGACAGAGAGAGAAATCACAAGTAGGCAGAGAGGCAGGCAGAGAGGGAGAAGCAGGCTCCCCGCTGAGCAGAGAGCCTGATGCGGGGCTCGATCCCAGGACCCTGAGATCATGACCTGAGCCAAAGGCAGAGGCTTAACCCACTGAGCCACCCAGGTGCCCCTATTATTATTATTTTTTTAAAGATTTTATTTATTCATTAGAGAGATGGAGAGAGAGAGCACAAGTAGGCAGAACAGCAGGCAGAGGCAGAGGGAGAAGCAGACTCTCCGCTGAGCAGGGAGCCGGATGTGGGGCTCGATCCCAGGACCCTGGAATCATGACCTGAGCCGAAGGCAGACGCTTAACTGACTGAGCCACCCAGGCATCCCCATTGTGAACCCATAGGTTTAAGCCTATGTGATTGATTTGAATCCACTGCATTTCTTATCCTTACTGAAGCTCACAGGGTCCAGTGCAAGTCTCTCCAAACTGGCTCCTGAGTCTTTTTGACATGATCCTCTTAGTCTTCAAGATCTTCCTGCTAGCTGGTCCATTGAGGCTCACTGTGGACAGTGCACCTAGGACCCTCCTGCTCCAGACTTGAAACCAGCATTCCTCCAGGAAGCCTGATTTCTATTCTCAGGAAATTATATTTCAAGACCATCATCTGGGCTCCTTGCTGTTGGATTGATCACTGTGTCTAGCTTTTTTGGTGGGCAGACTAGGAAATCTATATAATTCCTCGTGAGCTCGTCTGATAGGGAGAAGAAACAAGGTGTTGTTGCTGAGAGGCAAATGAATTCATAACCGGCACATGCCCTTTTCTCCCTGGCCCTTCTCTTTCCTTGATTTCTGTTGTCCCTGCCCCGTGGCTCAATTTTATTCCATGACCAGCAGCTTCTCCCCAGTGCGGGGCCCATCCTGTGAGGTGGGGAGGCTTGGATGGTCTCTCCAGAAGTTTATTTATTTATTTTAAAAAATATTTTATTTATTTATTTGATGGAGAGAGACACAGTGAGAGAGGGAACACAGCAAGGGAAGTGGGAGAGGGAGAAGCAGGCTTCCTGCCGAGCAGGGAGCCTGATGTGGGGCTTGATCCCAGGATCCTGGGATCATGACCTGAGCCCAAGGCAGATGTTTAATGACCGAGTCCCCCGGGCGCCCCCTCTAGGAGTTCACAGGACTTACACCGTTCCAACCCCTTCAAGCGCCTTGAATTTGGCCACACTCTAGCGTCAGCTGCTCTTGTCAAATTGGATGCCGTACTTTCCACGAATATCTGTTGCTTATTTTGGGGTTCTCCTGTTTTCAGGTCACCAGATGCTGCCCCCATTGCTTCATGCTGCTTCTTCCCCCACAGATGCAAGTCTTGAGGCGTCTGTGATTTGTCCTCATCCCCTTGCATTTGAGGCTGCGTGGAGACAGCTTGTCACCAGTCGTGTTGTGAACCTTGTCTGTGGCTTTTAGTGACAGCTAGGGCCACTCACTCAGCTGGTCGCCGGGCTAGGCTGGAAGGTCCAAAACGTCTCACTAAGCATTCCCCCACATGCCCTTTCTCCCCACATGGTGACTCTGCCTTCTGTCCTCAAACCTTTGTTAAAACATGGTGGCTGCTTCCCAGAGAGCAGAAGGCAGAAGCTGCTAGGTCTCCTGAAGGTCACCCCCACTGCGTTCTGTGGGTTGAGCCACAAGTCCCGCCCAGATTCAAGGAGAGGGAAACAGACTCCACCCCGTCAAGGGAGGAGCCTCAGGTGCAGGCGGAGGGAGATGGAGGGGGCCCTCTTTGGAGATCCCATGCCAGCTTGTCTGACCCAGAGCCCAAGCAAGTATCATCCCCGGCCCTTGGGATATTCACTTGGAGCCATCAGAATCCTGTGCCAGTCACTGTCACTAAGGGGTAAAGCGAGGAGGGTGGGATGGGGGGGCTCCTGGCCTCCAGTTCCAGAAGGGAATCCTGGTGTTCCAACTCTACCGTTCTCCACCCAGGTTGGAGTTTCCACCAGGGGCTCTGGGGAGCACCAGGATGGGTGGGCCCTCCACTTGGCGGTCAGCACTGTGAAAAGGGAAGGAATTAGCTCTCATCTTTCCTCCCCGCCCCTGGCACTCATTGGCCCTCTGAGGGCTGGCAGGACATATGGCCCTGTCGGTGGTAAGTCAAGCCGGGAGCTCTGCCAGGGAGGGCCAGATGGAGCTGGAGGAAGGCACAAATCAGCCGGCAGGGCCGGCACCATAAATAACACTCCTGGGCGTAGTGGCTGCTCTGTGGGCCCATCTCACTGGCCTGGGAGTATCCTGGAGGTACCCCCTCCCTCGCCTCTGGCCTGAAACGGCAGGAGAGGCCCCGCAGTAGTTCCTTGGAGCCTGCAGGGCGAGGACAGCTGAAGGGGAAGGCAGATAGTGTGACATGTCAGGGCCACTCCAGAAGTCATCATTTGGTTCCTGTCTTGCCGCTTCCCTGTGCGTGGGAGTGAGCCTCCTGGCTGAGTGTGGAGACAAGTCATTGCCCGGAGCCCCGGCCAGCGATGGAGGAGCACAGCGATGGAGGAAAGGGCAGGGCATTTTTCTCTCTGATGCCTCAGCTTTTGTTCCGGGGCTGGCTGGGAGTGCCAGCAAGGCTGATGCCATATGGCAGTTCTACTTCCTCAGCAATAGAAGTGGGGTTTTTGCAAATTGGAGAGCAGGTCCTGAGCCATGTTCCAGCCGCCTTCGGTGCCTGGCTTTTCCCTTCAAGGTGAAGATTTGACTTTCTGCCTCCAGTCAAATTCCACAGACTGAGCCTTTCATCCTGAAGAATCAGAAACAGGGAGTTCTACCTGTCAGGACTCCCAAAATATCTTCGCTGTTGGGCTCATAGTGAGCTATGATGTCAGGAGGACCACAGGAGGCAAAGACGAGCCAGGCTGAGTGTGGAGCCCACATTAGCTGTGGAGGGTCTGAGCCACCCCTGCTGCTGTCCAGTCCTGGTGCTTTTGCCCCCACCCTAGATCTGGTGTCATTGGGTGTTTTTTGTTTTGTTTTGTTTTTTTTTTTTTGAAGTGGGAAACATCTTCGCTCTCTGATTCTCAATGTGAAATGTGAAGCCCTGGTCTCCTATGGGAGTCACCTGGGAGCTTTAGAAAATGTCAGGTTCCAAATCAAAACACAATGAAATAGCTCTTCACAGACATTAATGTGGCTACTCTCCAAAAACCCAGAAAATGGGGCACCTGGGTGGCTCAGTCGTTAAACGTCTGCCTTTAGCTCAGGTCATGATCCCAGGGTCCTGGGATCGAGCCCCACATTGGGGTCCCTGCTCAGCAGGAAGCCTGCTTCTCCCTCTTCTGCTCCCCCTGTCTGTGTTCCCTATCTTGCTGTGTCTCTCTCTGTCAGATAAATAAATAAAATCTTTTTTTTTAAGATTTTACTTATTTATTTGACAGAGATCACAAGTAGGCAGAGAAACAGGTAGAGAGAGAGGAGGAAGCAGGCTCCCCATTGAGCAGAGGGCCCTGATGTGGGGCTCGATCCCAGGACCCTGGAACCATGACCTGAGCCGAAGGCAGAGGCTTTAACCTGCTGAGCCACCTGGGCGCCCCCTAAATAAATAAAATCTTAAAAAACAAAACAAAACAGAAAACAACAAGTGTTGGCGTGGACTTGGAGAAATTGGAACCCTGTGCACTGTTGGCAGGAATGGAAAATGGAGTACAGAGGTTCTTCAGAAAATGAAAAGTAGCATTACTGTATGGTTCAGCAATCCTGCTTCTGGGTATGTAACAAAAAGAACTGAAAGCAGTCTCCAAGAGACATTTGCACACGCTGTGTTCACGGCAGCCATCGTTCACAGTAGCCAAGAGGCAGAAGGAACCCAAATGTCCAAGACTCAGTGAAGAGGGGGAGAAAATGTGGCATATACACACAAGGGAATATTACATGGCCTGAAAAAAGGAAGGAAATCCTGGCCCATGCTACAGTATGGATGAAACTCAAGGACATTATGCCAAGCAAAATAAGCCAGCCACAAAAGGACAAATGCTTTATGATTGCACTGATAGGAAGTGCCTGAAGTAGTCAAAATTATAGAAACAGAAAATGGGTGGTTGCCAAGGGCTGGGGGAAGGGGAAGGGGAAATTAGCATTTAATGGATCTAGAGTTTTGCAAGCTGAGAAAGTTCTAGACATCTATGGCACAGTAATTTAAATATCCTTGGGGTGCCTGGGTGGCTTAGTTGGTTAAGCCTCTGAGTCTTGATTTCGGCTCAGGTCACAGTCTCATGGTTGTGAGACTGAGCCCCTGGCTGGGCTTTGTGCTGGGCGGGGACTCTGCTTGAGATTCTCCCTCTCCCTGTGCCCTCCCCGTGGTCTCTTTCTCTCTCCCTCTCTCTAAAAATAAATAAATAAATCTTTAAGAAATGCTTATTTAACACTAGTGAACTATGCACTTGCAGATGGACCACCTCACTCCAACCCCTGCCTTCCTCTCTTCTGTAGTCAGAAGTCTCTCCCTCTTATAAGGACCCTTGTGATTATATTGCATCCACCCAGATAACCTAGAATAATCTCTCCATCTCAGCAGCCTTAATTTAATAACTTCTAGAAAGTTCCTTTTGCCACATAAGGTAACATATTCACAGGTTCTGAGGATTCGGATGTAGACATCTTTTCAGGGGAGGGTGGTGGTGGCCATCTTTTGGCCTACTGCACAGGGCCCAGCAAAAGGGAGGAGTGAGGCAAGTGATCATTAGAATCTTCTGGCCTCAGGTCACTGCCAGTTAGCTGTGTGATCCCAGGTAAGGTGTTCCCAGTGTCCTCATCTGTGACCCGGGCATAATGATAGAGGCTATACAATGAAGGTGAAAGAGGTGAAAATGCCAGGCCAGGTCTGTTCTGTGAGTTTGCCGAGCAACGTGCAGACACTGAAGTCCCTCAGGGGAGCTCAGTGCAGGGTGAGGCGTGAGGAGGCGTGAGTGAGGAACTGGCAGGGCGCAGAGGCATGCTTGGCCTCCAGTGGATCTGGGATTCAGCCCATGGGCCTGTGTTGTCTCTGGGCCCAGGTGCCAGCTAGGCTCTGTGGCAGGGCTTGGGGGGGCTAAGGGTGTTGGGCTATGTTGTAATTTGAGTAAAGGCTGCAACTTTGGGAGATGGGACAGGGAATCTGCCTGTGGACGAGAATTTCGCAGTCACCACGGCTGCTTTTCTTCCTTCATGGAGTTCAGAGCCTGTGGTATCGTCACAGGTGGACCTGATCCTCAGCTCCTGCCTTGGCCTGCTCCACTGCAGGTGGGGTGAAGGGGACAGAGCGGGGTTGGGGGGGGGGACAGATGGGGCTCAGCATTGCCATGGCCTGCCCAGCTTTCTCCTGTCAGGCCGAGTACAAGTTCAACTATCTGGGGCAGGGACCCAGAGCCAGAGAGGAGCAGGAGAAGAACAAGGGCTCTCCTCTTTGGAGAAAGCGCCAAACTCTCTTTCCCAGCCATTATCCAGATTTTATAGGAGAAAAATCCTGCCCTTCAAGAGGTGGACATGCTGTGCGAGTAGTGGAGTAATCACCACTATGCCCTCACATTACTGGTAGTCTCTCTGACAACACTGGCAAAGTGGTCCCTGTTTGCTCCATGTTGCAAGTGGGAAAGTTGAGCCCAAGGGTTCAGCCTGGGCTCAGGCTCATCTCACACAGCCTGCAAATGGAAGAGCAACAGTAATCAAGATGGTGTGGTAATGGCATAAAGACAGACATAAAGATCAATGGAACAGAATAGAGAGCCCAGAAATAAACCCTTGTGTGTATGGCCAAATGATTTTCAAGAAGGGTACTAAGCCTCCTCAATGGAGGAAGGACATTCTTTTCAATAAATTGTTGGGAAAACTGGTCAATCACATGCAAACAAATGAAGCTGGATCCCTACCTCACACCATGTACAACAATCAATTCAAAATGGATCAAGGACCCAAACATAAGAGCTAAAACCAGAAAACTCGTAGAAGAAAACTTCGGGGAAACACTTCACAACATTGGATTTGGCAAGATTTCTTGGCTACAACACCAAAAACACAGACGACACAAGAAACAGAAAAAGAAACAACAGACCAATTGGATTTCATCAAAATTAAAAACCATGTACATCAAAGGACTCTATCAAGAGATTAGTGAAAATTCTGATCCTGGTTTTTTACAATTTTGTAACTGATATGTAACTCACATGACATAATAAATGATATGAGACAATTCACAGAACATAAAATTCACCATTTATTTATTTATTAAGATTTTATTTATTTATTTGACAAAGAGAGAGAGAGCACAAGTAGGCAGAGCAGCAGACAGAGAGAGGGGCAAGCAGGCTCCCCGCTGAACAGACAGCCTGACGTGGGGCTTGATCCCAGGATCCCTGAGATCATGACCTGAGCCGAAGGCAGAGGATTAACCCACTGAGCCACCCAGGCACCCCTAAAATTCACCATTTTAAAGCAGACAATTCAGTAGCATTTAGTACACTCAGAATGTTGGGCAACCATCACCACTATGTAGTTCCAGAATATTTCCGTCACCCCAAAAAAGAAGTCCTGCACCAATAGGTGTCACTCTCCATTCACCCCTATCTTCAACTCCTGGCAACTGCTAATTTACCCTCTGCCTGTATGGATTTTCCTATTGACCTATTTTTAAATATAAAATTTTAATCATATTTTTTCCATTATCAATTTTCACCGAGAAAACATTTTCTGGAGCAAATCGTATTAAGATGAGATAATTCTTTGAACAGTTTTCTAAAGTATATGGTAAAATTTTGTCCACTGTGATTTTTACTTTGTTGGGATTATTGTCATGGGATCAATTCTTTTCTAATAATTTTTTAAAATCCCACGTGATTTATTGACTTTTTTGTGGAAGGAAAATCCATATCAAGTTTTACTGTCTAGCGCTCCTGTGATTGTGAGTTTTCTCTGTGCTCATATTTCTACCAAGTATAATTTCCCTGATCAGATTTTGCAGATATGAATTTTGTCGAGAAGTTTTGATTCTTTCTTAGAGTCATTTTTATGTTGTTTTGATGATTTCTCAGGAATGTTCATTGACCTCCCTCATAAAGACTATCCCCTGTTATTCTCCTGGGTCCTGTTATTCTTCATAGCACTTATTACCACCTGCCACCTCTCTAAGCCTTGGTTTCCTCATCTGCAAAATGGGTTAATAATGATGCCTGGCTCATAGCTTCATTGTGAGAAGTAAGGCAGGTATTGTTGATGGGGCACTTGGACTAGAGTCAAGGATAAAGCAAGCCCATGTGAGCGGTGATTATGATTATTACTCCCCATAGTATTTATTTCTACCTTTAAAATATGTAATTTTTTTAACAGGTGACACACTGAAATAGTTCAGATATCAATAAGGAATACAAGTATCCAGCCACCTGCTTTTCTTCCCAGGAGGTAATTTTCCAGTTACCTTTCCAGGTTCCCTGTCCTGCTAGAAATACTCTGTGCATTTATAAGCAAATGTGGACATATATTCTTCCACTACCATTTTCTTTTTTTTTTTTTTAATGTATTTTAGAGAGAGAGCAGGGAAGAGGGATGGAGAGGGAGGAGGAAAGCATCTCAGGCAGACTCCCCGCTGAGCATGGAGCCGACTTGGGACTCAATGTCACCACCCTGCGATCGTGACCTGAGCCAAACCCAAGAGCGGGAAGCCCACCAACTGAGCCACCCAGGTGCCGGGTGCATGCAACTCTTGATCTCGGGGTCGTGACCTCAAGCCCTGTGTTGGGCGTAGAGTCTACTTGGAAAAAAATAAAAAAGAAAAAAACCCATTTCATTGCTTGACTGTGTTGTGGTGTCTCTGATACACCCCCGCGGGGCGGGGGGCACTTCGCTGGGTTGCAGTCTTCAGCTCTAACACACTATGCTGTGATCCATACCCATTGTGTGGATGAGGAAACCAAGGTTCAGGAGGCAAAATTCCTCCCCACCCCCACCCCAGGTCACATGGCCACAGTGGGTAGCGGAACCGGGATCAGCTTCTAGGCTCCTGGCTCTGTATGCCATGAGGTATACTCTCATCCAATCTTGACTTGGGCCTTCGAGCTCTGGGATTGGGAGTGTGGGGGGGACCAGCATGAAAGGGGACAGGTGGCTGGAGGGTGGAGGTGGTGAGCGGGCCAATCTACCAGTGTTGTGTTTTTCTCCTCCTAAGCTGAACACTGGCTGCACGCCGAAGAACCACTTGGAAGCAAGACCCCAGGCCCTCAGTGTGGAAAACAGCCAAGCAGAGACCATGGGCTGAAGGGGGCGTTTTGCTGTCGGGAGCCTCATGGCAGAGCCCCTGCATGAACCTTGTTGCTCCTTCAGGTGGTGTTTGCTTTGGAGGAAGCAGAAGCTGGAACACAGTCCAGGGGTGGAGAGGAGCCCAGCCCTATAATTCAGGAGACCTAGGATCGAGACATGAGTCACTGACTCATGGGATCTTTGGGCAAGTCACCTAGTCTCTCTGGGCCTGGAAGTTGGAAGCTTGACCCAATGGGGCCTCTCCAGTCACAAGATCTAGGTTCCAGAGCTGCCACTGAGATTAGGTTTCTTTCCTTTTTTTTTTTTCTCTTCCTTTTTCTCTCTCTCTCTCTTTTTTTTTTTAAAGATTTTATTTATTATTTGACAGAGAGAGAGAGCGAGCACAAGGAGGGGGAGTGGCAGAGGGAGAGGGAGAAGCAGGCTCCCTCGTGAGCAGGGAGCCTGACATGGGACTCCATCCCAGGACCCTGGGATCATGACCTGAGCTGAAGGCAGATGCTTAACTGACTGAGCCACCCAGGTGTCCCTGGGATTAGGTTCAATGCCAACTCAATCAAGGCTCCATTGAAAAGTCTCATTCTCTCATTACCATAGAAGTCAAAGTAATACCAGATGTGGTAAGAGTCAAATGAGATAATGTATATGAAATCCCTTGGAAAACCAAAAAAACTAAAAAAAGGTATTCATTTTGAGGCTGATAATGCTGCCCATTACCACATATTCAATGTAAAAAGATTATTAGTGAACCACATCTTTCTGTTGTTCAGGACACAGAAATTAAAAATCCAAGCCAAAACACAAAATATTTGTTGGGTGTCGGAAGTTGATATCCAGCGTCTGTTTAGGTAGTCTGCCTGCATTTAAGGTACAGTGCCACTAGGTGGCGATGGTGTCCAGGCCACTGCGCTGTACTCCAGAGCAGAAACCCTAAGGACCATCTGGAAGTCCTTTGCTGTACTTTGAGAGGGCTCGAATGAAGACCTCAGTTTCCTCATCTGTAAAATGGGGATAACAGCCTAAATGAGATCATGTAAAGTCCTCCTGTGCACAGTAAGACCTTAGGAAGTGTTTGCTTCTTTCCTAGTTAAGTGATTAAGAGCTTGGCTTTTTAACTAGACTGCCTGGGTTTGAATCCCAGCTCTGTTACTTATCAGCTGTGTGACCTTGGGCAAATTACCTCACCTCTCTGAGCCTTCGTTTTTCCCTGTCTGTGAATGGGGCTGGTAATTGTACCTATCCCTATAGTTAATATGCACGAAGGGCTTAGAAAGTGCCCAGTCCCAGAAGAGTGCTCTGAGTTTGCCGCTGTCTGTGTGTGTCCTAGGGCGAACCTTCTTTCATGCATAGCCTGGGTCCTAAATCTGGGCATCTCCCAAAATGGAGCACCTTGTCAAGACAATAGGTCTTCAGGGCATTTTCAACCCCCCCTGGCATGAGTCATAACCAGAGAAAGCTACAATTCCAAGACTCCCAACACCCTGGTCTCTGGATCCGGGGCACAGCTGGCAACAGCCTCTGTCCACCAGGCAAGTGATGGAAACCAATTTGCAAGTGTGAAGCCAGCTGGTGGGAAGATAAGGAGAGGGCAGAAGGGGCTGTGAGGCTGTTTTTCAAGTACTTTTGTCCCTTGGGGGTGTCTTGCTTACCTTTGCACATGCTGTTGGCAGGCTGCTCAGAAAATAAATCATGGGCCACTGGGCCAATAGCTCCTTCTCCCCTCCCCCTTCTGTCCTGCCCCACCTCTGTGCAGGTTTTCGGGGGAGGTAGAGGCATCTGGTGATGACAGCACCTGACCAGAAGTCAGGAGACCTGTTTTTAGCCCAGCTCTGTCCCCAGTGCGCTGTGTGACCTTGACGAGTCACTTTTCCTCTCTGGGCTTCAGACTCCTGCTCTGCCCAAACTGGGACACACTCCCTGCCCTTCCTTTCCGATCGGGGATGTGGTGCATATAGAGAAACTCCTCCAAACCTCACCTCCTCCTTGAAGCCATCCATATTGGATGGAACAAAGGGGACTCCAAATCTTTCCCATCTCCCCTCCACCTCTCCCAGTGATTAATGGATCACTAATTCATTATTCGCTCCTTGGTTGATTCCACAGGCTTGCTCAGTGCTGGCCTCTCCTCCTGTCTACATGACTTTTTTATCTTGTCTGCGTTAGAAACTGTCTGGGGAGGGCTGTGGCTGCCTCCTGGCTCTGAGGGGCATGCAGAATCTAGCAGAGGAGGCTAGCACGACCAAGGCATGGCTTTGGGGCTTTCAGTGGGGAGGAAGTTCCGATTGAATCCCAGATGGGTTGGAACTTAGTAGGACTGAGAAAAGTGAATTGTTGGGGAAACAAGAGATATGAGACGTGCCTTGTGGAGCAAAACGGATAAATGTCTTACTCTCTGGATGGGGCAGAGAGTAAGACAGGGAGAGGGAGATGGAGGGGGTCAGCTTTGAAGAGCATAAGTTTTGCAATCAGAAAATCTAGAAGAAAACTAGTTCAATTTTAAGAAGCAGGAAAGTTCTGTATCAATTTCCAAAATAACATTTTACTTTGGCTTACACACGGACAGGTGTGTGTGCGTGTGTTTTCTACTCTCATTTTTTTTCACTTGGGCATACCTCAACTCCAAAGGGAGTAAGCCCAGCCCGTCGGCTCCCTCACCTCCCCACCCTTCCCTCCATCATCTGCCTAATCAGGTTTGCCTCTCTATTTTTCTCCCCACAGCTGCCCTCACTGGTTCCAGCTCCTGTGAACCTCCAGCCCCCCAGCCTTTCTTACCGTCTGCCTGGGATATGCCTGTACCCTTCCCACTCTTGCCATCCTCCACCAAATGCCTGGGTGCCAAGGGACACTGAGCATCTTTGATCAGTCCTCTGATCAGCGGTGATCCAGTCACTGCTTTTTCAAAACATACCAGTCCTGGGCTCCATTCTGTCTGCATCAAAGTTCCCCATGACACACTAGGCAGGCTGATGTAGGGGAGGGGCGGGTATCATATCTATCCATCCTAGAGTGCACTTTTAAGAGTGCTTGGGGAATTAGCCTCTTCACGCTGAGAAAATTCTGTCCACCAGGGGAATTTCACAGCGCCGTGGAGACCCAAAGGGGAGAGATTTAGGGGTATGTGTAGTTAATGATAATAATCGATATGATTTATTGCACACCTATTTCGTGCCATGTATCAGGCTAGGTCCTTTACACCCTTTGCCTAATTCCAACAACCCTGCAAAGCAAGTGTAATTATCAAGGTATTAAAAACAACAAAATTCTCTGAGTACTTATGTGCTAAACAATTCATCTTTGTTGTCTTGGGTAACATTCACACGACCTGTGAGGTAGGAGCTGTTGCTGTGTCCCTTTTCCAAATGAGGGAACCAAGGGAACCAAGGCACAGATCAATGAAATAAGCTGACCACACAGCTATTAAGGAGGCTGAACCTCAGAGGGGTTAAGGAATATGTCCTTTTTACCCAGCAAACAAGCAACTGCGAGAATCTATGTTTTCCCCCCACAACATGCTCAACACACCTCCTCCTGGCAATGGGAAACTCCAGGCTGAACAGGAGCTTCTGGGTTGGGGAAGAGCATGGGGTTTCCTATTTCCAGACATGAGCACATCCCTTACACGGAGGGGGTCCAACACGCTCCAGGACCCCAGCCCTGCCATCTGCCAAATGTCTTCTGGCTTTGCTGGCCTGTCTCAGTAATCCTTCACTGCCTCTTGCTGCATCTGGCTCATCAGAATCCCAGCACCCTCATTGGAATGCTGCCTCCTTCGGGAAGCCTTCCTGGTTGGCCCCAAACCACAGCCCTTTGACCTCCTCTGGGACACTCCACTTGCTTGGTTGCCCTCTTCATCCTTGCAGTGGGTGCTGTCATCTCACCTCCCTGACTAGGTGTTGAGTTCCTCTAGGCTCTATACCTAACATGCCATCAGTACTCAGAGAATTCTCACTGAATGAATAAACACTGGGTCATGAATTTCCGTGCCTCTGGTGAGGAGGAGGGAGGGGAATGGCAGGAAATATGTGTGGTTAGCCCAGGTACAGACAATAGAGAGTGGTGAGGTCTGTGGCAAAGGAGAGTTTCATGCCTACCCGAGGGGCTTACAATCAAATTCAGCTACCCCCATTCCCCACTAACGTCCGGGACCTGATCGCCCTGCGAACGCTCTATCTTTCCCTTTCCCTGGCTTTATTGTCCTACTTTGTGTGCACCATCTTAAAATATCTTTATATATAAATATATATTTTATATAATAAATACATTTATTATATTCAACATCTGTTTTCCCTGACAAAGGCCAACTATACCCGAGGGCAAAGATTTGGTCTGTTTTGTATTCTGCTGTAGCCCAGCCCGCACAGGCACCTGAAAGACCCTCGGCAGACAGGCATTAACAAATCATCAGCCCCTGGCAGGTATCTGCGGTGCAGAGAGCTGCCCCAGTCCCCCTGCAGGGTCCAGGCTCCCGGAAACACTCAGGGTTCAAGTCAAGGAGAGTGAAGGCCTTTGGGGGTCACAGCAAGCCTCCCGCAGAGCCCCAAGGAAACGGCCTAGAAGGGTCTGTCTCGCCTAGAAGGGTCTGTCTCGATGACAGCAGGTAGGGCAGGAACTAAGGCACGAGGGTTAGTGGCTACCCCTTGGGGGGTTAATGGGGGCACTTCCGAGCGAAGCTGATGTGGGGGAGAGGGAAGAGCGCGGCCGCCCCCAACCACACACACACGCACCCGCTCGTACCAGAAGACGCAGGCTTGGGAGAGGCCAGAAACCGACAGACGGACTGTCAGACAGGGCCGGAGGAATGTCCCAGAAGGTGTGCAAAGGGCAGTGAGGGGAGTGGAGCGACACCCCCGCCCCTCCGCCCCCCCCTTCCGGGGCGCGCTTGCAGGAGGGCTGGGGAGAGGAGAAAAGGGGGGGGTGCACCGGCGCCCGTCCGTTCGCCTCAAAGCCCCAGTGGCCCAGCCGGAAGCACCCCCAGGAGGCGGCCCGGGAATTGGGCCCAGGAATTGGGGGGTGCTCTCCCGTCCCCCACCCCGGGGCGCCTGCTAAGCCGGGTGCTGCCTCCTCAGCAGCCTCGGCGCTTCCACCTGCGCAGGCACCGCGCAGCCCTGCGCCGAGCTGCCATTGGCTCGCTAAAAATGCCTCTCTAATCTGCGCCCATCTGTGCACGCCTCCCAGCACCCCCCCACCCCCCTCCGCCTCCTCGGCTCTGACCTTCCTCCTTCCCGCAGCCCCGGCGCGGTCCGGAGAGACGCGGTGGCGACGGCGGCGGCGGCGGCGGCGGCAGCGGAGGCGGCGCAGCTTCCTCTTCCCCCGGGAAGTCGTCCGGGCTTGAGGCCGGCCCCAGACTCTCCGCTCTGCCCCGTGGCGCCACCGATGCTGCCGGGCGCATCTGCCCCCAGGTAGGGGGGTCTGACCCTGGGATCGCCGGGTGCGCAGGGAGCTGGGGGCCGGACCGGGAGTGCGTGTCTGCGGCGGGCGCAGAGGCTGACATCTCCCCGGCCGGAGCGCTGGGGAGGACGGGGCAGTTACCTGGAGAGAAGCAGGCACCGGGGCTCGCGGGCATCCCCCAGGCGGTGCCAGGATGCCCCTGCGCCGGGCCCCTTGGGAAAGGTAGCTAGTGGCTGAGGCCTTTACCCTGGGGAAAACGCAGGAACTGGGTTCCTTGGGACGAGTCTCTGGCCTGGGGCGGTCTGGGTCCCGGCAGGGGTGGGGGGGCGCTTGTACCAGCGTGGTGCGTAAGCTATTTATGGCTCAGAGTGGGCTGGGAGAAACACAGCAGTTGATGCGCTCTGTGCTCTGTCTGGTTTGCAATTAGAGATATTTTTTTCTGTCCCTCCACCCCTTCCCCTGTAGCTGGGATGGGAGGGGGGAGAGGAGAAGGAGGTGATGCTACAGCCTGCAAATAAGCACAAGCTGTGGTCTTCCCGGCACCCTCCCCTCCTCACCCCCTAGGCCACTTGCTGCGGGTGGGAACTACCTCTCCCTCTTATTTTTGCCTTAGGATGGCATGACAAGATTCAAAGGTCATCTGGGTGTGAGGGCCGCGCTGGCGAACGCCGGAGCCTGGCCAGACCCAGCTTCAAGCCCCAACCACTCCCTGCCCCCACAGCCCAGCTCTGTCCCCCACGTGCAGGCACATATGTGGCTGCTTTTTTTCTGGGCACAACCATAAATAACCCACATCCCCAGCTCCCCGGGGTGCAAACAGCACTGTCTGTCCACGATGTTGGAGGTGATGTTGGAGGCTCTATCCCTTACCCACCTGACCTTCCTGTCACATGCAAATCACCACTCACAAGCCGCCCCCTCCCGGAAGCTTCCCATACCCAGGTGAGATCCTTGCCTCCTGCCCTGCCTTCCTGGACCTAGTCTGCCTTGTGGTTTAGTTATTTATGTCCTGTCTGTCACCCTCTAGACCAGAAGTGCCTTCGGGGCAGGAATCTGTTTGATTCATTTCCATCATTGACCCTGCGCCTGACCAGGGTCTGGCACCAAGTGAATGTTTGTGGAATGAGTGGATGGATGGGTTTGAACTCTGGGAGATAGCTGGTAACCTGCAGGTGGGGACTGAGCCTCCTCTTGGGCTTTCTTTCCACCCCCCAGGACCAAGAGCCACCAAAGTCAGACAGTCCCATTAGGCCCTTTCTGGTCCTGCAACTGATGGGCGCCTACGGCATTTGGAGATGAATGGCACAGTCCTGATGGCTCCGGAGGGTCTTTCTGGGCCCCTGGTTTGAGGTCTTGGCCTAAGCCAGGCTGGATGGAAGGCCCTGGTGATGGTCTGGCTTTACTTAGGCCCCTGGGTTGGCTGGCACTCTCTTCCTGGGGTGCTCAGATCAGACCGTGGGTGTCCGTCTCTGTCCCAGCACTTGGGAAAGTCCTGGTCAGCGTCAGGGCATCTGGGAAGGCCCCAGCCGGGCCACCCTCAGCTTCTGGGGGTCCTCACAGCGAGTTCGGAGCAAATCTCACAACTACATTGTGGGGAGGAGGAAACCCAGCCAAAAGAACAGGCCAAGGGTTCGGGGTCTGTGAGAGACATTTAGCAGACCTTTCTCCAGCCCTCGCTGCTCCTTTGACAGCCATGCCAATGAGACATTTGCGAGATGTTCTTGTCCTGTCCTTATGGTGGGTGGAGGGCGGGTGGCAGGTAGATCGCGGCCCAGAGAAGGTCAGCAGCAGAGGCAGGGGTGACGCTTAGTTTCTGGCTCCAAGTCCAGTGCTCTCTCCCTGGAGCTGGAGGGAGCTAGGGTGAGGCCTCAGAGTCAGGTCAAGGTGGGATTGTTCTAGAACCCAGAGGTTCCCCCTCTCCGGCTTTGTCTTGACCCCTAGTCATGGAAAGAGGAAGAGAGTATGGAAGGGGTGCTTCAGGGAGGAGGGGGAGGCAAGTGGAGGGTGGGTTAGTTAGTGCCTGCTGGGGGTCGGCCCTGGAGGGGTCTCCAGAAGAAGGTGTGGTAATAGCAGTAAAAACTAACAGCACATGGCATTTGTCACATGCCAGGTCCTGGTCCAACTATAACTCCTTCAGTCCTCACCACAGCTTGATGAAATAGGTCCCGTTATTAGCCCCATTTTACCAATGAGGAGACTGAGGCACAGAGAAGTTATCTAAGATCACACAGTTTGTGAAAGTGGAGGAGCCAGGATTTGAACCTAGGCTCCAGAGTCTGTGCTCTTCCCCTGTATTCTGTATTGTGAGAGCAAGAGGGCTGTGGAGCTGGTGGCTGGGGCATGCTGTCTCCAGGGAGATCCAGGTTTCAGGTGCACTGTGGCTCAAGTTCACAGACGGTGGGTGGGCTGTGCCCGATGGTGACTGTGGGTTGTGGCTGCCGAGAATAAGAATCCACATCAGTGAGCAAAAGTGGGACCTTTGTAGGACGCACGGCACACCCGACCCTGTGTCGCTCTCCTGCTCCGAGTCCTTCAGTGTCTCTCCATGGCCCTGAGGACAAAGGGCAGTCTCATTAATGTGTCCTGTTGTCTTCCCCAAGTCTGGGTTTTCGCCTTCTTTTCGCCCTCCCTCTGCCCTCCAGCTGCTCTGAACTGCTCTCAGTTCCTCAACTAAGTCATGCTTCTCTCACCTGCAGACCAGCGCACAGGCTGTTCCCTGACTTGAACACTCTCCCTCCTCCTCCCCTCCATGTTCCTTCTCACTCACCCTGGCTGGGGGTGGGGGGGGTGTCGGACTGGACTTCTGTTCCTCCCAGAAGCGTCCTGACTTGGGCATCTTGCTCACCTCCCCTCGCCCAGCACCCTCTGGGGCATTGGGGTGTTGCCCCATCTTCCCACTTCAAGACTGTGAAGTCCAAGGGGGCAGGGTCTGTGTTCTGTCCCCAGTGTCCCCAGTGACCCCAGCACCTGGCACCGGGTTGCCCTAGCTCACTTGTAGAATGAATCAGTGCGCATTGGTCCCTCACATCATCAGCCTCAGGCCACATAAAGCATTTTCCTTCTCCCAATAGGAGTTGAGGAAACCACTCATGAATTTGCATAAAGCCCCCCAATAAGGATAGGGTCGTGGTAGAAAGCCCTCACTGGAGAAGTGAAACGGCCTGTGGGCCTGGTGGGACAGGGGTGGGAGATTTCGCTGATCTGGGAGGAGTCCTCCCTCGGAAACAGGTGGGAGGGATGGGGGAGGAGTGAGTGTGGAGGAGGGATGCTCAGTTGGGTTTTACATTTTTCTGAAGTTTTTTGAAAAAAAGCTTTTATGTTCTTATTACCAAAGTAAGATGTGCTTGTTGTGGAAAATTTAGAAAGTACTGGAAAGCCAAAAAGAATCCATTAGCCAGCACCACACCCACCTGATGTAGGCACTTTGTGGTTGGTTTCCAGCCCTGGGCAGTAGACTGGGGCAGGAATGGGGGTGGGGTGGAGATGGGGGAGCGGAGGGGGGCTACAGGTAGGGTAGAAATTGGAGGGAGGAGTGCAGGTGGGGGAGTGGTCCCTGAGCTTGGTCAGCCAGGTGGGAAGCAGGCAGAACAGGGTGAAGGAAAATGTGGAGCTCCAAAACAGCCCCGACAGGCAACCTCAGGGGCCCACGGCACACTCTGGAGCTGGACTGGCCCTCTGGAGCCAAACTTGGGAACTTAGGCCTGTCAGACCTCTAGATTTCTGCAGGCTCGCTCTCAGGCAGGTGGCTCTGTAGCAGGCTGCCACCTAAGGGTCATGTGCCCACATCACGCGCTCCCCCTTCCCCTCGCCAGCAGCTGGGGTGAGAGGTAGTGTTTACCCCCAGAAAGAATGGGTGGGAAGGAACCTGCGTGATGGGCCAGGGGAGATGTGCAGGAATCTGGCCCCAGCTGGCTCTGAGGGGATGGGAACTCCGATGCCGGGAAGTTGGTGGGGCCATCTCTGGGCGGAGAGTGTGCTGTGGGGGCAGGTGTGATGCTCCTGGAGACTTTTCTGACTGGGAGGGGCAGCATGCTGCCTCCGCTCTCTGGGCATGGGGCAGAGGAGGCCCTCGGCCGCTGTTTAAAAATCACTTGATATTAAAATGCTGGCTGGGGGCTGTAGGAGGCTTATGGGATAAAATCCAGGATGCCCAGTTATATTTGACCTCCAGATAAACAACGAATTTGTTTAGCATGAGCATGTCCTAAATATTGCATGGAACGTACTTGCATAAGAATTTTATTTGCTGTTTATCTGAAAGCCACATTTAAGTAGGTGTCCTGTATTTTGAGTTGCTAAAGCTGCCTACCCTAGACTGGGATGGGAAGGAGGAGAGAGAGAGAGAAAGAGGGAAGAGGAGTGGGTGGTCCTATTTTTTTCTTCTTTGGTATTGTGGGAGGGGTCAGTGGATACTTGCCTGAAGTTGACAGTTAAAAAAAAAAATTCAACCTGTCCATTTTTAGAAGTCAATGAGATGTTTCAGATTTTGCATCTCTAAACCGTTTACTGTCTAGAGAATGAGTCTCCACTTGTGGTTGGGTTCCCTAGGGTGGCTCAGAAATAAGAAAGGGTGCGTCCTCTCATTTGTTCAGGAGGGACAAAAGGAGGGTTGAGAGGATCCAGGGCAGAGTCCCTAAATAGTGTTAGTTCATTCGAGAAATAAAAGCCTTCAACGTAATAAACCTTGGATGTGGCGGAGAGTGTGGGAAACCGGGAGAATAGGTTGGCACCGCCTTTCTGACATTAGTGATTGGAGCTGTGACCTGGCAATTTCTCCCACAGGTGCCATCTTCACAGAGTGCCGAAACAGCTGGGTGGGGATGGTGAGTGCAACAGAGCTACGTGTCCGGCAGGAGGGCTAGGGCATAATTAGGACATCTCTAGCTGGGGCGATTTTAGGCAGCTGTTCAGTTCTTTCATTTGGTCAGTGACTCTCTCCACTGCCTGTCTCCTGTGTGCCAGGCACTGTTTTAGATGCTGGGGAACGCTGAGAGAGAACAGATGGTCAGAATGTATGGGCAAGTGAAGGCAAGCGACTTGGTGGAATGATGTATTTCATAGGATCCCATTTAAAAAATGTACATATGTGTCTGTGTGTGCTTATCGCATAAAGATGTTTAGAAGGCTGCCTATCCGATTTTTATTCGAGCTTACCTCTGCGGGCAGGTAGCAGGAAGCTCAGTGCCAGAAGGGATGGGGAATGTTTCCTTCTTCTTTCAGCCATCCTGTGCAGTTTGTGTTTTATACAGCAAATGTCATCCCTCATAAAAACATCATTGGGACGCCTGGGTGGCTCAGTGGATTAAAGTCTCTGCCTTAGGTTCAGGTCATGATCCCAGGGTCCTGGGATCGGGCCCAGCATTAGGCTCTCTGCTTGGCAGGGAGTCTGCTTCCTCTTCTCTCTCTCCGTCTGCCTCTCTGCCTGCTTGTGATCCCTGTCTGTCAAATAAATAAAATTAAAAAAATTTTTTTTTAAATCATTAAAATTACACTTGATAATAGTGGGGATTTTTCTTAGAAATCATTTATTTATTTATTTATTTATTTATTTATTTATTTATTTGTTAGAGAGAGCGAGCGAGCACAGGCAGACAGAGTGGTAGGCAGAGGCAGAGGGAGAAGCAGGCTCCCCGCCGAGCAAGGAGCCCGATGTGGGACTCGATCCCAGGATGCGGGGATCATGACCTGAGCCGAAGGCAGCTGCTTAACCAACTGAGCCACCCAGGCGTCCCTTTTCTTAGAAATCTTAAAAAGGTGGGCATTTAAATTGCTTTCCTCTGGGATGCCCAGGTGGCTCAGTCGGTTAAGTGTCTGTCTTTGGCTCTGGTCATGATCTTGGGTTCTGGGATCGAGCCCCACATTGGGCTCCCTGCTCAGTGGGGAACCTGCTTGTCCTTCTCCCCGTGCCCCTCCCCCTGCTTGTGCTCTCTCCCTCTCTCTCAAATAAAGAAATAAAATAAATTTTAAAAAAATAAAAAAATTTTTTTTAAAATTGCTTTCCTCTCAGTTTGATGGCATCTGAGTCAGAGGCTGCCACTTGGGATTACATTTTGATTTGTGGCTGGTTTTGAACTGGTCCCCACATGGGTTTCTCTCTCCTCTCCTTCCTCGAGTTCCTGGGCTGGACGAGACCTGGCGGGATGGGCGTGTGGGTGAGGTAAGTCCGGGTACCAGGAAGGCAGAAGCCAAGTCTCCGTGAAACTGGTGATTGGGCACCCACGGTGTGTGTGGTACTGAGGTGTCTTGGGTTGGGAGGGCCCACAAAGGAGGAAGGTGGGCCCTGGACAGCAATGCCAGGGGGCCCCCGGGGGCCTGAGGTCAATTGACATGGGCCAGGCACAGTTTTGTTTATTCTTGTTTTTGAACTCCTATTTAGTTTTCCTCAGTAATGTTATGAAGTTATCCCCATTTTACAGATGTGGAAACTGAGGTCAAGTGACTTGCCTGAGGTCACACTGCAGGTAAGTGGCTGAGGCAGGATTCACACCCATGCAGTCTGGACCCAGAGACTCTGCTCTTTTTTTATTTTTATTTTTATTTTTATTTTTTTTAAGATTTTTTTTTAAGATTTTATTTATTAACTTGACAGAGATCACAAGTAGGCAAGCAGCAGGCAGAGGGAGAGGGGGAAGCAGGCTCCCTGCTGAGCAGGGAGCCCAATGTGGGGCTCGATCCCAGGACCCTGGGATCATGACCTGAGTGGAAGGCAGAGGCTTAACCCACTGAGTCACCCAGATGCCCCTCTGCTCTTTTTTTAAAAAAAGATTTTATTTATTTATTTATTTTAGAGCATGGGGAGGGGCAGAGGGAAAGGGAGAGAATCCCAAACAGACACCTTGCTGAGTGTGGAGCCTGATGTGGGGTTTGATCTCATCACCCTGAGCCAAGACCAAGAGTTGGATGCTTAACTGACTGAGCCACCCAGGCATCCCTAAAGGCTCTGCTCTTAACCTCTATGCCATGGCACCTCTCATTAGGGAGCGCAGATAGGCATGCTCATGAAGACTGAACATGGTTGACCATGGAAGGTCTTCTGCTTCGGGTAGATCTGGAAGGAAAGGATGGTAGATTTGGAAAGCGCCATCCAGGCAAAGTGACAACAGGGACAAAGATGCAGGGGTGGGAGTGCGAGCAGTGGGCTGTAGGGTCTGGGAAGGAGATCAGTGCAGGAACCTGAGGGAGGAAGTGACAGATGAGGCTAGGCGGGCAGATGCCAAATACGTTAAGCTATTGACCTCCTTGGACTTTCCGGAAGAGGTAGCCTTGCGCCCCTCAGCCCCCTTCTGTCCTGTCTGGCCCTCCCCTGAGGCTATACACCCTATCCCTGGCCCGCCTGGGTCCAGCCTTTGACCGACCACTGGAGGAGGAGAGAGAAATAGTTGAGGCAGAGCAAGAGCACGGGGCCGGGAGCAGGGGTGCCCGGATGAGATCCTGGAGGGGCCTTGGGCCATTCGGCACCTTGCCTGGGACTCAGTTTCCTCTTCTGTTTTTTTATTTTGAAACTTTCTATTATGGTGGGGGTGTACCCAGCTGGCTCATTCATTAAGCGTCTGCCTTCAGCTCAGGTCATGATCCCAGAGTCCTGGGATTGAGCCCTGCATTGGGCTCCCTGCTCATCCTGCTTCTTCCTTTACCTCTGTCTGCCGCTCCCTCTGCTTGTGCTCTCTGTCTGTCAAATAAATAAATAAAATCTTAAAAAAACACTTTCTATTGGAAAATATAAGCCTTTGCAGAAGTAGAGAGAGCATGATAATGTACTAATGTACCTACCGTTCAGCTTCAACTTCTCCCAGCTCAGGGCCAGTCTTGTTCTATTTCTGCCCCTACCTCTGCCCCCTCCCAATTTGGACCAAATCCCAGGCATCACTTCATCACAAATACATCAAGATGTGTCTCGAAACGATAAGGACTTTTCCTAACATAACCACAATGCCATTATTCTACCTAAGAAGAAACTATACCTTTATAATGTCACATATCCACCAAGTGTTACAGATGTGTTTTCATTTCGTTTTGTCTTGTTTTTGTTTTTTTGCACTTAGTTTGACTCAGGCTCCAAATAAGGGCCACACATTGTGACTGGTTGATACGCTTCTTGGTCTCTCTTAGTCGGTAATTTCCCTCTCCAACTTCTCCTATGTTCTAGGCAGTTGATCTGTTGGAGAAATCAGATTGTTTGTCCTGTAGAATTTCCTGCAGTCTGGATTTTGTTGATTGTATCCCCAGGGTGTAGTTTAACATGTCCCTCTGTCCCCTCTGTAAATTGGGTAGTCTGCTGCATCTGTCTTCTGACTCCCCGTGATGCAGTCATCAGGAAACCCTCCTGACTTTACCTTCATGATGCCCAGAATTGAACCTCTGCTCCCCATGTCCATTGCTGCCCTCCCTTCTGAGCCTGACCGTAGCTTTCCTGCCTTACTGCAGCAGCCTCTACCAGGTCTCTCTGCCTCCCTCTGTCCTAGCAGCCAAAGAGACTCTTAAAACCTCAATCAGATCCATCCCTCCTCTGCTCAAAACTTCAATGACTCCCTCGTCTTTGGAAGAAAATCCAAAGTCCTATAAAATGTCCTGTAACGGCCTTCAAAGCCCTGGGTGACCTAGCTGCACAGTTCCTCTGACCTCATCTCACACCACTCCTTCCTCAGTCACTTCCTAGCCATTGTTTGGATGTATTGGATATCCCCCTGCCTCAGGGCCTTTGCACCGGCCATTCACTGGGAAGTGCCTGGCTGCAGAGGTCAGCATGGCTCATGATGTTCACATCTCTGCCCATGTCACCTCCTCAGAGAGACCTTCCCAGAGCATTTCACCTAAAATAGCTGCTGTTAACTGATGAATTATTGAACTTTACATCTGAAACTAAAGATGCACTATATACTGGCTAATTGAATTAAAGTTAAAAAAAAAAAAAAACCACGCTGCTGTTATTCTCCATCCCCACCCCCGCTTTAGTTTCCTTCTTAACACTTCCCTATCTTTGATGTTACAGTCTTGTTGCTTCCCCCCACCCCCACCTACCTGTGAGCTTGGTGAGGGCAGGGCAGCAGGATGCAGAAGTCCCCTTTCACTCATGTGGCTCTCAAGTCAGCTCCTCTCTTTTCAGCATTTCCTGGAAAATAAAACAATGCTTCAGAGTTTACAAAATACTTCCTGTCCTAGGTCAGATGCTGGGAAGCATAACCCAAGACAAGGATTCCTGGGCAAGTGATTTACTGCAGGGAAGCCCGCAGAAGGGAGGGAGGGTGTCTGCAGGGCAGGGAAGGTGTGCCACAGGGTGCTTGAGAGGGGGCAGCAAGTGCTGGGGAGGGCCCCTGCCTGGAGGCTAGGGGCCAGGCTTCTTGGACCGGTTTACCAGGCAGTCACTGGCTGCCCCCAACCCTGGGGGGAAGGCATAACCTCCCAGGCATCTTGGGTGAGGCTGCCAACTCTCAGGAGTGGGTGGGTGGTGGTACAGGGCCTCTGGCACCCCTCCCCCACTTTCTTCGTATCTATTTGCTGCTCTGAGTCTGGCCATCAGCTGAGAGGGAGGTGTTTGTTTATTATTTATTTACTTATTCTTTTTTTTTTTTAAGATTTTATTAAAGAGTGAGAAAGCAAGAGACAGCATGAGCAGAAGGGGAGGAGCAGAGGAAGAGGGAGAAGCAGGCTCCCCACTGAGCAGGGAGGCTGCCGCTGGATCCCAGGACCCCAGGATCATGACCTGAGCCTAAGGCAGATGCCTAACCGACTGAGCCACCCAGGTGCCCCAAGTACTTGGTCATGACTGCTATTCTGTGTCATAGATGAAGAAGCCCACGTTCCTCGGGGGCAGGACCGTGGAATGACTTGCCTGATGTGGCACAGCCAGGAAGGGGCAGACCTGGGATTTGAACTTCTGTTCTTCCTTGAGTCAGTCTTGGTGGCTGCGGGTTCCTAACATTCCTCTGATACATTCGTTGAGCAAATAGGTATCCCGTGACGTGTGCCGTACTGAATGGGGTGCTGGCCGTTCTGGGGCGAGTGACCGTCCACACCCTGCTTACCCTCACGGAGCCCTGAGCCCCACCTTCCATAATGACAACATGCAGCACCTGTGGGACACTTCCTGCGCCAGGCACTGTGCTAGATGTCTCCCACCCCCCCATGTGGGTTAGCACATGGCAGCCTCACAGCACCCCATTTGGGTGAGCTGAGGCTGCAGAGGGGCTTAAGACTTCGGGCTAGGGTCTCTGGTGACCGTGTGGTGTAGCTGGGATTCATACTGGGTCTAAACACAGCTCTCCCCACTACCACCTGCCCTGCCCTGGCCCCACCCACAGTGGGCTATCTGGTGTCACCTCTATCAGCAGCTCCATCGGACACCAGACTGCTACCCTGTCCTGCTCCCCAAGTGTTGGGTGACCAGCTGCCATCTCACCTGCCCCACTTGGCCAGGTCCCAACAGAGCACCTTGATGGGAGGTCTCCCCCACCCTAGGGCCCTGGATTCCTGCCTCTGCCCCTTCCCCCAGCCCTTTTATCACTGGCACTGACTGGTGGGGTGGGCCCTTGGACCAGCATCAGCCAGCCTGGGCATTGGGGGCCCCTCCCCCTCCTGCCAGCTGGCCTGATAAGCTGCAAAGCTGGCTTGGCCTGGGTGCCCCTGAACGGGGCTGGGGGTGGGGTGACAAATCACAGCGGGCTTCCTTTGCACCTCATCACTCCCCAAACAGGGTCGAGACGAGGGAAAAAACAAGTCGCAACATTCCATTAGGTTGTAAGGCTGGGGAGGGGAGGGTCCCCTCTACCCTGCCTAGGAGATGGGGGTCTGCGAGGCAGTAGAATGGGGTTGGGGGGGACCAGATTCCTGAGATCCCTGCTGCCCAAGGACCCTTTTCTATCCCATCCCCAGGCTGCTCTGGACCACTGCTCAGCTGAGCTGGGTGCCAGCAGTCAGGCTCTTTCCCAATTTTAGGCCTCGAGGCTTCCCCCAGGGGCTACACCCAGGAGGGGTCTGTGCCCCCTTGGCAAGAACTCCAGGAATATTTATGCAAATTCCGGACATGGAATAGCATGCAAAGCACATGGAAAGAAGCCCATTGCCCTGCTGGTGTGGCTGGTGGAGCAGTTACTCTGCCCACAGCCTGGCCTGGATGCTGGAGTGCTCTGGTCTGCAGGGGAGTAAGATGCTCCCCACAGTGGCTGCAAAGGGTGCAGGGGAGGGGGGAGCCCTGAGAGCTGTGGCCACCCCACCCTTCCTGCAAGTTAACACCTGATTTCCATCATCTTTTCCTCCTCACCAGATGGTGATTTTCTAATTTGATCATTTTGCTTGCACTAGCTAGGCTTCTATAAAGAACTTTCCCTCTTCATTTATTCTGTTACTCTGAAATATGGTATGTATAGTAGGATGAAGGCTTGATTCTTTCCCTTTATTTATCAGTTTTAAAAGAAATGAGTTGGGTGAGTGCCTGGGATCAAGCCCTGCAACAGGCTCCCTGTTCAGCAGAGAGTCTGCTTCTCCCTCTCCCTCTCTGCCCCTCCTCCCACCCCCCTCTTGGGCTTTCTCTCTCTCTCTCAAATAAATTAATAAAATCTTTTTAAAAAATGAGTTGGTGCTCTAGCAACCTCCAAAGGTGAACAGTGAGTATTTTTCCCATTTTAAAATACAAAAGTATATAAAATAGGTTATACATTTTAACAAATCAATATAAAGCCAACATCCAAGTCACTACCATGTAGGTCAAAACCTGAGAATTGCTCTAGTTGCAGAAGCCCCCCTTATGCCCTTCTCCCCCACTGGTCCTCCCTCCCAGAGGGACCCACTATCCTGATTAGTGTTATTAACTGCTTTATTTTTGGCTTACGACGTAAGTAGGCATCCGAAACCAAATAGTTCTGTCTCTCTTTGAATTTTAATTAATAAAATTACTATTCTTTAATAGTTGGGTTTTTTTTCTTTCTCTTTTTCTTTTAAAGATTTTATTCATTTATTTGACAGACAGAGAGCACGAGTCGGGGGAGGTGCAGAGAGGGAGAAGCAGGCTCCCCGCTGAGCAGGGAGTCCAATGCAGGGCTTGATCCCAGGACCCCGGGATCATGACCTGAGCCAAAGGCAGATGCTCAACTGGCTGAGCCATCTGGGGGGCCCCTGGCTGAGTTTTTTTCAATTAGCATTTTCTTTTTACCATGCATCTAGAGTGCTCTTTGTAGTAGTGATTCTTTCATTTTTTCCTTGTTGTATAGCGTTCTGATATGTGAACAAACCCTTATCCAGGCTAGCATTTACATAATCAAGGTTGTTTCTGATTTGTGGCTATAGTGAAGATTGCTGTTCTGAACGTTCTCTGAATAAATCACTCATGCAGTTCTTTTTTTTTTTTTAATTTAAAGATATTTATTTATTTACTTGAGAGAGAATGAGGGAGAGGGAGAGAAAGAGAACACAGAGAGAGAAGCAGGCTCCTGGCTGAGCAGGGAGCCTGATGTGGGGCTCCATCCCAGGACCCCAAGACCATGACCCGAGACGAAGGCAGATGCTTAACTGGCTGAGCCACCCAGGCGCCCCTGCACTCATGCGGCTCTGCAGGGTATATACCTAGGAGTGGAATTGCTGGGTCATGGGGTCTATCTTCGGACTTACTGGATAGGGCTAAACAGTTACCCAAAGTGGTTGTACCAGTCCCCACACATATAAGCAGCATGTGCTGGATTTCAGTGCCACATTCTTTTTTTTTTTTTAAGATTTTATTTATTTATTTGAGAGAGAGAGTGAGAGAGCATGAGAGGGGAGATGTCAGAGGGAGAAGCAGACTCCCCGCCGAGCAGGGAGCTCCATGTGGGACTCGATGCCGGGACTCCAGGATCATGACCTGAGCCAAAGGCAGACGCTTAACCAACTGAGCCACCCAGGCACCCGGTGTTCCACATTCTTGTAGACATTTGGTTATGAATAGACTTTTAAAGCTATTTTATATTTTGATTTTAATTATCATTATGGATTTTTATAAACTTGATGAGTTTCAGTCCTTGTATTCGTTACCCTCAATGATGCTTAAGTTGTCCCACCTTTGGCCAGTGGGAGCCTCTTCAAGTTGTCCCTGGCATCCTTTTCACACAAGTGAACTGGTGCTTGGAAGTGTCCTTGCTTTCTGGAATGAAGATGTTCTAGGCTCCTCAGAGCTGCAATGAGACATTTCTTCAGGGAGCTCTGGGTCATTATATATATATATATATATATATATATATACATACACACATATATAGGTGTATACACACACATATATTTTAATTTGCAATATAATTCTATATCATAATTTCATCCCTTTTAAAATGTGGGGGGGGCCTGGGTGGTTCAGTCGTTAAGCATCTGCCTTCAGCTCAGGTCATGATCTCAGGGTCCTGGGATCGACCCTGCATCAGGCGGGGTCTGCTCTGCTCAGTGGGGAGCCTCCTTCTCTCTCTGCCTCTGCTGCTCCCCCTGCTTGTGCTCTATCTCTCTCTAATAAATATTAAATATTAAACAAAATATAAAATTATATTAAACAAAATAAATATTAAATGAAATATTAAACATTATTAAACAATAATATTATTAAATATAAAAATATTAAACAAAATATTAAATATTTTGTTAATATTAAAATATTAAACAAAATATTAAACAAAAATAAAATGTATAATTCAGTGGCTTTTAGCACATTCACAAAGTTGTGCAGCATCACCGCTGTCTAATTCCGGAACATTCCATCACTCCAGAAAGAAACTGCATGCCCTTGAGCACTTACTCCTCAAGCTCCGGGCATCCACTCGTCTCCTCTCTGTCTCCATAAATCCACCGATTCTGAATAACGAATGCCTAGATAGTAAATGGACTCACAGGAGATGTTCCTGACTGGCTTCTTTCATTTAGCGTACTGTTTCTTTCTTTTTTTAATTTTTCTGTTTTTAAGGTCTTATGTATTTGACAGAGAGAGAGATCACAAGTAGGCAGAGAGGCAGGCAGGGGCGAAGCAGGCTGCCTGCCGAGCAGAGAGCCCAATGCGGGACTCGATCCCAGGACCCTGGGATCATGACCTGAGCCAAAGTCAGAGGCTTAACACACTGAGCCACCCAGGTGCCCCCGGCTATCCACGTTTTATACACGCATCCAGTAATGGACATTTGGACAATCCACCTTTTGGTTGTTATGAATAATGCTTCTAGGAGCATTTATGCACAGGCGGGCATAGGCTTTCATTTCTCTTGGATCTATACCCAGAGTCACATGGTAAATCTACCTGTAACGTCTTGAGGGTCTGCCAACCTGTTGCCCAGACATTTCACGGGAAACATTTCCCATGAAATGTTCACATTCCACCAGCAGGTGCACATTTCCACGGGCAGGGAATGAACGATCCAGTTTCTTCTCATCCTTCCCATCTTTTTGATCATAGCCACCTATTGTCCATCTTTTTTTTTTTTAAGATTTTATTTATTTATTTGACACAGAGAGATCACAAGGAGGCAGAGAAGCAGGCGGGGGAGGGGGAGCAGGCTCCCTGCTGAGCAGAGAGCCTGATGTGGGGCTCGATCCCAGGACCCTGAGATCATGACCTGAGCCGAAGGCAGAGGCTCAACCCGCTGAGCCACCCAGGCACCCCTAATGTCCATCTTTTTGATCATAGCTGTCCTTGTGGGTGTAAGGTGACATCTTCTTGTAGTTGTGATGGGAATTTTTCTAATGACGAAGGATGTTGAGCGCCTTCTCCTGAGCTTATTGGCCTTTTGTATATCTTCTTTGGAGAAATGCCTTTTCACATCCTTCCCCAATTTTTAATTGGTTACTTTGTCTTTTTATTGACGAGTTTTTATAGTTCTTTATATATTCTAGATATGAGACACTTATCAGATATATGACTTGCAATTTTTTTACTCATTTCTCTGATTTGTCTTTTCTCCATGGATCCATTTAATGAGGTATGGTAATTAAAGACTCAGTCTGGATGTTAGAGGCATTATGCTTTCTGAATTCTAGAAATCAACCTGAGAACCTACCCATAACCTCAGAAGCTCTGGGCAGTAGGGATCAGCCTTGCCCGATCTCCTTGTTTTATAGGAACACTGAAAGGCGGAACACTGTTTCACAGGAACACTGAGGGGTGGGGGGGTGGTTTGCCCAGGGCCACCCAGTTGCTATGTGACTATGGGGCACCAGAGTCAGGTCCCCATTTTAGTTTCCATTACTCCTCTTGGGGTCCTCACCCTAGTCCAACCCACATCCTTCAAGCCCCCAGACCCAACCATTCTCTTTACTTCTGTGCCTCCAGCTCTGCTTTGTGGCTCTCAACTTTTCTTTCAAAGAAAAGCTTCTCTGGTTGCCCAGCCCAGAGGGCTTGTCTGGGATGAGCTCCTGTGGCCCCAGGAGGTGGAAAGTTGCATTGTCTGGTGCACTGGATGCATTGCCAGTGGTCAAATTTGGGAAAAACCAGATATACTCAAAGTAAAGAGTTTCCTTTATGCGGGACTCATCAGTGCCTTTAATCTACTCTTGTTTATTGTGAATGTCAAGGTATTTAATTGCCAAAACTTAGAAGCAAACCAAGACATCCTGGAACAGGTGAATGGATAAATAAACCTGTATGTCCAGACAATGGCATACTAATCAGGACTCAAAAGAAATGAGCTATCAAGCCACAAGAGCCATGGAAAAGCCTTAGAGAAATTAATAAGTGAGAGAAGCTGGTCTGAAAAGGCTACATACTTTGTGATTCCAACTATATGACATTCTGGAAAAGGCAAAACTTAACAGAGACAATAAAAAGATCATGGTTGCCAAGGGTTTGGGGAAAGGGAGGGAGGGTGAGAGGGATGGGTGGGCCAGTCAATAGAGCACAGGGGACTTTCAGGGCAATGAAATGGTAGACGGATCCGTGTCGTTACATGTCTGCCAAAATCTGCAGAACATACCACACCAAGAGCAAACCCTGATGTCATGTACGGACTTTGGTTGGTAATGTTGTGTCAGTGCTGGTTCATTGATTACAACAAGCACACTGATGGGACATTCCTGGGAGGGGAAACGAGGGAATAGGATATGTGGGTATTCTCTGTATTTTCTGTTCAGTTTTGTTGTGAACCCAAAACTGCTCTAGAAATAAAGTCTATTAATTGAAAAAAAAATAACATCAGGGAGTGATGAGTGTTACAAAGGAAAAATAAAACAGAAGGGGTTAGGTAGTGACAGGGGTGGACTGGCTATTTTAGATGGGTTAGGGGTCAGAGACATGAATTAGAGATGTAACAAGGCAAGGAAGTGAGCCTTGTAGACATCAGCGGAGGACCATCCCACCACTGGGAAGGTGCATACAAAGGCCCTGGGGCAGCAAAGAGCCTGAGGTGTGTAAGGGACACAGACGGGGCAAAGTGCCTGGAAGGGAGAAAGGGATGGGGAGTGGCTGGAGGTGAGAGTAAACACAGAGGTTAGGGCACTCCGTGTTCCACCTGTCGGCAACGCAAGCCCCTGGGTCTTGTTCTCAGTGAAATGGGGAGTCCCTAGAGGGCTTCGGTGGGGGTGTGACAGGTCAAAATTGTATTTATGATTTAAAAAGGGGAGTGTCTGGCAAATAGGTGGTAGGGGACAAGGGTGGAAGGGAGAACTTTTAGGGGGCTGCCCTGTCCTACAAGCGAAAGATACCGTCTGTGTCAGAGGGGGTACAGGGGAGAGTCAGTGGAATGTGGGGGTGAGGGAAGAAGAGGAATTTTCATGGTTGGTTTGAGCATTTGGGTGAACAGTGATGTCATTTTGGGGGATGGAGATGGACAGGGTTGGTGTTGACTCCAGGGCAATCAAGAGTTCTTTGGGAACAGGTCAGCTTGTTGGACATCCAGATGGGATGCTGGTGTGGTTGGGTTTATGAGCCTGGAGTTGGGTGCTGGAGTTGGGACTAGAAATATAAGGGGGGGGGGTACATTCAGAGCCATGGGCCTAGAGGAGATCTCTTGGAGAGTAGATGTGCCTGAGAAAGAGAAGAGGCCCCAGGGCTGAGCCCTGGTGTGTGGGCCACAGGGAGTCAAGGAAAGATGGCAGCGAGAGTGTGGTGTCCGAAGCAGGAAGGCTACGATGTCAGGGCTGATGGGGTGGCAGTGGGAAGGGGATTAGAGAGGGGCTGGGCCTTTGGTACCATGGGGGCCAGGTGACCAGTGAGGGCCACAACCTGACTGGAGGGGTTTGGGGAAGGAGGGCGTGCGGACGGCCTTCCCAGAGTGTCCTCCATGAGCCGCAGGAGCAGGGCCGGGTGCCTGGGAGGCAGAGCTCGGGGTGGGTGGGGGCCGAGCGAGCATGGGGGTGTTCTTGGCAGACTGCTCCCATTTTCTCCTGACGAAGGCAGCGGCGTCAGCTGGGAGCGAGGAAGGAGGAGGTGTTGTGAAACATTGGTCTCCGTGGCAGATCTCACAGCCGCCCTGTGAAGTAGGTGCCATCATCTCAGCCTTGCAGAAAATGAGAAACGAGAAAATGGGCCCAAGGGGAATTGCCAGAAAGGGGCAGGACCAAGATCGGAACGGGATCTGCTGGGTTCCCAGGGCACTCCCCGGGTGTCCATACAGGAGTGTGGACATTGGGTGTGAGTCTACACCCCGCTCAGCGGCCCTCCCCGCTTAGGGCAGCCCTTCCCTGCACAGTGGACACCAGGGCCCAGACAGGGGAGGTGACTGCCCCAAGGTTGTACAGAGGGGCACAGGGTGGATGCAGTGGACTCCCCCAGAGCCAAACCTGGGCCAGAAATCCATTGGGCATCTGGCCTCCATGTGCTCCCACCAAACAGGGGGCCGTGATGAATATTTGGGCCCCTGGATGGATATCCATTTGGACCCTGTGTTTAATAGTCCTTGAACTGCCTGGCTGGTCTTCCTTCTCCAGTAATGCTTACCCAGAGAAATGGCTTGGAAAGTCCCTCTGGGGAGGGATTGGTCAAATTCTTATCACATATATTTGTTCTGGGGTCACAGGGCCCTTCCTTGGGGGGACCTGGTCTCTCCTTCAGTCACTTAGATCTGAAACTTTGCTCAGGTCTGGAAATCAGGCAAAGGATCATTAGTCTTACTGATCCTCAGGCCTTGGTTTCTTTTTCTTTTTCTTTTTCTTTTTTTTAACATTTTATTTACTTATTTGACACAGAGAGATCACAAGTAGGCGGAGAGGCAGTCAGAGAGAGAGAGAGAGGAGGAAGCAGGCTCCCTGCCGAGCAGAGAGCCCGATATGGGGCTTGATCCCAGGACCCTGAGATAATGACCTGAGCTGAAAGCAGAGGCTTTAACCCACTGAGCCACCGAGGCGCCCCCCCTTTGTTTCTTTTGATTCTATTGAGGGGACAGTGTCCTCGATGCCTGCACATCTGACTTGCCCTGCGGCCGCCGGGTTCTGTTAACCATTCCCATAACCCTGCGAGTCAGGCTAACCCAGCCGTGGCTCTGACCTTACCCATAGCTGTGATCATTGCACCCACCTTGCTTCTGACCAGGAAGCATTGCGACCTGCCCGCTTACGGGGGGGATCCTACCATCTCATGGCTGTGGGGGGCGCCCAGTTCTGTAACAACAGCTCCAACCCTCAAGTCTTTGAAGGACACTCACCCCGAAGCTTGTCAGGCTGCTGGGACCCCTTCAGGCCACCAAGTTCCTTACGGCTTTGGCAAAGGGGGGGTTCATCAGTCCTGCAGGAGGCAGACTCCTGGTGGGTTTTCTGGTGAATGTGCCCACGGGGCTGAGAGTTTGCCCCCCTCTTCCACTGTCTGACACGGCAGCCTGGGCGATTCTGCCTCACCCGCTGTGGTCAGTGCTTTCTCCCTCTAACCCTGACGTGTGGAATTAACTCTCCTTCATCCAGCTTCGTGGCCCACCCCACCTCTTGATCCAGCCCTCAGATGGCATCCCGCCTGCTCTCCTGGCTTCTGCCAGGGCATGGTGGCACAGTCCGGCAGCCGGGCTGGCGTGTGCCTTACCCTAGTTACTGGG
The DNA here is from genome assembly GCF_963455335.1 of Martes martes. Classification (NCBI taxonomy): domain Eukaryota; kingdom Metazoa; phylum Chordata; class Mammalia; order Carnivora; family Mustelidae; genus Martes; species Martes martes. The sequence continues at coordinate 116,728,664 of NC_137893.1, read as the reverse complement.
CTGGTGGCCAGGGCGGGGTGGGGGGCAGATCTGAGAGAGGATCCTCAGCGCTGTCTTCAAGGGGAAGGCTTGCTAGGCTCTGATGGGTCACTTCCAAGTCCCACTCCTTCCAGAGCAAGGCCTGACTTTGGTGGCACAGACTCATCATGGGCTGAGAATTCAACCTTCTCTGACATTCTGCTCCCCTTACCATGAAGCCCTGTGTCTGTTCCTTGGCTATTCCCTCCCCGTCAGCTGCAGGGGAAAATTTAGATGCCACTAAGGAGGCTTTCACACTTGGCTTTGAATTAGTGATTCATTGCTCTCAGCCTTTCACTGTCTTTCTCCAGGGCACAAGCCGGTCCATTACTCTGGCTTTATAAGGAATGACGACTGCCCCAGCCTCTCCCACTCCAGAGGCTTCACCCCTGCAGCCCTAGAAAGTGTTAGCAGCTTCCCAGGGGTCCTGCATTAAAGTGAGGGGTCTGGGCTTGGTGGCAGCCAGTTCCTGGAAGTCAGCTGCCTGCCCGGAGAGGTTTGTAGGGTGGATGGCCGTTCTTGGGGAGGGACTGAGGCTTGTCAGCAGTAAGCACCCCCCGCAGCTGGGGTAGGGGCACCTTTGGCCTCAAGCAGGGCTCTGGGCGGCATAGCACACGCCACTGCACACAGTTCAGTCTCTCCACTGTCAGTGGGCATTTAGGTGGTTTAGGCTAATACGATACCATCGCAGTGAGCATTCACATACAGGGCTCCGGTGGCCATGGGCACTCGTGACCGTGGGGCAGAGTCAAGGGAGGAAGTGTGGGCCTAAGGTGTGCATGGAGTAAACTTTGGTAGACATTTTCAAATGGTTTTCCAAAGTGGCCATTTTTCACCCCCCACCAGCGGGGTCTGAGAGTTCTGGTTGCTTGGCCTCCTTGCCAACACTTGAGATCGTCTGTCCTTTTATTTTAGCCACTGTGGTGGTCCAGATAGCACTGGTTCCTATGTGCAGTCAGGTGGGGAGCCACCCTGGGAGGTGGGTGGCTGTTAGATTTGGGGAGCCTGGAGCACTGACTATCCCTGCTACCCATTTCTGAGGGTCTTCTTCAGATCCTGGCAGATGCATTAGGATGTTATTGGAAAATAACACCGTCACGTGACTTGGTTTGGCCACCTCCTTTCAGCCTGAGATTCCAGCTCCGAAGGGTCATGGGAAGGAAACAGGTAAGTTTGGCTGCCTGTGAGGCCAGTCGTATGCGGGGTCTCCTGAGGACACCAGGAAGGAGCGGCGGTGACTCACTCTGTCTAGTGGTTCACAGTTTTCAAAATGCTTTCTCATTGTAGCTCCTCTGGGCTCCATGACAGCCTTCACGTTAGTGGCAAAGGGAGCCCTGCACCCAGTGATGGACCCCCAAGTCCAGGACCCCAACTTTACTTCGTCTTATTGGCCTATGCCCCTCCTCCCTTCCTTTAGAAAGCAGCTCATGGCCAGCTTAGTGGTGGGGTTTAACCCCTCCCCTAGTCCCCATGCTTGTTTTCTGAGGTACCCCTGCCTGTTGCCCCTTATGTTCTCCCAGAAGCACATAATGCCTGATGCTCTCCGGGGCTAACTGCTAATTGGACTAGAGCTTCTGAGGTGCTCAGAAGTCTCCTGGGGATTTTGCCAGAAGATTCGGAGTTGGAGGATCTGGTGGGCCCAAGTTTCTGCATTTTCCACAAACATCCAAGGGATGCCAGTGCTGCTGGTCCACAGACCAGCACTTGGAGTTTCGAGGAGTTAGATCGGTCCCCAGCTGTGGACTGTCCTTGGCCTCCCCCATGGAGCTCAGGCAGACACTGGTTAGTTACTGTCCCGACTCTGGCACAAGTGTCAGTTACTACAAGTTCAAGCCTCTCTCTTTTCCCATTGGGAGATGCCATTCAAGTCATTTGGCTCACTTTAAAGCCCCTTACTCTTAATACCTCTCTCAGGAGCATCTCTGTTCCCTCCCTCTCCCTCTTCCTGCTCCCTTCTCTTTCCTCAACACTGCCCCCCTCCCCGGCCTTTTTCTCTCTTTTTTTTTTTTAAGATTTATTTATTTATTTGTGAGAGAAACAGAGAGCACCAACAGGGGAAGGGGAAAAGGGAGAGAATCCCAAGCAGACACCCCACTGAGTGTGGAGCCCGACGTGGGTCTCGATCCCATGACCCATGAGATCATGACCTGGGCCAAAACTGAGAGCCGGATGCTCAACCAGCTGAGCCACCCAGGCTCAACACTCCTAATTTCCATCTTCCTCTTCCCCTAAATGGGCAGAATGTCAGCTAGACATTAGGCAGAATGCTGGCTGAGTAAACTTCTTTATACTAAAGTGTGAATGACTCACACTTCTTCCCTTACCTCTTCCAGGGGTTTAGATGTGAGGGAGAAGGTGCTTTGGGTTGTTAGAAAAGTCGACAGTAAAGGAAAGAAGAGAAAATATTTAGGAATTCTTTCCTGTGCTTCCCAGCATTTTCCACGCTTGGGCTTATTATTGAAATCATGTGAGAGAACTTTGAAAAAAATGAAACAAAACAAGACTGAGACGCTTGGGTTTTACCCCAGATCAGCAGACTCCGGGCTCTCCCGAGCGGGGACTAGGAATGTGCATTTTCTTTGAAAGCGATTTTGTCACACATCCAGGTTTAGAAACTGCTTCCCTAAATTATACTACGGGTGCTACTCGTGTATCCATTCCCCTCTGTTTCTGGAGGAGAATGACTCAGAGGGTCTTTCCGCCTCACCCAGGAAACTGTTGAGTGGGCATAAAGGGGATCCAGATGAGGTGTGAGCGACCAGCTCCCGCCCGAACTCAGCTGCTGATGGGCCCCTCGCCCTCAGTGAGGAGGGGCCTCTCTTTGCTCATCTCGGCAATGGGGCTGAACCCAGCCACTGGCAGCCCACCCTGTGGTTGTGGCTGGAGAGTGGAGAGGTTGTGCACTTGTAGCAGATTATGCCATGGGACAAAAGGCAGCCTGTGGCTTGGGGGTGGGGGGTGGATGGTAAGGGGAGGCAGAAACCAAAGCATGTAGGGGGCTCAGCACCTGTGCCGAAGCCTGGTCACAGCGGCTCAATGGGAATAATTGCTGTGGTAATTATGAAGATTGCGCAGGCAAATGGATTCCACTTTACATTCTGCTCCCTTGCAAAGGTCATCTGTAATTGTCTGACTTCCTCCCCGCGACGGGTAAGAGGCTGTGGTGGGGGCCCTGTGGGGGGGGCGGGGGTCTCTGGGATGCAGGCCCAAGCTGAGAGGGTGGGGGGGCTGGGAGCCCCTAGGGTCGACCTCGGCCAGCCTGAGCTGGGTGGCACGTGGCTCAGCGCTCAGTGCAGAAGCTGCTTTGCCTCCTCCTCCAGGATAACTCCCTGGGCTCCCTACTGCACTTCTAGCTGAGCCGGCTGCATTTTGGGGCCCTCGGTGCATACTGATCATGAGGAGACTGAGGCCAGCGTGGTGCTCTGTCCTGCCCATCAGTCCACCTGGAAGCCTCAGCCCCAGTTCCCCTTCGGCCTGACATACTATGGGTCTTGGAGACGTCACCAACCTTCTTGGGTTGTCTGTCTCTACAAAACAAAGGAGACACAGGGGGGCTTTGGGAGGCCCCCTTCCAGCTCTGGGTTCTAGGAATCCAGCATCTGTTCCCAAGTTTTGTGGAAGATTTGTGCACAGCTTTGGAATCGGACAGAATGGGGTTTCAATCCTGGCTCATTCCTGGTGGGTGATATCGGGCCACTGACTTTATCTCTCTGATCCCCAGCTTCCTCCTTGGAAAAATAGAGACAATGGTTGGTATCCATCTCTTAGGGTCGCTGTGGAGATTAAAGGAGATATTAATGACGAAACACCTGGTCAGCACTATTGACTGCTTCTTCTGAGTCAGACAGGGTTCCAGGGCTTTTCCTGGCCCAGGTCACGTAATCCTCCCGGCTGCACGTGCACCGGGAGCTTCTGTTTTCCCTAGTTTAAGGATGAGGAAACAACAATGGAAAGCACGGGCAGAGAGGCTCCCAGCAGATGTCAGCTGCTGGTAGAATTACTTCCTTTTCTCTCCTCCTTGGGAAGCTTCTCCACCTTTACTCCAGGTATACTCACGTCTATGCCTCTGTTGGAGCTCCTCCTCTGAACTCCCCTCCCTGCATGGCCCTTCCAGGCAGTACCCCAGCCCTGCCTGCAGGCAGCCCTCCCCTGCAGCCAGACCTCTCTGATTTCATGGTGTGGACAGCCTGCCTTGCACTGGCCAGTGCCCTATTACCATCAGACTCTGGTCTCTCCTGAGTCCACCTATGTTGTCCTGAAGCTGACTCCGTGGCCAGATCTTATTTATCTTCCTACATGCACCTGGCATGGCATGGAAGGTGCTGGAGAACCATATGTTTGGAATGTTCCAGGGCTAGAATCTCCCACAGACCCCGAAGGCCTGGCATAAACCCCATTGAATACCTCCATGGGCCATGCCTGTGCTAGAGACTGGGCTGAGACCAACACAGGATGACCTGGGTCTAAGATTTCAGGGCAGCAGGACAGCAGTTCACAGACCAGGATGTATTTGGGAAATACCTAAGGAGGTTTTCTTTTTTTCTTGAATGATGCTTAGGCCCACCGTAGAGATTCTGGGGCACAGCCTGACCTCGAGGAGTTTTAAAACTGTCTTAGGTAAGAAAATTGGATATCCACATGCGAAAGAACAGAGTTCAACCTTTACCTCATCCTGTACACAAAAATTCACTCAAATGCAGTCAAATGCTCTACCACTGAGCTATACCCCCCAAAATTCACTCAAATGGATCAATGACCTAAATGTAAAGAACTGAAACTGTAAAACTCTGAGAAGCAACACAGAGGGCAGTCTTTGTGACATTGAATTTGGCAATGATTTCTTGGATATGGTACCAAAAGCACAGGCAACAAAAGAAAAAATTAAATAGAACTTCATAAAAATTTAAGATTTTTGAGGCACCTGGGGGGCTTGGTCAGTTAAGCATTGATTCTTGATTTTGGCTCAGGTCCTGATCTTGGGGTCAGGGAATCGAGCTCTACTTTGGGCTCTGTGCTGGGTGTGGAGCCTCCTTAAGATTCTCTTTCTCCCTCTCTCTCTCTGTCCCTCCTCTAAAATAATTAAGACTTTAGTGCCATCAAAGGACACTATCAAGAGAATAAAAGGGGAACTTACAGAATGGGAGAAAATATTTGCATACAGTACATCTGATAAGGGATTAATAATCAGAATATATAAAGAACTCCTACAACTCAACACAAAGGACCATGAACTGGGTTTAAAAATAAGCAAAGGACTTGAATAGATATTTCTTTAAAGAAGAGCTGCAGGTGGCAAATAAGCATTGGAAAATGTGTTCAACCACATTAATCATTAGGGAAATGCAAATCAAAACTACAATGAGATACCACTTTACAGCCATTAGGATGGCTATTGTTAAAAAAAGAGAAAGAAAGAAGTAACAACTGTCGGTGAGGATATGGAGAAATTGGAATCCCTTCTGCATTGCTGATGGGAATGTAAAATGGTACAGCTGCTGTGGGAAACCAATTTGGCAGTTCTTCAAAAAGTTAAACACAGGATATGACCCAAAATTTCACTTCTAGGTATCTGCCCAAAAGCAGTGAAAGAACTCAAAAACAGATACTGGAGGCACCTGGGTGGCTCAGTGGGTTAAGCCTCTGCCTTCAGCTCAGATCGTGATCTCAGGGTCCTGGGATCAAGCCCCACATCAGGCTCTCTGCTCAGCGGGGAGCCTGCTCCCCTCCCTTCTCTCTCTCCTGCCTTTCTGCCTACTTGTGATCTCCATCTGCCAAATAAGTAAATAGGACCTTAAAAAAACAAAAAACAAAAAAACCAAAACAGATGCTGAAACACAATGTTCATAGCAGCGTTATTCACAGCAGCCAAACAGTGGAAACATCCCAGTGTCCCTGGGCAGGTGCATGGATAAAGAAAAAGGGGCCTTAAAAAGGAATGGCATATTGACCAAAGCTACAACAGGGACGAACCTTGAGAACATGAAGCTAGGTGAAAGAAGCCAGCCATGAAAGATACATTGTGTGATCCCACTTAATAGGAGGTGGTCCCTAGCTGAGGCAAATTCATAGGTACAGAAGGTAGAATGGTAGTTACCAGGGGCCGGTTGAGGAGGGGGAATGGGGAGTTTATTCATGGGGACAGAGTTTCAGTTTGGGATGATGGAAAAGTTCTGTAGATGGGTTGTAGCAATGGTTACCTAACAATGGGAATATACTTAATTGTATGCTTACTTACACATGGTTAGAATGGTAAATGGTATGTTACATGTATTTTACCACAATTAAAAAAAAAAAAAGTGTTCCGGATAATTCTTTTGCGCATCTGGGTTGAAAAGCACTCTTAGAGGGACCAGCAGATCAGCATGAAAGTGATAGTTGCAGTTAACTATTACAGGGGCTGGGATAGACATGAGTGTGTATGCGGAAAGAATGGACAAGTCTGTGTAGAAAGTCAGGGGGTCAGGGGAGATAGTTTTCCCCACCAGGCAGGCTGCTGTAATCATTTAGAAGTCAGTTCCAGGACCAGACTATTTGGTTTCAAATCCCAGCTAGCGCCATGGGTTTTGTGCAGTAATTTGGGCACGTTATTGCTGTGTGCCTCAGTTTCCCCATCTGTAAAATGGGGATTCTAATAATGCCTGCCTTAGACAGATGCTATGAGGTTAAACAAGGTAATTCATGTAAAACATTATAAAAGGCAGAATCTACTCAGTAAATGTTAACTAATGTCAGGGTGCCTGAGTGGTTCAGTGGGTTAAGTGTCCAACTCTTGGTTTTAGCGCAGGTCATGGTCTCAGGGAGGTGGAATCAAGCCCTGGGTGGAGCCCTGTGTCAGGCTCCATGCTCAGTGGGGAGTCTGCTTAAGAATTCTCTCTCCTCTTCTCCCTCTGACAAGCTCTCAGATAATGTTAATGTTGATGCTTTGTCAACCACATTTCGAGTAGCAAGGGTTCTCAAACTTGGCTGAACATTGAGACACCTGGGGAAACTTAAAAAAAAAAAAAATACCGATTCTTGGTTCCGACTTAATTGATAGGGTGAGTTTTGAAGTTTCCCCATGTATTCTAATGTGCAGTAAAGTTTGGGAACTACTTGCTTAAACTAAAAGGAAAACTTGCTATTTGCTCACCAGGATCTCTTGAAGACAGCTCCAGCACTAGTTCTGTGACTCAACTACCACCAAGAACAAGCTTTCCATCTTCAGTGGGTAGGTTTGGCCCTCAAGCTAGCTCCTCCTGGCAGCCCAAAATGGCTGCCACGGCTCCAGACATCACATGGAGACTCCACAATGTTCAAGAAGAAGGGACTGTTTTCTTCCCAAGTGCCTCTTATCATCAACAAGGGAACATTTCCTGGAAGTTCTTTCTCTCTGGTCTGATTGGCCAGGGGAACAGGAATGCCATGAATAACTTAGACCTGTGGTTCTCCAAGTAGGGTCCCTGGACCAAGAATATCAGCATCACCTGGATGCTCAATCAACATGCAGATTCTCAGACCCACCACGGATCTATTGAATCAGAAACTTTGGGGATGAGGCCCAGGAGTCTGTGTTTTGTCAAGTCCTTCAGATGATCCTGGAGCATGTTCAAGTTTGAGAACCACTGGCTTAGAGTTTATGCCTTAGGCCAGTGGTTCTCCACCTGGGTTAATTTTGCCCTACCCCGAGGAGACATTTGGCAACGTCTGCAGAATCTGTCGTTATTATAACTTGGTGGTGGGGGGGTGCTATTGGCATCTATTGGGTAGAAGGCAAACTTACAAAGCACAGGACAGCCCCACTAACCCTAACCCAAGCATCAGTAGTGCTGAAGTTGAAAAAGCCTGCCTTAGGCCATGCAGCCTTTCTTCTGAGTCTCTCATAAAGCAGCTGGGGGTCTGACCAGCAAGTGCCAAGGAGCACCTGCTGTTGGTTAGACAACCAGCGGTGTCTGCTCCTAAAAATTACTTTCACAGTAAATCAGACAGCCCACTGACTTTCCCACGCTGTCCCCTTGCAGGGCAGCCCTTTAGAAAGAAACACCCCAGGGCGTCTGGGTGGCTCAGTGGGTTAAAGCCTCTGCCTTCGGCTCGGGTCATGATCCCAGGGTCCTGGGATCAAGCCCCACATTGCATCAGGCTCTCTGCTCAGCAGGGAGCCTGCTTCCCCCCACCCCCTCTCTGCCTGCCTCTCTGCCTACTTGTGATCTCTGTCTGTCAAATAAATAAATAAAATCTTTTAAAAAGAAAGAAAGAAAGAAAGAAACAACCCCATGGGGCTGGCAGGGTCAAAGAAGTTTCTATCTGTCAGGATGAGCAAAGGCCCCTGCTCTTTCCTCTTTGAGGGTGGGGAGAGTCCTAGGGGGCAGGTTGTGGGTAAGGGTCATACTTGGTGGCTTACTGCAGATATTATTGGTCATGCAGTTTTACCAAGACCTTAATCATCTTTTTTAAAAAAGATTTTATTGATTTATTTGAGATAGCAAGACAGAGAACACTGGGGGAGAGGGCGGGGCATTGGGCAAAGGGAAGGGGAGAAGCAGGATCCCTGCTGAGCAGAGAGCCTGACTCGGGTCTCAGTCCCAGGGACCCTGGGATCATGACCTGAGCCAAAGGCAGACGCTTAACTGACTGAGCCACCCAGGTGCCCCAATCATCTTTCTTTAAACTTAGTACATGATTTGAAAGGTTGGCTGCATCCCAGGGTGCCTGGCTGGCTCTGCTGGTAGAGCACGTGACTCTTGATCTCGAGGTTGTAAGCTCAAGCCCTACGTTGGGTGTAGAGAATACTTAAAAATAAAATCTAAAAAAAATATATGGTTGGCTGCATTCCTAAGTGTGATTTTTTGCACTGTTTTAGAGCCAACTTTTTCCCCTAAGAAATGCAGTTCTGTTGTATCATAGAATAGCAGAGCAGCTAGAATGTGATGTGTAGGAACTCTCCTTTGGGGCCCCATCGAAGGGATAGCACTGGACATGCCTACATTTGGATCTTTTTTTTTAAGGTTTTATTTCTTTATTTGTTTTAAAGAGAGAAAGAGAGAGAGAGATTGGGGGCAGGGGCAAAGAGAGAGAGCATGGAACCTGATGTGGGGCTCGATCTCACGACCCTGAGATCATGACCTGAGCTGAAATCGAGAGTTGGACGCTTAACTGAGAGGAGCCACCCAGGCACCCCAAATTTCAGTGTTTTTTTAATTCTACTGAACTTAAATTTAAATAGCCAAATGGCCCTAGTGATGACCACAGTGGACAGTGTGTCCTTAGGCACCCCACATTTTCCCTGGGGTGCAGGGCGGTGTGCTGGCTGGTCCATTTCAGCTGGAGGCCGCCGAGATTACAGAGAGGAGCTCAGATATTTTGAACACTGCCAAAACTGTTCCCAGACTGAGCATTTCCCAAACAGAGGCAGTTCAGTCTGTCAAGTACCTCGGAGCTCTTTGCCTTGCGCGGGAGTTTGATCAGTTCAGTGTAGAAATGCTGGTAATGTCATGTTGATCAGAAACTCTACATTGTAATTAATTGAGTCAAAAGTAATTTGTTCTCCGGTTTTTAAAAAAAAATGTTTTAGCTCATGCAGTTCGTTTGGTAGACAAAACTCTTCCCAAACGTGGAGCTCCTTGGGTGAAGAAATCTGGAAAGGGTCCCTTGGTGGTACAGAAGTTAGAGATTGTCCCTCTGGGCCAACCCCTTCACTTTTAGGGGAACAGATCTACACCCAGAGAGGGATTGACCAGTGCGAGGCCACCTGGCTGGACTGGGGCAGAGTCAGGAGTCAAAGTCAGAGTCCAAACCTTGTTGGAGAAGCTGGTATCTGAATAGTGTTCCTGTGACCCAGTGGGGGTGTGTCTGTCCTGGGCTGTCCAACCCCCCCCCCCGTCCCCCAACAGTGATTGTGTCTGTGACATTCCCTTTGATCGGTGACCAGAACAGGTAGGGAGATTTAAAAGCCTCTTTGATGTTGGTGTTATAGAACAGGGGTAGGAATGAGATAGGACCAATTCTTGCAGTGGTCCCTGGAATGCTTGTATCTCCATCACAGTGGGGAGCTACCTGGAAAGGAGGTCATAAAACACGCAAATCTATGGGCCCCTACTGTGATGGTCTGGTACATTGGTGCTCGCCACTGTCACCTGTGAACCCCTTCGCCTGCTAGGTACATCCTGGTGTAGCACCCTCCCCCATGCCTCCACCCCCCGTTGACTCCCGGCTTGCTCTGTGACCTGCTTTGGGCATGTGACATTGGCCGGCAGAGGCAGAGGCTTGATGGATAATTTGAAAGACAAGTTGCACACTGGAATTTGTCCTTCTGCATGTCTACTCTTGGAGCCCTGAGCTGGCGTGTAAGTAGGTCTAAGGTCCCCTGCTGGAGAGACCACAGCCTGGGGGGAAAGGTGGGGAGGGGGAAAGGGGAGGGGTTGGCTCCGCTGAGGTCCACTCAGGCGAATGAAGAAGCTGTCTGGGACACTGCAGCCCCAGCTGAGGCCTCGTTAGGAGAGACCAACCACCCAGGTGAACCCAGCCAAGCCACAGAGCTGCAAAACACAATAAATCGTTGTTTTAGGTCACTAAATTCTGGGGGGCTTTGTCACACGGTGACAGATAGCCAAAACCCCTGCAGCATCAGAATCTCTGTGGCTGTGGCCAGGATCTTCATTTTATCCAAACCTCCGGATGGTTCCAGAGCTTCCTAAAGCCTGACAACCCGTGGAAGGGGAAGGGTCTGATTCAGATCACCATGAGCTGCGTGACTCCAGACAATTTCCTGAGCTTCTCCCATTTTCCTTTTCCTCTTGGGGGTAAGGACAGACTGCAGAGATTCAGGGAGATGAGGGGTTTTTCAGCCACCACTTTGAAAACTTTCTCTTCTCCCCCTGGGACTCTAACAGCAGCAATGTTGGCTCTTCTGTTAAGGGCCCACAGGGCCCTGAGGCTCTGTTCATTTTTCCCCCCAGTCCATCTTTCTCTGTTGTTCAGACTGGGTCATTTCTATTGTTTTATCTTCAAGTTCACAGATTCTTTCCTCTCTTGTCTCCACCCTGCTGTTGAGCCCCTCTGAGGACCTTTCGGTTCTCAAATTTCAGTTTGATGCTCTTTCGTGTGTTCTGTTTCTTTACTAAGGCCTTCTATTTTGTCATTTGTTTCCAGGGTGTTCCCCATTGCTTGTTGAAGCATTTTGCATTTTGAAGACAACAGCCTTAACTTCCTTGTCAGATAGTTCCAATATTTGTGTCATTATGCCGTTGGCATATGTTGGTTGCCTTTTCTCATTCAGATTGAGATTTTTCTGGCTCTTGGTATGACTGATGATTTTTCTCTTGAATCCTGGACATTGGGGTGTTGTTATGAGACACTGGCTCTTATTCAGATCTTCCATCTTTTTCTCAGACTGTGCCTGTGGATGACAGGTCGGGGTAGAAGTCTAGTTCCCTCCTTGACCTCAGTTGACAGCCTGGTTGGGGAGAAGGCTGCCTCCTTACCACTGGGCAAGGGGTGGGAGTTCTGGCTTCCCACCAGACCTCCGGTGATCTGCTACTGCTGGGGATGGCAGAAATCCTAACTAGGCCTCCTCTGTCCCCACCCAGCATAGAGGGAGAGGGGCACCTTCCTACCATTGGTTGGGGGGATGGAAGCCCCAGCTCCCACCTGTTCTTCTCTATAATCATTTGGTGGTAGGGGAAATGGGGCACTGGTTACACGAGACACAGCTCCCCACTCGGCGTCTGGTCCTGCAGATGGGTTGGGGCTGTAGTTTTTTCCATGGCGTTTGGCTAGAGTAGGGCATTTGTTGTTTTAAAGAATTTTTTGTCTTTCTAGATTGTGCCTTTCCTAGTCCTTCAGTTGGGGAGAAGAGGCTTTCTTGGGGCTGTTTTTGTCCACACTCATAGGTATTTCTGGGTTGCTGACTCCCCCAGCTCCAGATCTGAGATATGTGGGGCAAAAAAAAAAACCAAACAAACAAACCCAGAGAAATCACTGCTGTGTTGTTCCTTGAGTCCTGAGAGCCCTAGTCAGTCTACCACCTTCTCTCCCTTTTTAGAGTCTTTGTAGGTTTGTTTTATATATAATGCCCAGGGCATTAGCTGTGCTTCACAGGAGGAATAGGGAGGTGTATCTGCTGCATCTTGCCCAGGAACCGGAAGTCAAGATGAACTTTGTATAAATAGAATCTACTTCATATGTTCTTTTAAGCTTGGCTTCTTTTGCTCAGCATGGTATCTTGAGATTATCCATGTGGTTGTGTGTAGTCCGATGTTTCTCATTGCTATATACGATTTGACGGTGTGGGGGCGCCTGGGTGGCTCAGTCGGTTGGGCGTCTATCTTCAGCTCAGGTCATGATCCGGGGGTCGTGGGATCGAGCACTGTGTCAGGTTCCTTGCTCAGTGGGGAGTCTGCTTTTCCCTCTCCCTCTGCCCCTCCCTCCTGCTTGTGCTCTCTCTCAAATAAATAAATAAAATATTTAACATAAAAAAAAAAAGGTTTGCCAGTATGAACAAACACACCATTGACTTTGCCCAGTGGAATCCTATGTGGCCATGAAAAAGCAAACTGCCTACTTCGACTATGCAACAAACCATACAGTTTGCTGGTTAGTCCTTCTGTAGATGTCGTCTGGGTTGCCTCCAATTTGGAGCTCTTATGAACAAAGCTGCTTTGAAGAGAATTTGCTGTTATGAATAAATGTTCTTGGGTGTGTATTTCAGAGGCCACAGCACTCCTTTCTGTTGGGAATGAATATTTCAAAAGCCTCTTAACTGGTTTGCCTCTTCAGCCCTTGCTTCCTTCTACTCACCTTCCCATGTAAAACCCGCGGCAATCTTTTAAAAACATAAATTGGATCTCTTCTCCCCCTTGCTCAAAATACCGTAGGCTTCGGGGTGCCCAGCTGGCTCATTTGGTGCATGTGCGACTCTTGACCTTGGGATTGTGAGTTTGAGCACCGTGTTGGGTGTAGAGATTACTTACAGGTAAAATCTTTAAAAAATACCAGTGGCTTCCCTTCATACTTAGAATAAGATAGAATCTTCCCTATGACCTCCAGGGCCCTGCAGGATCTACCCCCTGCCTGCCTCTTCCTTATTCCTGCCTTATTTACTACCTCTCTCTACCTGCCATCCCTTCGTCTGCCCACCCGTCTGCCCATCCAGACATCCATTCAGTCTGGGGAGTCAACAGAGTGCCTGGCTTACTCCTGCTTCAGGACTTTGTCCTTGCTACTGCCTCTACCAGAAAACACTGTTCCTGCAAATCACCACCAATCATCATACCTGCCCTTCCCCTTTATTTAAATCTCTGTTCAAATGTCATCTTGTTGAAGAGGGATTCTAGCGTGTCCCCCCATTCATCCTCTCTCTTTGCCCCCATTATTTTTCTTGATAGCACCTAACACCACTTGAACTGCTATTGTGTATTTGCTGGGTGTCTCCCGCTTTGGGAGAATGTTCGTGAAATGCCCACAAGGTTTACAGATATCATGTGTCTGGTTCTCTCCTGGGTCCCTCCCCTAGCACAGGGCTGCCTATAATAAGTGCTCAGGAAAGAATTGTTAATTTGGGATTAACTGGTTCAGGCACCCCTTTTCTCTCCCAGCTGTGTATATCTGAGGGCAGGTCCCTTAATAAGTACTTCTCCCACCCTAGCCTTCCTGGGCCCTTATGGCAATGCAGACTCTGATTTGGGGTCTGGCGTGGGACCTGAGATTCTGCATTTCCTCCCAGCTCCCGGGTGATGCCCCAGCTGCTGGGCCTGGGATGCAGGCGCTGAGTAGCGAGGCCTTAACAGCTCTGAGCCTCAGTTTCCACATCTCTAAAATGGTTCGCTGTGAACCATTTTAGCACTGTGCACGGTGCCTGGACTTAGCAGGTGCTCAGTAAGTGTCTACCGCTCTTCCTTTGGGTGCCTTTCTGGGTCTGAAATTGGAAGTTGCCTCGGTTTTCTCCTTCTGCCCTTCCCCGCGTCCATCCGTGTTTAGCCCCCCACACGGACCCTCAGTGGAATTTTGTCCGTTTTATTTCTCCAGAGCTAGCCAGCCCTGCCTGTCATGGGCAAGGGTTTGGGGAGGATTCTGGCATTTTGACAGTCGTGGGAACATTATGCAAATGAGATGCAAAGCAACAGCTAATGAGCCCTGATTGCATTTGCCCTGGCACTGGGGAACTGTGGGATAGCTGTGCTGGGCTGGGAAGGGGGGCAACGAATGTTTCTGGGTTGGATGAGGAGACGGTGACAGAAGGGGGTTGGCTTCTCCTGGGAGGCATGAGGCCCCCTCCTCTTATGTTGAGTGCTCCCGCCCGTGGGACAGCAATATGGTTAAGGTCCAGGGATAGGGCTGAGGTCAGGCATGGTGTGTGTGTCCCTGAGCCTGCCTGAGCCCTGCAGGTGGGAGAGTCCAGGGCTGCACTGTGGTGGCTTGGTGGCCCTCCCCATAGCAGGGGAGACTAGATCAGGCTGACGGTGGGACAGCGTGGAGGTGATGATCTGCTAGCTGGGTTCAGAGGGGGCGACAGAGAGCTCAGCATCTCCCACAGAACCTGTGTGAGCATGGGTGGGAAGAACTCGGGGGTCTCCCGGGCAGCGGGTGGGGCTGGATCAGGCTGATGGAGGGGTGGCGCTGGGAACAGCTATTTTTGGAAACCCAGGGTGGACCTGGCTCTTTAGGAGAAAGATGATCTGGGGCTGGGGGGCTGGCAGATGGGCAGGGGGTTCTGTTTACAGAGCCTGGAAACCTAATCCCTCCTCGCCCCCCAGCTGAGGTCTCCCCACTCTCCAGGGAGCCCCAGCTGTTAGGTGCCAGGCATCCCCACCCTCCTGGCCTGGGCCTTGACTTGACCCTCCGCAGAGAACTTCCAGGCCTGGGGACAACTGTCAGGCTTCTGGCTCAAGGATGGTCAGGCTTGAAGTCACTTCTGAGGTCATTGGGTGGGGATGTCTTCACTTACAATCCAGTTCTTCCCCCCCCCCAATTATTTTTGTGAGAGAGAGAGAGAGAGCACAGGAGCAGAGGGAGGGGCAGAGGGAGAAGCTGATTCCCTCTGAGCAGGGAGCCTGATTCGGGACTCGATCCCAGGACCCTGGCATCGTGACCTGAGCCAAAGGCAGACGCTTAACCAACTGAGCCACCCAGGCGCCCTCGCCCTCACATCGACTTCTTGACTGGCACTTCGGATACATATGACCCCGTCCTGCCTTTGATCTAAGCATGAGAAATACACTTGGCTCTGAAACTTCTAGAAAATGGGTGGCTGTTGTGGTGTCACCTAATCAGATCTTAATGGAGCCAATGTAGAGCATTGGAAAAAGCTTGGCAAAGCTGCGGGTTCGAGTCCCAGTGCAGGCACTTACTGTCTGTGTCACCTGGAGCAAGTTGCTCGGTCTCTAGAGCGTCTGTCTCCTTGTCAGTTCTGTGACCTCACCCGTAGGGCTGCTGTGACAGCCAGAGGCACTGCAGGGAAACAGGAGGTCAGCACATCTACTAGCTCGGCACCCTCGAGGGCAGGCACTTTGTTTTGCTCATGGCTGTGTCCCCATCCCTAGAACAGTCCCTGCTACCTGGCGGGTGCCTGGTAAGCATCCACTGAATGAATGAGTGGCCCGGTTTCATCTATCCCAACATGATTCCACCCCCCAGTTGACATCTCTGATATTTGGATGCGCCGTCTACCACTTACAGCTTTGGTTTAATCGGCAGTCTCATGGTTGAGGGGGATCTTAATAGGATGAAATATGGAAAAGGCTATTATTGTTATTATTAACAGCTTTTTGGTGAGCTTCTGGGTCTTTCCGATTGTATCTGTCTTCTCTGGATGGTGTGAGGCCCCTGAGAAGTGCTCTGGGGTATGGGGTGTGGCCATGATCTTCGCCTGGGTCTTTCTGAGGTGGTGCTGGATTAGGGACCATGCATCCTGTGGGGCACACTGTGGTTCCTGGGCATCCAGACCCGGCCTCCAGCAGATACTGCCCCTCCTGGGAGACAGCAGGGTTTTCAGAGCCTGGAATTCTCTCCAAGGATTAGGTGCCGTTTTACTGTATCTGTCATAATTCCAAGTCCCAGGACCTGACAGCCACTTGGAGGAGGTGAGGAGGCTCTTGGTAGGATTTAGTCTGGATGGGATAGGCAGAGGACTTTGAGAATGAGGGAGGGAGATAGGGGAAGGTGCGCCCTCTCTCAACCCCCACCCCGGGGCCCTTGGGCAGCAGGGCTGAGATGCTGAGAGGAGGTAGGCAGATTAGTGTCTGATCTCTGGAGGACGGGTGTGGAACCGACAGATCCTTTCCCGGAAGTGGATTCTGGTTCAGTCTCCTGGGTGGGACATTTGTTTGTGTCACTGATCCCCTCCCATGGGGCTAGTGCTGGGGGCTTCTGTGGATGGCTGTTGATTTTCCATAGAAAGGGCTTGGGTGTTGCATGTCCTGGACCCATGTAGTTGGGTGTACACGCGTCTTCAATATTTGCTTTAGGCGGGTGGGGGTGTTGGTGTGTGTGATAGCCGTGGCCTGTGAGAGCAGCCCCGGAGCTGGAATCCCAAGGCTTCACTGCCAGTAACCAGCCTGCGAGCCTCGGACACCAGAAGGAGTTGTCTGACTATGCTGGGCCTCAGTTTCCAATCTGTAAAATGGGATGAGGTGGTAGGGGAACATCCCATACTCTGTCTGACCCAGAACAGGTGCAAAATAAAATTGTGAGGACTGGTTGAGGGAGTGTGAAGAATGAAGCAAACAAATGTTTACAGAGCAGCGGGTGGCAAGGTGTAAGGACACGAGGCAGGTGCAGGGGAAGGAGTGGTTCCCAAGGTCTGGAAGGGATGTTGGGAGGGAGGGTCTTGGGGAGAAAGAGAGAGGAGAGGGGCTGCAGCAGGACCCCCCACAGTCAAGGGTGGCCGCGTGAGCCCATCTGTTCAGCAGCGTCTCCGAGAAGGTGAAGTGTGCATGCCCCGCCCGAGGTGATGTCCTCCACGCGTGGAAGGCGGGCGTCCCCTGGCGTACGGGAGGGAGGCTGGTGGTGCAGCATTGCCTGGTTGCCATAGAGACGAGCAGAAGGAGGTGGGTGGCTGGAGAAGGAGGCGGGTCGGGAGGAGGGTGGGGAGGAGGCAGCGGTGGGGGGCGGGGAGCTGGCTTCCGCTGTTCTGGCGCTGCTGCCTTCCCGAGCCAGCGGTGGAGGGGACCCGAGAGCACTGAGCCCCCAGCCCGGGCACCAGGCCCCCTCCTTGCCCGCCACCACGGACGAGGAGGAGGAGGACAGCCAGCACCTCTGGCCCTGGCCTGGCCCAGCGGGGGCAGTGAGCTCCTACCTGCCCCCAGCTTGGTGCCCAGACAGGCCCAGGTAGGTAGGCATCCCAATGGGAACAGCTGGAAGGGGCGGCATGGAGAATGGGGGCCCCCTTCTTCCTCCCAGGAGCACCCGGTAGGAAGTGTAGAGTCTGGAGGGGCTGGGGTCAGGGGACTTGGGTGGGGAGCAGCCTGCATCCTGGGAGGCCCTGTCCAGAACCTGGATCCTCAACAGGAGGACCGGCCCTGCTGTTACCTTCCTCCTCTGCACCTCTGTCCCTCTCTCTCCACCACGGCCACAGGTCCTGACTGTAAAGATGCTCCCTTCTCCGGGGAAGGGGTGCGAGGGGGGCTGGAGCTTCCGGGGACCCACGGTACCACCCTTCTCCAGGCTGAGGCTTGGGGGAGAAGTGAGGATGCCCCCTGCCCCCGCTCAGGGCACTGCTCAGGAGAGCCGCAGACTCACATCCCCCCCACCCCCACCACACCCGCTGCCTCCAGTGCTGGCTCCAGATGGTCTCAGGCATTGGGCTTAGACCCCCTGGTCAGGCAAGAAACATCTTTCTCCTCCCCCAAGCTCAGGCTCTTTTCCATCTTCATTCTCCCCACCATCCTAGAGCCCCAGATGGCCCAAGGGACCCCTGTCCCCTCCCCAGCAAGTCCGGGTCTCCATGTTGGAGGATCGGGTGGGGGTGCCTTGTGGCCCTCCCTCCCCTGTCGCTGTCCCTCTGCTGCATTGCTCCTGGGGACAGACCGGCTGCCGCTGGGGAGCTCAGGCACTGCGGAGAAGCCTCTGCCTGCTGCTCAAGAAGGGGCGGGGCTGGGGCCTGGGGAGGCCGGGGGCCCTGCACTGCTTCGCTCTGGGCAGCGAAAGGATGGAAGAGGGTGTGGGGTCATGTGGTGGGTGAGTTGCTCCTGGTCCAGGTCTGCCCTGGGGCAGAGCAGAAGGTCCTCCTGGGCTGGCGTGTGTTCGGGGGAGATCCTAGGCTGAGAAGGGCAGGGGATTGGCACCCGGGCAGCCAAAGGTCTGCCTCCTTCTCTCACTGCGCTTCTCTATCCCCCACAAGCCTGGCTGGGTCCTTTGCTGGGCCGGGCACCACATTATGGGGCTCCCTGTTTCTGTGGGCACGTGGGGGTCAGAGTAGCTGGCATGGGGGCCAGGGAGGGAGCCCTGGGCCTGCAATAGAGTGGGAGAAGCCTCATCAAGAAACTCGTTCATTTCTGCAAACATTAGTTGCACCTGCTGAACGCTAGGCACGGGGGTGGGGGGCTCTCACTCCGTGGTTCAGGGCCTGGGGGTGAGAAAGCCAGACAAGGTGGGGGATGTCGATCTGCCCAGGGGCCGGCGACCAAGTAACTCGTATCCACCGTCACTGTCAGCCCCCTCCCTGCTCCTCTGGACCCCACCACCCTCTTTGCTCATCTCTCTCCTTTGTAGGGAGCTAGAGAACCCCCCCACCACCAGAGGCTGGCACGGACATCTGGCCTGCTTCACCTTCTACAGCCAGGCCTGCCTCCATCCCAGCCAGAACAGAGGGCTGGTGAGGCCCGGAGCGGGAGGTTCCCTTGGCAAGAGCTGGAGGGGGCTGTCCCTTCCCCAGGCCCTCCAGGCCTAGCCCAGCCCTCCCCTGCCGCCTCACCCGCCTTCTCTAGGCCACTTTCCCCCTCTTCATTGTTTTCCGCCCCACATGTCCCTAGGGCATGTGCTTGCTCTATGTCTTTCTCTTGTCCCAGATCCTGGGGCAGAGAGCCCACCAGGATGGCCTCCTGAGGCACATTCTCCAACTCCACCCCATTGCACCCAGTGGGGCCACAGTGGAAACCAGTTTGAGACCCAGGCATCCTGCCTCAGTCTTCCCCATGTCAGAAGGGGTTGAAAGGAGGCCCCAGGGGCACTCAGAGGCTGGGGCCCTGGGACGGGCTAGAGGAACAGTTTGGGCCCCGGGCTGGCCCCTCCTCACAGGCCTGCTGTGCTCACCGGGCTGCTCTTTATGGGCATCTCAGGGCGACAAAACCGAGGTCCTGATCTTCTCCCCCTCTCAGGACCCAGTACTCCACCTGCTGGCTGCTTGGACCCAAACCCCAGAGCCATCCGTGTCTCCCTCCTGGCTAGCGCTCTCATCTCGGCCATTAGCAAATCCCGTTGGCTCCAGTGTCAGTCTTTCCAGACTCCAGCCGCTTCTCGCTTCTCGTTCCAGCGCCTTGGGGGAACCCTGCCTTCTCTCACCCAGATGACCGCAGCCACCTGCCTGCCAGGCTCCTGCCCTGTTCTCCCCTGCTCTCCCCCTAGCAGCCAGGGGTCCTTTAAAACTTGAGCCCAGTCACATCCTGCCTCTTCTCAAACCCCGCAGGGGCTCCCAGCTCCCTCTGCTGGGGGGCGGAGGGGGGGCAGTCAGAGGTCTCAGTCTGACCCACAAGTCCCCTGGAATCGGCCTCCTTCCTGCATCAGCCTCCCCCACCCCAACCTTCCTATCCTCATCCCTTCCCTCTCCCCCTCCTCACTCTGCTCCAGCCACGTGGCCCCCTTACTCCTCAACCACAGCAGCCACACTTCCACCTCAGGGCCCCTGCGACGGCTGTTCCCTCTGCCCGGATGCTCTTCCCGCAGATACCTGCATGGCTCCCACCTCCCCTCCCTCAGGTCTTCACGCAGATGCCACTTCCTGACAGTGGCCTTCTCTGACCGCCCCGGCTGAAAGAGCAGGACTGCTAGCGACCACCGTTGCTTGTCCCCTTCCCTGCCTTGCTCTCCACTGCACTCATCACCATCTGACACACCTGACCATTTCCTTATTCGTCTGGTTTCTTGTCTGTCCAGCCCTTCCAGAATGTCAGCTCCGTGAGGCTGTGGTGGGGGCGGGGGGCGGTTTTCTGTCATGCGTGCACTGCTGGGGTCGCCGAATACAGCTGGGGCTGGCCTCCGCCTACCTGGCCAGGAAGGGGGAGAAGGGGAGCGGCACGCATTCCACCCCCGGTGCCACAAAGACACGGGCCACCTTCCTCCAGGTCAGAATTCATCCCAGAGTTCAATGACACTGGGAAAGCAGGCTGTGCAGCCCTCAGGGGGCCCCCCTCAGAGCAGGCAGACCTGGACCCTGCCCTCCAGGAGGCCTCGGAGGCAGTGGGCTCAGGACAGGACTGACTCTTCCAGACGAGCTGTGTGTGGGATGACTGGTCTCAAGGAGAGCGATGCACCCGGAACAGAGAGGCCGGGGGCCTGGGTATCGCCAGCTTCCACTCCTGCCCCCTCATCTGTGCTATTATGTTTGGGCTCCCCAAGAGGCGGACCTGGAGACAAGGATATGATTGGAGAGATGGAATGGCTTTACCCATTGGCTTTAACCATTTTCCAGTAAGGATGAGCCAACCTGGTACCCCTGACCCTGAGCCTCTCTGGGGCCCTCCAGCCTCAGTGGAGACCCAGGCTCTGCCCCCCACCCCAAGTTATCCCATTTGTGTTTCCATCGTCTTCCTTCCTCCCTACCTGGGGCGTCATCTCTGAAGGGAGGGCCCTTGGGGACTGCCACATGGACCTTACCTTAGAAGAGATTTTACAGCCAAAGAGAAGGTGAGAGGAAGGCAGGCCTGGGGTCTTCTTTTCGCAGGACACCTGGAGACCTGGGGGTCCCAGAGGAGGCCCAACAGTCGAGGAAGGGAATCTCAGCTCAGGTGGCCAGGGCAGAACACCATACACTGGTGGAGTGAACACCGGCTATTTATTCCCACAGTTCCAGAGGCTGGAAGTCCAAGGTCAAGGTGTTGGCCTGTTGGGTTCCTGGTGAGGCCTTTCTTCCCAACTTGTGGACGGCTGCCTTCTCGCTGGGTCCTCACATGGACTTCCCTCAGTATGTGCACAGAGGGAGACAGGGAGAATCTCTCCCTTCCTCTTCTTGTAAGGACCCCTGTCCTGTGAGATTGGGACCCTGCCCTTCCGACGTCATTTACCTTGAATCACCTCCTAAAAGCCCTGTCTCCAAATACAGTCCCATGGGGCCGGGGGTAAGAGATTAACCTAGGAATCTGGAGGGGACACAAGTCAGTCTTTAGCAAAGGTCTCTGGGGCCATTGGCCCAAAGAGAGGAAAAGGGGGCGTGAAGTCATCCAGAGAGATAAACGTTTCCTGCTTTAAAAGCTCTGAAGATAAAAATACCTCTGATACTAAATACTAATACTAATACTAATAATACTAATAATAACACTAATAGTTAACACGGTGCCTCTTAAAACACCCGGCAGTCATTTCACAATAACCCCGGGGGCTGGTATTCTCGCCTTCATTTTGCCAATGGGTAACTGAGGCACAGAGAGTTTAAGCAACTTACCAAGGCCGCACAGCTGGCCAGGCTGGGATCTGAGCTCCATCCTTCTGTCTGGCCCCCACAGGCAGCACTCTCAACTGCTGTGCTAATGTAGCAGGATTTTCTCTGTTTGTCAGGTGGGAACCAGTGAGATGCGGTTCATGGGAGGTGTGACTAAGAACTGCACCAGGGTGTGGAGGGGAAGTAGGTGAGGACTGGGGTATTCAGGGAGGGCTTCTTGGAGGAGGTAGAACTGAGTTGGCCCTTGAAGGGAAGCAGGGTTATTTTATTTTGGGGAGAGGTGAGTGATAGGACAGTATGCACCCCATGCAGGGGGGAAGTCTTGAGCAAAGCAGCAGAAACTGGAATGAGGAGGGGGTTTGCATCACATGGAGGGGTGGAAGGACAGCGCCTTACACCTGACCTTGATACTTCTTCGTGCATCTGAAGCCCCAGCCAAGGCTGGTTAGAGTCCTGAAGTGGCCCCAGGTCAGGCGCAGCGAGCCCATCCATCTCAGGGTAACGTAAGGAGCGGGGCTGCTGCTGGGAATGTTTGTGGGACCTGGGCGAGGGTGAGGCAGCTCTGGCTTCCCATGGCCCTGCCTGGGTTTGACCGAGCCACTCCCTTGGGAGAATGTCTTAGGCCAGGAGGGCTGGTTCTGCACTGGGTGCCTGGTGGAGGGCAGAGGAAGGACTTGCCCCTGGGTCTGGATCCGACTCTGTGTCCTCCCTGCTGTGTGACATTAGACGAGTAATTTAACCTCTCTGAGTCTCTGAGAAGACAGGGAGGTCATTGCCCATCTCAGTGGGCTGTCGTGAGGATTGGAGATGAGGGGTATGAAGAGGCTGGCATGTAGCAGGTATTCAGAAATGGCTGTCATAGGTGATATAAAGGGAGAGTGAGAAGGGGAGTTAATATAACAGCCTGTTCTGTGTGCTGCGGATCCCTGAGGAGGGAGGGCTCCCCACTGAGGGCAGAATCATCATGGGGGATCAAAGAGGAGGAGACCCTGGAACTGGACCCTGAGAGTTGGCCAAGAGGAGAGGAAGGGGAAGTCCAGAGAAGCAGGGGGCCTGAGAACTGAGGACAGGTAGGATCTGGGTGAAATTCTGGCTTTTGGTTGTATCACCATCATTATCAACATTTTTTGAATATTGTGCCAGTGATTTTGTTTTTGGCTCTGAGGGACAATATTCAGTATTTCTACTATTTAATGAATTAGTGTTCCAGAAGGTGCTCTGCGTTCATTCATTCACCAAAAATGTACCGTGCATTTAACTATATGCCAGGCCCTGCTCTGGATGCTGAAAATACAGCAGAGAACCAGACAGACAAAAACTACGGACCTTAGCAAGCCGACATTACAGTGAGAGAGGAAGACATAAACATGATGAATTCTGGAGGGTTGGGAGCCTGGCATATGGTAATACGTGCTGTGAAGAATTATAAAGCAAGGAAGGGGAGACTGGAGAGTACTGGGGGTAGGAAAAGAGTGCCAAGTGAAACGCGGGGAGGTTAGGACATCCGAGCAGGCATAGAAATTCAGGGCAGGAGGCATTTCTATCAAGTGCAAAGGCCCTGGGGTTAGAGCAGCAAGGAGGTCAGTGGAGCTGGAGGACTTACAGGGCCCCCTGGGAAGGGATTAGAATTTTTCTTGGAGGAAATGAGGAGTCATGAGAGGATTCCAAGTAGAGTAGTGGTGGGATCTGACTTAGGTATTACCTGTGTCCCTCTGGTTGTTGCGGCAGGGAACAGACCGAAGTTGGGCCAGGGCTGAGGGACACAAGGTTGGAGGCAGGAAGGTCACTGAGGAGAGTGATGGGGCTGGGACCACGTGGTTGAGAGCAGGGCCCAGGATCTGCTGATGGTTTGAGTGGTGGTGTGTATGTGGGGGGGGGAACGTGCTCCTGTGATCGATAGTGACTCGTGCATGCTGCAGGAATCCACATGCCGCCTTTGTCCACAGCTGGCCCGCCCTCTCTGGGCCCCTGCTCTTAATTCCTCTGTCCCTTCTTCAAGCCAGGGGCGCGGAGAGAACACGCCCCAGGCCCCTGCCTTCCAGGGGCATTTTAGAGGCAGGTGGCAGGAAGCCTGGGACCTGGAGGAGGGATGCTTTTCACCCTGGGGCTCTTTTCTCCAAAAGGTCAAGGCCAACATGCAAACTTCACACTTCCATAAATGGTCTGTATTTTTCAATAATCGCCTTTTACCATTTGACTGTCACATGAGACTGAAATATTGTTTTTCCATCCAATGAGTTGGAAAACCGAGACCCCATGACAGGACTTGACTGAGATCCCATCAGGAAGTGGTGGGGCTGGAGCAGAGCCCATGCCCCCCTCTACCAAAACAGCACCTCGTGCCCCGCCCGCCCACTGTGGGACAGCCACCCCCACTACAGCAGCGGTGACAAATCAATAACGAGAGCTGACAAGCTCTTTCAGTCACGTCCCAGCCTCTGGGCCCTCTGCGATAACGTGGGGGTGACGTGGCACCTGCTGTGTAGGGGTCCTGGCAGGATTTGATGAGTTAAGACACTTGGACAGTCCTTGGCACCAAGTCTGTGCTCCATAAATGCCAGTTGTTATTCTCAACGATAAAGGGCTCGCAGGGTCGCAACTGCTTTATAAGCACCGGGGAGAAAAGTCCGAACGGTGCCGTGCCCATTTGATGGGTTCTGCTCAGAGCATGTCAGGCTTGTTCTTGGGCATGGCAGATTCTGGCCGTACCGGCTTCCTGACTCTGAGAGAAGCTGTGTTTTCAGTGAGGGCGGCTCCTGACCACCTTTCAGGAGGGACCTGGCATTGGACCAGAGTGAAGCCTCCCCCCGGTGCCCAGGGTAGGGAGGTGAGGCTGGCTTGCAGAAGGCAGGCACAGGGCTGGAGGTGAGTCTGGCAGGTGGTGCTGGGGGTCCACACGCCCCCTCCCGCATCCTCTCCCTGATACTCCCTGCCTGTCTTCCTGAACCTGCCTCTGTGCGGGTCCAGCCTGGCCCCTCACCGTTTCCTCCGGTCCTTGCATTGGGTCTTAGCATCCTCATTTCACAGCGAGGTCTGTCACAGTCATGTGAATCGCCTAAGGTCACGTGGCAGTTTGGTGACCGAGCGGGGACCCCCAAGGCGAGAGCGACATGTGCTACCCCAGCTGGGACCCCAGAGACCCGTGACTTGCCCGCACTGAGGAAGGGGCCCCAGCAAGTCCCATCCGGGTCTGGACAGGGTGGAGATTGGTTTCTGCCCTCGTGCATTCCCAGATTGTCTTGACACGCCAGGGCTTAGCTGCACGGTCTCGTTTGTATCAGTGTACTCTAGGTCCAAGTTCCCAGCTCCCTCAATGCAGGCCAGGGGGTTATAAAAACTGCAGTTTATGTACACAAAGCAGAATTTAAAAGGCATAAAAGACCAACAGTGACAAATCTCCTTCCCATCACATCCCCCAGCCACCCAGTTCCCCGAAGGCAGCCTCCGCTACCGGCTTTCCAGAGTGTTCGTGTTTGTATATTTCCCCCCGTACAAATGGAAGCATCCAAAGTCTTCCTGTTCTGCACCCTGCTCCTTTTGTCTCAGTGTCATGGCTTGGGGAGACCTCCAGTCAGGACCAGAGCGTTCTGTTGCCCACCTGCACCAGAATTTACTTAAGCGGTCCCCTGGACGGGCAGCTGGGATGTTGCCAGCCTTTGGCTTTTACAAGCAGCGCTGCAGCAAATGGAATTAGGCAGCGTCAGTTGGCCCCACTGGCTGGAAGATGAATTCCCAGGAGAGGCACTGCAGGGTGAAGGAGGTGAGCCTCTGTAGTGGGGAGAGAAGACACACCCCCACCCCTCCCATCAAGGCTCGTCAAGTCACTTCCCCACTGCCTGGGGTGGGTTTAACCCCCACTCTCATGAGGGTCTGTCCCCTACCCTCCACCCGCTCCTGCCCCTACCGCCAGCCGGCAGACAGCTTGCGTTATTTGGATCCAAAGAGTTCAGTATGATTTCAAGGGTTCTGTGCAGGAGTTTGTGGGAAAGTTTGTCTGAGGTTTTGCAAAGTGAAAAGGGATATATTTAGGGCCGGGGAGGAGCAAGGAGAAGGCAGAAATGGGTTATTACTGCGAAAACGGTACTAGCCCCTGGACAGATGGGGGACCGAGACCAGAGAAGGGAGGGATATCCTCGACCAAGGATCCTCATGATCTGCTCCCTGAGCCTGAAGATGAGCATCCGGAAGGGCTGAGCATCCCCCCGGGCCCCCAGGCTGGGCTGAAGTTTGCTGAGGCCAGCCCTCCCCCAGTATCCTCATGGGATAGGACGCGTCGTCCCTGAGCGGTGCAGAGACAGGGAGGCAGCCCCTGTTGTCCTCTGCCTCGAGGCTGGCAGGTACTCATGGGGTCATTCCCAGCCTGGCCTCACTGCCCTTTGACGACCAGGTCCCTGCCCCTCTGGGTCCTGTCTCCTGACTACTGAGCCATTCTTGCTGGGGTGGGGGGAGGGGTTGGCAGCAAGGCCTGGGTGGGGGATGGGAGAAGGGCAGCGTCCCCAGCCCTGGGGCAGCCCATGGCCTAGATTGGACCGCTGTGATGCCTGCCGACAGATCCAGGCCACGCATAGCCGCTCCAGTGCTCACACAGATCACAGCGGTCTGACCCGTAGGCCAGGAAGCCACATGTTTGGGACTCTTTAAGGAGACACGTAAGTGGCTAACGGAGGCTTTGAAGGCTGGGCACCAGGGCAGCCAAAAGGGCACTTATAGGGGCCCGGGCGGGCCAGAGATGGGAGGCGGGCCCTGCAGCCGGCTTCCTAGGGAATGCGGGTCCAGACTCCAGGTGGGGCATCTGGGAAGGTTCTAGGGGCTGAGGTTGGGGACTCTGTTGGGTGGGAGAGCTGAGGAGGGTATTTTGGGTCCAGTGCAAGGGTTCAGCCAGATCAGGGTGGGGGGCAGTGGTAAGAGGGGCAGATTGACAAGGCAGCTGGGGTTCGCTGAGCCCCAGTGGGGCTCTGTGGGGTGCCAGGCCCTGGGGAGGGAGTGCAGGACACGCATAATGATTAGGCTGCTTGCTGGCTTTGAGGCACCACGTGTGTCTGTGAGACAGACTGCAAGCTTGTATGCAGCAAATACGTGATCGCATGCCTTTAATTTAGCTGAGTCCGGGAGCCCAAGACAGTTGTGGCTGGGGCGGCTGTCACACTTGGAACTGGGGAATGGATCAGGGGGAGAAGGGAGGGAGAAGATGTGGGGTGAAAGGCTCATGGAGTAGGGATGGGGGATGCGCACAAGGGGTGCTTAGAGCTTACTCTTGGGATTACCCTGGTGGGAAGTACCCAAACCAGTGCAAGGCTCAGGCCTGTGGAGCCCCCATCCCCACAGCACATGGGGGCCGCAGGCCTGGAATGGGGCATGTGGGGCCCTTCCCCCCTCTCCAGGGATCTCTCTTCTACCCTCCCAGCGCATGAGCAGCCCCGCCTGCTGACCACCAGTGCACAACCGCCTGTCCCTAACCCCCCCCACGGCTACACCATGTCTGGCTCCTACGACGAGGCCTCACTAGCTCCAGAGGAGACCACTGACAGCTTCTGGGAGGTGAGACAGCTCCTGTGGCGGCCCAGGCTCCCCTCACCTCCCCTCACAACCTCAGGCCTTGCTCCCTAGCCCCTCGGGTCTCTCCAAAGGCCTTGGTGTTCCATGAGATGGGGTAAGATGACTGCCCCACGGCTGCCCCCGGAGAGATCCTGCAGAGTTTCTAGATGTGGGTGAGGCTCCTCCTGTCTGTCTGCTCTCAGACCCCCGCTTTACCCTTTCACGGGGGCTCCCCGCCCCGCCCCTGTGGCGAGAATTCCAGAAGCCCCACAGCAACAAAGAGGTGGTGACAAGCCTAGAAGCCAGCATTTCAGGAGCCTCCCAAACTCTTTGAGACCAAGAAATACAATTTTTTCGATTGGCTTCCAAAACCCAAAGTGAAAACTGCCAAACCTATATTAATAAGTGTTTAATGAGGTGTCTACAAAACATAATATTATGTCAAGAAGCTGCAGCTCAGCTCAACACTTACATGACTCTATAAATATGATACATTTAACTCACAAGAACAAAATGAATAATTCATTCTAGTCTGGGTCCAAATTATAAAAATCTTGTACTTTGTGGCAGCGAGGAAGTTATGTGTCAAGTGGGGTGAGGGAGTGTAAAGGCCGTCGGGTGTGATGCAGGGCGCTGGGGCGCCCCAAACTGAGAGTGGGGGGAGCCTCCCCGTGCGTTCCCGCAGGGCGGCGAGGCGGGGAAGGGCGGGGGAAGACGGGCGCGGCGGGCGCCCCCTGCAGGACGCGGCGTCCTGGGCGGCTTGGGGTAGGGGGGAGGCGGGGAGCCCGCGGGAGTCGTGCTCGCTCCTTGGCCGCCAGGTGGGGAACTACAAGCGGACGGTGAAGCGCATCGATGACGGCCACCGCCTGTGTAACGACCTGATGAACTGCGTGCAGGAGCGCGCCAAGATCGAGAAGGCGTACGCGCAGCAGCTCACCGACTGGGCCAAGCGCTGGCGCCAGCTCATCGAGAAAGGTGCCCCCATGCCCACTCCGGGCACATCGCCCTGGCCCTCTCCGGCTGCCCCCAGTCTGCGGCCCGGGTGCGCCCCGCCGCCCGGATGCACTCGCACCCTTCCAGCCACGGGGCCTTTGAAGGCACCGTCCCCACCCTCGCGCTCTGACCTTCCCACACCCAGCCAGGTCTCCCTGTCCCTGTTCAACTCGACTTTGTACAATTTTAGGTTGGATTAAAAAGACAAAACAAACCCAGACAAACCTTTTATTTCCAAATAATTTTAATTTAGAGAAAAGTTGTAAGAATCTTGGCGAGAACTACACAGTCTTCAACCAGATTCACCAGGGAATGTGTTTTCCCACATTGTTTTCCCAGTCCCTCTTTCTTCGATGCCAGTGTTTTTCTGAACCATTTAAGTGGGAGACCTGCCACTTTACCCTAAATCCTTCATGTAGCTCCCAAGAATAAGAACATTTGTTTACATAACCATAGTTCAGCGATCAAACTCGGGACATTTAATATGGCCCATATGCGAACTTTATTATAGCAATTGTGCTGGCCCAGAAGGCAATCCAGAAGGCAATCCAGAATCCAGACCATTTAGTGGTCTTGGATCTCGATTCTTTGATCTGGAACACTTCAGGTTGGGGTTTCTGTGTAATTATTAATTTTTTTTTTCTTCCACGAGACCCAAACTCCCAGGGCAGGGGCTGAGCCTGGTACTCCCCCGCATAGTGCCTGGCACAGAGCTGATCCCCAATATACAGACCAACAAATGACTGTGGAATGTCTGGTCCCAGTGGCCTCCTGGCATCTGTCACCAGCTGCTTCCTCAGTTTTATGCTCAGTCAACATTCCTGAAGCGCTTACTGTGTGCTTGGTGCTCTACTGGGCTTGTGAGGGCTTGCGGGGTCCAGGCTGCCCCTCATGGGGCTCACCAGCTGACAGGGGAGCAAGGGAGTGGTCACAGAGGCGGATCCTGTAGGAAGAATTCAGTGAGGGCTGCAGGCTGCGGGGTGTGAGAGCAGAGCAGTCAGGGAAGGTTTCCTGGGGGAGGTATGTGGGCCCTGAAAGACAGATAAAACTGTAAAGAGAGCAGAGGAGGGCATTTCTGCGGACATGGCAAGTACAGGGAAAGCCTGGGAGAAAGGAAGCATGGGGGAGACCCTGGGCAGTGGGTGATGAGGGCCTCGTCACCCCATGACCATTTCCTCAGGGCCACAGTATGGCAGCCTGGAGCGAGCCTGGGGGGCCATCATGACGGAGGCAGACAAGGTGAGCGAATTGCACCAGGAAGTGAAGAACAACCTGCTGAACGAGGACCTGGAGAAGGTCAAGAACTGGCAGAAGGATGCCTATCACAAGCAGATCATGGGCGGCTTCAAGGAAACCAAGGAGGCTGAAGACGGCTTCCGCAAGGCCCAGAAACCCTGGGCCAAGAAGATGAAGGAGGTGCCCAGGGGGTGGCCACTGCCGATGGGGCGAGGGTGGGCAGGACTGTGGTATCAGCGGACTGGGGGCAGTCTGATCGGAGGGGGCAAGCCGACAGAGGGAGTGGGCAGGACATCCCCCACTGGGGTTGTGCCTGCGAGGGTGCAGCACTGCCTTGCTGGCCGAAATAGCCACATGGGGCAGGCACAGCAGGACCTGATGGGAGGGTGCCCATGGAGGCAGCAGGCAGCGCCACACAGGGAAACATCCACAGAGGAGTGGGCACGGCTCCCAGATACCTGAAGCCGGGTCCTACATCCCTTCTGCCTCTTCTGAATCTGTGCTCCCAGCCCCCGGCAGGTGGGAGGGCTTGACGAGGGCCCGCGTCTGTTCCCGCGCCTAAGTGGGAGCTCTCCCTCCTGTTCCCTCCGCCCCACAGCTAGAGGCAGCCAAGAAGGCCTACCATCTGGCCTGCAAGGAGGAGAAGCTGGCCATGACGCGGGAGATGAATAGCAAGACGGAGCAGTCGGTCACGCCCGAACAGCAGAAGAAGCTTCAGGACAAAGTGGACAAGTGCAAGCAAGATGTACAGAAGGTGCCCCAGAGCCTGGCGGCTGAGAGCCCCCTCGGAGTGGGTGGCGGCGGGGAGCTGTGGGCCTGGGTCTCACCCTTCCTTTGCTCCGCTGCCCACAGACCCAGGAGAAGTATGAGAAGGTGCTGGATGACGTGGGCAAGACCACACCCCAGTACATGGAGAGCATGGAGCAGGTGTTCGAGCAGTGCCAGCAGTTCGAGGAGAAGCGGCTGGTCTTCCTCAAGGAGGTGCTGCTGGACATCAAACGCCACCTCAACCTGGCCGAGAATAGCAGGTGGCTGGGCGTGGGGGCGTGGTGGGTGCGGGCACAGATGGCCGAGGGTGGAAGTAGTGTGCAAGGCGCCCTGGGCCCTGTGGTATCGGGACAGGAAGGGTAAGAGCAACAGGGGCCAAGAAGGAAGAGGCTCCAAAGACAGTGGCTGCCTGGGTACCAGCCGAGGCAGACTAGGCATGAGAGAAAGAAACAGTGAATGTTGCTCTGGAAGGAGGGGGTAGTGGCTAAGGCGGGGATAGGGAAGGGGATTACTCTTGGACCAGCCCACCTGATCCCTAGCTGGGGGACCTGCCAGCACCCTAGTCCCCTGAATGGGGTCCCTCTGGCCCTCAGCAAGGACGAGAAGGGGCCACGGTGCATCTCGCCCCCCACCCAATTCCTCATCTCCCCCACACACAGCTATGTACATGTGTACCGGGAGCTGGAGCAGGCCATCCGGGGGGCGGACGCCCAGGATGACCTCCGGTGGTTCCGCAGCACCAGCGGCCCCGGCATGCCCATGAACTGGCCCCAGTTTGAGGTGAGGAGGTTTGGGGATGGGGAAGGGAAGTTCGGAAAGGCCTGGAAGGGACCTCAGGGGGCAGCACCCCTGCCTCGCTGCTCCCTTGATGCCCACTAGGAGTGGAACCCAGACCTTCCTCACACCGCCACCAAGAAAGAGAAGCAGCCCAAGAAGGCAGAGGGGGTGACGCTGACCAACGCCACTGGAGTGGTGGAGACCACATCCCAGGCTGGGGACCGTGGCAGGTGAGTGCCTCCTGCAGAGCTTCCTGGGGCCAGAGGGGCCCACATACCCGGGGAGATGAGTTTTACCTCAGGAGACAAGACATGGTCTAAATCACAGCAACCTCGAGCACCTACTCGGTGCCAGGCACTGTTGTAAATGTTTTCCATATATTAACTCATCGAAGCCTCCTGACACTCTGAGCAGTGTGTAAAGCATCCCATTTTGCAGATTGAGAAACTGAAACCTGGAGAGATTAAGTGACTTGCCCAAGGGCACAAGGCTAGTAAGTAAGCCTCAGAGCCAGGATGTGATGTCCAAGAGGTTAAGCTGCTTAACCACTAGGTGCCCTTCTCAGATGAGGGGTCAGATGTTCTCAGAGGTCCCTTTCAGCATCCCAACTCAAGGACTGGGTAATAATGCTAACTGTCCTGCCTCACATTTGTCCAGTGAGCTGTCAGTGAGAATCACTGGCTTGGAACTCCCTCTTACAGGACCCATCCCTGCACCAGCCTCGGTGGGATTTGGGGCCAGATGTCTGACTGGCAGGAGGGGGTTAGCGTGAGGGGCAAAGGGAGTGGCAGTTCATGCTGGGTCCTCTCCTTGCGTCTCAGCGTTAGCAGCTACGACAGGGGCCAGCCTTATGCCACCGAGTGGTCAGACGACGAGAGCGGGAACCCGTTCGGGGGCAGTGAGGCCAATGGAGGCTCCAACCCCTTCGAGGACGACGCCAAGGGGGTGCGTGTGCGGGCACTCTATGACTACGACGGCCAGGAGCAGGATGAGCTCAGCTTCAAGGCCGGTATGGTGGGCGGGGAGGGGCGGGGCCTGAGGGTAGGGGATGCCTTGATTTGCCGGGAATGCGGCTAGGGGCGGGGCCTGGTGCGTGGGCGGGGCCAACCCTGGAATGGGGCAAGGGAATGGTGTGGGGGACGGGGCCTGAGGCCAGGGGCTGCTAGCAGAAGGGATAAGACCCGAAAAAGGAAGCCAGGGGTTGGGCCTGGGCTTGGCGGGTAGGGGACGGACAGGGCCACAGACCCAGATAAGGCGTTTGGCCCGGGGCAGCACTTGGGTGTCGGGGTGTGGCTGGGGCTGGTCTGCAGGGCAGGCATTGGGGCAGTCCTGGGAGGGCCTTGGGATCGGCCCAGAATATTAGTATCGGAGAGCTGACTAACATTGTGGGGGAGTGGGTAGCCCTCCCTGAGCCCCCGTTGACGCGCTCCTTTGTGTCACCTTCCTAGGAGATGAGCTCACCAAGCTGGGCGAGGAGGACGAGCAGGGATGGTGCCGCGGGCGGCTGGACAGTGGGCAGCTGGGTCTCTATCCCGCCAACTACGTGGAGGCCATCTAGCTGCCCTGCTCCCCTCCACGCCACCCCTCACTCCTCATCCACTGCCTCCTCTCCCTACTCTCTCTCGTCCCTATTCCCTCGCCATAGAGTTCCAGACATATTTTCCGATCAAGCTTTTATTTTTTTAAAAGTCAAAACAGAACAAAACAAAAAATACAGAGACAGAAGCATTTGCAGGGTCGCCTGGAGGCCAGGGTGGTGGGACTCGGGGTGATGGCCCCAGGGTAGGTGAGGGTCTTAGTATTTAGCCCAAAAGAGACATTACAACATCTGCTCTTCAGATCCCACCAAAGAGTTTCCCGAGCCCTGAGGGTCCTCTCCTGGACCCTTCTCTCCTGCCTCACTCCCCACAGACCACGCTTCCCACCCCTTCCCCCCAAACCCAGGCTGCCAGCCTCTGTCCCCCTCCTCTTCTCTGGGCCTGGTTTTCTGACCTCTTTCTTCTGCCCCACCATGCTCCCCTCCCTCCACCACCCTGCTGTCAAAGCCTCCCCTCCAGACCCCAGAGAAGGGGGGGGGCTCCTAGTTTTAGTCTTCCGTTTTGCCCTGAGGAGTACCCTTCTTCTCCTGGCCTCACTCCTAAGGACTGGTGGGGCTGGAGGAGCAATGGTCTCTCTCTTTTCCCATAGACTTTCCAGGATCCCTAGACTCCCTCAGACATGACAAGGAGAGAGCTGGAGTTGATGACAGTGTCACCGGTGTGTAGGAGGGTGAGTGAAGGGGGGCAGGCCCTCAGTCCTCCCAACGCCAGCTCAGCTGAGGGACCAGGACCCTGCTGGGGCCCTTCTTTCCAGCTGTTAGCAATTTGGGGCCAGGCTCTTAGAGACATACCCTGCGGTCACTTGCAGAAACCCTGCCCCCCTCTCCTTAGTCCTCAGACAGGGGGAGAGGCCTCAAAGCCCAGGGCAAAGCCAGCAACAGTAGCAACCTCCTCCTATTTCCTGGGGAGGAGAGCACCTTGCCTGTCCGCCTTCCCTCCATGGGCATCTAAAACCACAGACTCACCAGGTTCAGCCAGCCTCCAGGAGACAGCCTTGTGGCCTCCCATCCCTCTTTCCCTTTCTCTG
This sequence comes from Martes martes, assembly GCF_963455335.1. Taxonomy (NCBI): domain Eukaryota; kingdom Metazoa; phylum Chordata; class Mammalia; order Carnivora; family Mustelidae; genus Martes; species Martes martes. The sequence continues at coordinate 116,695,150 of NC_137893.1, read as the reverse complement.
GCCTTCCTGAGAAGACAGGGCAAGGCCCAAAGGAGTCTCCAACCTGGGACCATCAGAAACCCTGTAGAGCCCCTGGGAAAGACTTGGCTTTGGCAGGAGGGAGGTACTGAGGATCTGCGGAGCAGGACAGTCCCATGTCTTTCCTCCTTGTCCCTTCCTCCCCACCCGGCTCTTGTCCCTGGAGCAGCTTTCCCCCTGGCTGACAGCCCCTCCGTATCTCTAGGCCTCGGTCTCAGTTAAAGGACTTTTCGGGGGAGGGTCGGGAGGGGAGAGGGGGCCAAGGGCCTGCCCAGCGCCAGGGTGTTTCCTGGGGTGGAAGAAGGAAAGCACTGCTGGATTACCGAGTCGTAGTACCTCGTTCCAACTTCTCCCACACATGTGAGCCCCGGGAGGCTTGGGAAGAAGGCCAGGGCAGGACAAAAGCTCAAGGGGGTGAGGGGAGGGTTGGCTGGAAAGAGGAGCCCTGGGACTTCTTGTAGCTCAAAGAGAGCTTCTGGGCCTCAGGACTACAGACACCCTACGTACCCCCTTCCTCAGCACCTGGCCCCCGGACCTCCAGGTAAAGACAGTGTGATACCCCAGCCCTTCTGCCCCCCACCCTGTCCTCTTTTGCTTCCTGCTTCTTCCCCCAACGCTCCACTGATGGTCTCCAGGCCCTGACCTCATTCATGTGTGCACAGAGGATCCTGGCAGTCTCTGGTGGGGGGTGGGGGGTGCCTGAGCTGGCCAGGCCTCACTCAGGAGGCCAGGGGAGTTTGAAGGTGAGGACGATGGCACCCCCAGGGACAGGCAGACTGCGGCCCCCATCCCGGACCCCCATTTCCTGTCACTGTCTGCTCTCTGGGCATCTGCTGCCACCTGAGATCTGCCCTAGGCCCCTCAGAGCCCAAAGCAAGATTTCCGAAGCCCTCTGCCCTCCCAACTCTAGACCAAAAGCCTCTGCAGCTTCTCCTCCAGGTGGGATTTGAGGTTGGGGGCCTTTGACCTTCACCACGTACATACCCTTGGAAGGCAGGAAGCTGGCACAGCCACACCTTGGGGCCTGGGCTCCCTCTCTCCATGCCAGTGGCTTTCTAGCACCTGGGGAGGGTCTGTGGCCCTAGTTGGACCCCAGGCCTGCCCCCTCAGTGCTCCAGCTGCCCACTCTGGGGCAGGGACTTGAAATCCCATTCTTTCTGAGCAACCACCTCCATGGCCCAGTTTGGGACCACTGTCTCTCGGTCCCCAGGCTCCTCAGGACCCCAGAGTGGGATGGTCTCCCACCCAGCAGTTCCCCCCACCCCCAAGCTCTAGGGGCTCAGCCCCACCTGTCAGTGCTGGTGTTCGGGTACTCACCACCATGTGGGAGGGCCACGCCCCTCTCTGTGCCCGCCACCTCTTGTAGCCCCCTCCCTGCACCCTCAATGCTGCACGGGCCCGCTCCATGGGGCTCGGCAACTCAGTGTGTTCAGTTCCCAGTTAACCACCATTCTGCGGCCTGGCTCTGCCAGGGCCCGGGGCTGCCCTGCCGCCCGCCACCTGCTGCCCTAGGCTCCCTGACTCCATTAGTCCGACACTTGTGACCCTCCAAGAAGTGCTGTGGTCTCAGCAATGCACATGTTTTGTACATGATCGTGTAATTTAAAGGTCTATAAATACAAATATATCTCTCTCAGTTGTGATTGTATGACTGTGGATAAAATCCAGAACTGTGTCAACCTGGCTGGACGTGGTCCTCTTGAGTCTTGTGTGTCTTCCGAACTCTCTAGAGCTATCTGTGGTGGGAAGGTCTGTCAGGGAGGTGGCACCCAGCCTGCCGAGCGCTGACCGGCTGACCGCCAACGCGCTGGGGGACCGAGGGCTGGGCCTTTAACCTTCCAGGACCCTGAGCCCTGTCTGCACAGGGTGGGTGACGGATGGTCTCTGAGACTCTTGAGGCCGTGGCCCCAGGGTTCTGTATGCCTGAGGGATGAGCACTGACCAAGAGCACTGGGGGCATTTGGGGTCCCAAACTCACAGTTCAAGGGTGAACCCCCCAAATAGGTTTTAATTTTTCTTTTTTAAAAAGATTTTATTTATTTATTTATGTATTTGAGAGACAGCAGTGGGGGAGGGAGAGGGAGCAAATGGAGACGGAGAGGGAGAAGCAGACTCCCCGCTGAGTGCAGAGCCCCACAAGGGTCTCAATCCCCGACCCTGAGAGTCAGGTTGCCTTATTTGTGCAGGGGCCCTGCAGACCTGTCGGGGAATACCTGGGCCCATGGGGTTCTGACGGGCAGGTGTGCAGGGGAAGAGGAGGGATCGAGAGTTTGCTGTCGGCACACGAGGTGTCCGTGGATGGGTGTGCACTGGCCAAGGGGTTGTGTGCCTCGTGGCGAAGCTACAACAGCAAGGAGGGTGCCTCACCCCACCCCCCAGATGCCCCTTTCTGGAGGAGCTCCGGCTCCCCACTCCTAGCCTTTCCTCTCCTCCCTCCCAGCCCCAGCCTGAGACCCCAGGCTGCTCCAGGCCCAGGTCCAGCTGGGGGCACGCCAGCAGGTGGCTCCGGGGACTCCGCTTGGGGGCAGGGCAGGAAGGCTGGAGACAAAACCAGTTCAGCAGAGCTGAGCTGAGTGCTGGCCAGGGTCCCAGTCAGCCCCCTCCCTGGGAGGAGGCAGACAGCCGGGGGCCCAGAGAGGCACAGGCCTGGGGCAGGGCCCCCTAGTCCTGTCCCAGTCCCAACTGACAGATGCCAAGCTGTTGTTTGCTCACTGCCAGGAGTAAACTTTCTTCTGGAGACAATAAAATTGCTGGGGGCAGAAGGCAGCAATATGGGGCAGCATTTAACCCTCAGTGGTCCGGGCAGCGCTCCTGGCTCCCAGTCCCGTCTCTTGGGAGCCTGGCATCAGAAGTGGAGGGTTGTGGGGGCAAAAAGTGCTCACCAGTCACAGAGCAAGAGGCGTGGAGGGGCAGAGAGAGCACTGTCCTGTGGGTTCAGTGTTTGGTTCTGCCGCCGATCGGCTGTGTGACTCTGAATAAGTCACTTCACGGCTCTGAGCCTGTTTCATCGTCTGCAGAACAGCAGGGTAGCCCCGAGCTCACAGTTTTGTTGGAAAGGTTAATGACAGAAAACCAGTGCGAGCACCAAGTATGTATTCAGTACTCAGGACACAGGAGCTGGCTGAACAAATGTGACGAGGCTGAGACGTGCTGCCTCCCAGAGAGTGGGTGGGAGGTCCCCATCTCCCCCAGCGCGCAGGACTCTGACCCCCACCGCTCCCCATCGGCGTGGGGTGCTTCACAGGGGGCATCGCAGAGGTCCGTGACTCCCGCCAAGAGAGGAACACCGCAAACAAGCCAACCGCTCTTCCACCCTGTTTGCTGCTGCAGAGCAAGGGTCCCACGGCAGGGGCTGAAGAGCGCACCCTCCCTGCACCCCTGCTATCCCGTCTCAGAGGCCCCCGGGGTTGGCCAAGCAGAGACAGAGGCTCAGGGCCCCCTTGCAAGTCCCCTCCAGCTCCAGTCCTGCTCCCTCCTTTGGGCCCCCACCTGGGAGGGGAGGAGATGAGGGCCATTCCAGGCCCTCCTTGGCCTTGATGGCTCACTGCCTCTCTCCCACAGCTCCTACCAATCAACAATACCTTTCCTTGTCGGCTCAGCCCCAGGAAGCCTCCTTTGACCACCCCAAGGGCACTGTGACCACAATGACTCTGAGAATTGGTGGCCTCGGGGCTGTGCCACTCACTTGCTGCACAGACACTGCCTTGTTGGTTCTCTAGTATCTTTATTACCCATTCCCAGGGGCACCCCTGGCTTCCCAATGCAGGGGGCAGACGTGTCCCAGCACCACGCCGAGCATGGTGCAGAATGGGTGGCAGGGAGCACTGGACTACGAGTGGCCTTGGCTAAGTCATTAGCCATTTGGCTGGCTCTGCTCTGGAAATCCGAGGGTCAGAGGCTGGGGTGGAAGGACAGCCTTCCCCGGGGAGCCATGAATACTGAGGATGGCCCTGGATCCTTCTTCCATCCTCCAGAGGACCGGGCCTGTGAGCAGTCGGACCCGAGGAGGAAGCAACCCTACCCTGGGGTCTCTCGGGCCCCAGAGAGCTCGCTTAGACCCCCTGGGAGCTGTGGGCTGCCGCCTCCCTGACCTTGGACTCCGATGCCAGCAGACTGCCCTCTCCTGCAGCTCAGGCTCTGGCAGAGGCAGGGGCGGGCAGGAGGGAGGGCTGGTGAGGGCGAGTTTCAGGCCTAAGGCCTGGCCTGCAGCCCTCAGATGGGGTGCACAAACTGGTAGACGAGGCGCTGGGAGATGTCCGGCTTCCGGATGATGCCTTTCTTGTAATACTGCCGGATGGAGCGGCTCAGCTTGTCGTAGTTCATGGCAGGCCGGTTCTTGCGTATGCCCCACAGCCGGGCCACCTGGGCGGAGTCCTCAATTTTGAAGATGCCTGAGGGAGCGGGGTGGGGGGGGCATGGCAGGAGGGCAAAAGACCGAAACCAACAGGTCAGACTCAGAAAGCCAAGGGGGCCAGTGTTGACTGGGAGCAAGGGCCAGACTGTGGGGTGGGGGGCAGTGGGAGCATAAGAACTCTTCCCAAGGTGAAGGTCAAAGACATCTGTGCAGAGTGCATCACGGGGCCCAATAAAGTGGGAAATGCTACCTGGAGTCCCCCACCTCCGGAGTGCAGGGTGAGCCTGTGTCCTTTGTTGGGTTATCAGGGGCCCTGAGGGCCTGGCCCTTGCCAGCCTCTGCTTCAGCTGGGGGGTTGGTACTCCTGATCCAGAAGCCCTGCGGGCTCTGCCTTGTGCCCACGCCTCATCTGTCAAGGTCATCCACACCCCCACCACTGCCCCCGCACCGGCAGCCTTCCCCAGCAGTTCCCAAGCCTGAAAGACCTCTTTGCCAGCCCCAGACACTTAAGCTAGCACTGCCCTTTCTGGTAGGATCCACTCAGAGGATTTGGAGCCGGGCTGACCTGGGTTTGAAGCCAAGCTCTGCCATATTATACCATTAGAAGCTGTCCCCTTAGGGCACCTGGGTGGCTTAGTGGGTTAAAGCCTCTGCCTTCGGCTCAGGTCATGATCCCAGGGTCCTGGGATCGAGCCCCACATCGGGCTCTCTGCTTAGCAGGGAGCCTGCTTCCTCCTCTCTTTCTGCCTGCTTCTCTGCCTACTTGTGATCTCTGTCTGTCAGATAAATAAATAAAATCTTTAAAAAAAAAAAAAAGAAGCTGTCCCGTTTCTCCAGTTGGTGGAGGGGGCTGTAATGACTACCATTTTTGAGTGGTGACAGAAAGAGCTTACAGTGGAGCGTGAAGGAGCTGCCCCTTGAGAGGAACTATTACATGGTTTACACCCCAGGTCTCCTGGGAAAAACCCAGGTCAGCATACTCCCTCCAGGAAGCCTTCCCAGATCACCCCACCCTCCCTTGATCTCCTTCCCCTGGAAGTCTATCATCGAACCGTCTCCCGGAAGACCGGCTCACATTAAGTTTCAAATATACACGAGGGTTATGGCCCCTTGTGCAGGAACTTCTCTCTACCCCTCTCTAGCCCCGTTCATCCTTCCCACTCAGCCCAGGTCACTGCCTCGGTGAAGTCCTCCTGGACCAAGGCACAGCTGCCCCCACCACCCCATCACAGCCCTGCCATGCTCTGTAGGCCAGCTCCTTTCACGGCTAGCTTTCCCACAACGCTGCAGGTCCCTCAAGGATGGGAGGCAGCCAAATCCTCCCTAGACCATGAGGACACTAATTCTCCATAAATGTTGCCCAGGCAAGTGTGCACAGAGGAAGTATTCAATGAGTGGTTGTTGGATGAATGGACCCAGTCCATTTTCCAGATAAGAAGACTGAGGTCTCAGTACCCCTAGTTACAGAGGACAGGATGGGGACTAAAACCCAGGTTTCTTGACTCTGAGTGTTTTCCAACACACTCTCTCACGCACACACACATCTAGTCCTGTCCAATGAGGTAATATGTGGCCTTGAACACTTGAAATCTGGCAAATCTGATTGAGATAGGCTGTAAGGATAAAATACACTGAGTTTGAAGACTTAGAATATCTCATTAATAATTTTATATTGATTATATGTTGAAATTTTAATAATTTATAATAGCAGATTAAATAAAAGTATTAAAATTAAATTCATCTATTAAAAAAGGTTTATAATTGGATTATGGGGAAGTCTAATACGGCGTATGCGGCTCGCATGGGGTTTCTCGCTGGACCCCAGCGGCCTCCCCGGTGAAGCTAACAATGTGTCGCAGGCAAAGACTGTGTCCAAGTCCCAGCCTTAGTATGTCCCGGGCACCGTGAGGAGCCGGTGTCCTAAACAAGACAGGGCGCAGCCAGGAGACGGGTTCAGACGTGAACGCACACAGCCCCCGGGCCAGGCCCGGATGGCCCCGTGTCTGGAGTTCAGGGCCACGGTGGGGTCCATGCAGCCTCTCTGCCCAATCCCCAGCCCTCCCCTGTGTCTGGCGCCTGCCAGCAGCGCCCGCCCCCGCCCCCGGTCCCGGTCCCCGTCCAGGGCCCGGCTCACCCTTCTCCTTGTTGAGCCACCGGATGAAACGGCCGTAGCTGTGAGGCTTGAGCAGCAGCTCCTTGAGGAACTGCCACAGGTGGATGGGCTGCCCGGAGCAGGAGGAGTCCACCTCACTGTCGGTCCAGCTGTCCTCGCTGGCGGAGGCTGGGCAGCCGGGTAGGGTGACATTGAGCGGGGGCGCACTCCGCCTGCTTCAGGGGCAGCCATCCCTCAAGCCCCGCCCCCAGACCCCGGGCCCCCTCCCCCCACCACCCTGTGGGCCGTGGCTCACCACAGTAGTGGATGGTCCCGGGAGAAGTCCTCTCTTTCATCCAGGCCGCTGCAGGGCAGGGAGAGAAGGCTGGAGACCCAGGGCAGACTCCGAGGGTGGAGGAGGGGGCTTGGGTGGGACTGTGGGGCCATAGCAACCACCCCTGTGGCCAAGCAAACGGGATGTGGAGGCAGTGGGCTCCTGCCCCCATCACCACCTGGCTCTTGCCTGGCTAGGACTGCTCCTACACTTGCCTGCCCCTGGGCTGGGGTGGGACACTGGTCTCCACTGGTCATATGGGTGGGTCCCATGCCCAAGGGCGGGGGCCTTGATTCTCAGCAAGCACTGCCTCTTCCAAAGCTCATAGCTCTGTCCGGGACATCCGTTGGGATGAGAGACGATTTAAACATCAAGGGGATGGCACCCAGCCATTAGAAATAGGGCGGATGTAGAGATGCTGATGCGAGAACAAGATCCAAGATACACTGAGCACAGAACAGTGCGATTCTTTGGAGCTATTTATGTTACAAAGGGGTGAAAACCACACGTGTGTGTTTGCTCTCTGTGTGCATAGACTCTCTCCAGCACGGTGCCCAGGAAACAGGTAACTGTGTTTGCCTCTAGGGAGGGGGACTGGGGGTCAGGAGTGAGCGGGAAAATTACTTTTCATGGTATTATTTTTCACTATTGTCTTTTTAAAGATTTTATTTATTTATTTATTTGGCAAAGAGAGAGGGAGAGAGCATGAGCAGGGGGAGCAGCAGACAGAGCAAGAGGGAGAAGGAGGCTCCCCTCCGAGCAGGGAGCCCGATGCAGGGCTCGATCCCAGGACCCTGGGATCATGACCTGAGCCAAAGGCAGACGCTTAACTGATTGAGCCACCCAGGTGCCCCTCACTATGGTCTTTTTAGAAATCATGCACATGTATTACCTCACTACTTGTTTAATGAGAAACAGCACAAAATAAACAAATGAACTTAAAAAAAAAAAAGGACAAAGAGGGACCTCATAGTACCCATGGTCCCCATCAACTATGCCATCCGTGTTCCCAGAATGAAACTCCTGCCTTCTAACTTCCCCCATGCCCTGCCCTAAGTTCTGTGGGCTTGAGCGGGGCTGAGAGCGGGTTGGGGCTGGAGAGCTCATCCAGGATCCCTGGAAGCAGTTGCCAGGGGGACTGAGATTTAGAACAGAGCCCAGACTGGGAGCAAGCAGCTGCCGCTCCAGCAGCCAATAAGCCTGGCTAGTGTCCTGGACCGACCGTCCCCACCCCCACCTCCAATCCCCCCTACTCTGTGTCCCGGACCTGGAGCTTGGGAGGCGCTGCTCTCCCAGGCCATGTCTCACCTGATTTCCAGATGTCCAAGTGGGCGTGGAGCACGTCGCCACCCAGAGGGGAGCGCTGGCGGAACTGCTCCTCCGACATGGCACACAGCTCCTTGCCCCCCAGCTCCTGGAAGGCCTTGCCCACAGGCGGCAGCCGGTACTGGTGCTCCGTCCACAGGAGCCACTTCTGCACGTTGCCAGGGCTCCAGTCTACAGGGTCTGGGCAAGAGACACTCCCTCAGTTCCACGGGCGGGCGGAGAGCATCACCTGCATCTCGTGGGGCGCCCCTGGGAACTGGAAGCAGCTTCAGGCCAGGACCAGAGGCTCCGGGAGTGAGAACAGGCCAGGCCAGACAGGCCTGTGGAGGAGGCACCTGAGAAGAGAGGGGAGCGGGAGGGAGGAGCCAGGGCCCTAAAAACAAACTTGGCTCAGGGCAGGGTAGCCTAGGGCCTCTGCACCCCCCACCTCACCAGGACCTCAAGTCTTCCCGACCCCTCCAGGCCCTCCAAGGGGCCTTTCCGGAAGCCCCAGTCCTGGAGGGGAGTGTGACATTAGTGACATTAAACCAGACACCTGAGTTTGTCTCCCAGCTGCCTCTTGCCTTCTCCAAACCCTTCAAGGAACCAGAAGAACAAACAAACAAACAAACAAACAGCTAGGGAGTAGTCCTACAACCCCAACCTGGGCTGCATTTTACAGATGAGGAAACTGAGGCACAGAGAGTACTAGCCCCTTGTCCAACACCCAGCAAAGGGCTGGGTACATAGTAGCTGCTCAGTGCGTCTGCACTGAGTGAATAAATGGCAGGGCATCAAGCCATCGGGGGGTAGCTGTAGGCCTCAGAGGCCAGGAAGAGAATCACTGGTTAGGTCCTGGACGTCCCCCTGGGGAGCTGCTCTGGGCTGAGCCTGGCAGGACACATGGGGGGAGGCCGGGCTGCTAGTCATGGTCCCAATGGGGCCTCCAAGTGCACACTGTGGTCTAAGCTGGTGCCTCAGCTAGGTGACCTGAAGGCTGGGCTACCCCCACTTAATGAACTCATTTTCCTTCCCAGGGTCAAAGCAATTTATTTCTGTCCCCATTGTTCAGAGGGCAGGCCCCTCCTCAGCCCAGTGTGGGAGAGGAGGCACCATGGGAAAACCTCCAGCAGTAGAGACCGGCAGGGGCATTGGGTAACTGGAGGACGGGGTAGGGCAGGAGCTGCCTGGGGCGGGGGGCGGGGGCACACCAGCTGGGATGGTCTCGGGGGATGCGCGGGTCCAGGATGACTCTGAGGAGGAAGGGCTGGGCCTGAGGGATGCCTGAAAGCAGCTGAGACTGCAATGCTCAAAGGCCGGGACCTAGCACCCAAGGAGATGGGTCAGGTCTGCCCAAAGCTGGAGGGACAGTGCAGGAACAGGAGGCTGGAGGCCCACAGCATCAGTGCCATAACCACACTTCCCAGCCCGTGACAGGTACACAGGTGCTGTGTTCCTAGTGCCCCTTCCTCATCAGAGCCCTCATGACGACTGGACCAGGGACACACTTATCTCCGTATCTCTGATCTGCTTCCCTCGCTGTAATGTCAGGTTCCTGAAGAAGGGGGCCCTTGTGTCGTGTTCACCACTTAATCCACCCTCCCCCCACCGTGCTAGAACAGAGCCTGGCATGTTAAGAAACTACTGTTTGTTGAGCATCTACTATGTGCAAAGTGCCATCCTAGGACCTGGGGATGTAGCCATGAACACAACAAAGGAAAATCCCTGCCCTTAGGGTGTGTACATTCCAGCAGGGGAGACAGACGGCAAATACGGTCAATAAATAAAATACGCAGGGTATCAGTACATGCAACGGGAGAGAGAAAGCAGGGAGGAGGAATTAGGTGGTGTATGGACAGTAAATTCAATAGAAACGTCAGGAAAAGCCTCCTCAAAACAGTGCCATTTGAGTCTAGATCTGAAGGAGGCAAGGGGTGAGCCAAGTAAATATTTGGGGGAAAAGCGTTTTAGATCGAGAGACTAGAAGATGCAAAGTTCCTGAGGTATGAGTGTCATGGGAGCAGTGAAGAGCCGGTGTGGCTGGAGCTGAGTAAATGAGGAGAACGTGGAGAGGAGTCCAAGAGGAGGTGGTGGGGTGGACGGTGTAGAGCTCAGGTTCACTGCCCTCGGTAGTCGGGGCACAGAGAAGGTCAGAACCTCCCCTAGGCACCCAGCTGCTATAGGCTATGGGCCACCCGTAGGTGCAGAATCACCAGCACCACTGGGGCTGCTGAGGCTGGGCGGGGGGAGGTGGTGGTGGCCAGAGCGCCGCAGACAGTACCCTTGCGAACCCCCCCACCATCGTGACCTCCGCCCGACTTGTGCCCAACCTCCCAGAGGCGGCCCTGCGGGAGGCCTCACCGGCAGCGATGTTGAGCAGCTTGCAGGCAGTCTCGATGTCCTTGAGCACCTCGCCCACCACCATGGACTGCACCTGCTCCAGGGAGTGCTCCTCCAGCGTCAGCCCCCCCGGTGCCAGGTCCAGGCTGCCCCCGGCGGCTTGGCTGTCGATGACCGGGCACTGCTCGGGCTCCTCGGACGGCTCCTCCCGCGCACTGGCCCCAGGACCCTTGGCGGCCCAGCCGCTGTCCTCAGAGTACAGCATGTCGAAGTAGGAGAGGTAGAAGGCGGACAGGCCCTGCTCAGGCGTGGCTGGCGGGCTGGGGCTCCAGTCCCGTCTCTCGGGCCCCGCCACCCCTGCGGCGGCCTTTTCCAGGCCTGTCCGCAGCACAGTGTCAGGGGGCAGCAGGAGGCGGCTGGGGGACACGCTGCTCAGGCCGGGACTGGCGCTGCCCATGCCGCTGTCGCTTGGACTGGTGGCTGTGTCTACGGAAAGAAGAGAGGATGGGGAATCAGGTTCTGGCTGCTTCCCCAACCCCCCTGGGGGCCACTAAGCTGGTTACGGGGATGAGGGGCTCAGTGGGCAGTGGTTGGGCCTGGGAGAGAGCTGGGGCTTCCGGGTCATTGGGCAGTTAGGACAGGGCTGGGCAGATAGGCTGAGAAAGACAGTGAGGTATAAACGGACAGCTCCCTCACTCCCCAAGGAAGCTAGGGTGGCTGAAAGCAGCAAATCTTTACCCACATGGCACGCTTAAAACAACCTCTGAGGTTCTTGACCTCACTGAAGCCTCACTATTGAAGGCATGATTAGCCCCATTTGGTAGGTGAGCAAACTGAGGCCTGGACAAGGAGTCTTTAACGTCCGGGCCTCTGTCCCTGAACCAGCCCATGCCCAGAGCCCAGTCCACTGCCTTGGAGAGAAAGTTCCTTCTGAGATCTAACCTTAATCTTTCCTGCTATAGCAGAACTTGTTTTCTTTTATCCTTCCCTTAAAGAGGGTGGGGAAGGGAAAAAGTCACCATCACCTTCACCTCCAGGTGAAGGAAGGAAGAAAGGAGCAAGTGAGGGGTGTGATGGGGTAGAATCCCCTCACAAGTCAGGGAGAAAGACCCCCCATTCCCCTCCCACAGGGCCATCTGGGGGGTGTGAATAAATTTCCAGCTGAACACCACTGAGGTTGGGACCGAACACCACCACACCCACTCAGGACTGGATTTCTGGTTCCCACCCCACCTCATCCTCCCCAGAGATGCTGCCCCAGCCCTTCTCAGCTCCCAGGACTCTCTCGTTTCCTCTTTGCCCAGTACAGAGGTGCGGGTGGTGGGGAGGGGGTTTGCTGGTGTGGGAACAGAGCAGTTAGGGTGGGGAGGATGGATGAGATCAGGGGCTGGTGAGAAGACCCATGCTCTGGTTCCCCAGCGACTCACACATTGCCTCCTTCTACTGCCCCAAGGCCCCCCAGGGGTGTACCCCTGGTCTCAACACACAGCTAGAGGCCTCTTTTCCCATCAATCATGCAGTCCACTTTGCCTCTAGGCCCTTTCTCTCTGAACCCCATATTGGAGCTGGCAGCTTGGGGAAGTCAGATGTACATACACCAAGACAGACAGGTTTCTGGGCTGTTCCTGTGATCTGTGTGCCCGGGACTCAAGAATAAGTCCCCGTGGAAGATTATCAACATATATGCACCCTCAGTAAAATCAGCACAGACAAAAGGAACAGAAAAACACATTAAGGCTGAGTTAATGTGTGTTCATGTTCAGAAAGCAGTGTTTCTCACAGTGGGGTGCCTGGACCGGCAGCGACAGCACCCCGTGGGAACTTGGCAAAAATGAAGATTCTCAGGCCTGCCCCAGAGCTACTGAATCAGAAGCTGGGGGAAGCCCAGCAGTGCATTTCAACAGGCCTTGGGGGGGTGATTCTGTATTTGTTCACATTTGAGAATTGCTGCTTTAAAGGCCTCTGACCAGTAAGAGGGAGAGGCTTTAATCAAAGGACTGGTAAGCTCTCCTGGGAGCATTTCTTGTGCCACGCTGGGACTGGGAGGAAGGCTCCCTGCCCATCGTGAGTCACGCTGTGGGATTGACCCGCTTAGCCTTGGTGTTCATTTGCCCTAAAGAGCCCAGTTGGGAAGACACTTCTGGCATCTCTAGGGCTGCTGCTAGCCCATTCCATGCCTTCAAATATCTCAGCACAGGGTGACCTTTCTCTCTGGATAGCAGTTGGGTGACTGGAGCCCAAGTGGGATTTCAACTCCCTCTTCTCCTCTCCCTTGTGCAGTGCCCAACCTTCCCAACTGTACATGGCAGCCGTGTCGTTTCCTGTGGCAGAGAGAATGCCAGCAAGAGAGAAGGGTGTTCCCTTTGACTTTGACTCTCCCTTTCAAGGGCTCCTTTAAGTGACAAGGAAGGAAAGGTCAGGGTGGGGTGGGGTGAGCAGGGAAGGAGGGGGACTGGAGTTGCGGGGGACAGAGGGCAGGCCTGGAATCATTTCAAGGCCTTCTGTGCAAACACACATGTGTGCCGTGGGCCCAACTTTATTTATCTAGGCAGCGCCCACAGCCCGCTCTGCTCCTGGGTCCCCACCCCGGCCTGCGCCCACGCCCTCCCCACTAGGAGGCCCCACCCCTGGAGAGCCCCTCTCAGCCCCCCACCCCTCCCTCATCACCCCTACCTGCCTCCCGCCCCATCCACGTCCCCAGAGCTCCCATGCCTGCCACGTTAGGACAGTCTCTGCCAGCACCCTGGGCCATATGCCAGGAAGACGGGAGCTTTTCCAAGAAGCAGGAGAACACGCTTCTCTCATGGCCCTCCTGTTTGCTTGGCCGCAGCCACAGGTAGGATGGGAGCAGCTGCTGGGTTTCGGGGCACCATGGCCTGAGGGGTTAGTGAGGATGAATGGGCAGGGTGGGTGGCAGCATTCACTCAGTAAGGACAGGATGACATGGCCCTGATATGTCGAGTGAGCACCCTTGTATCCATCCCTCCCTGGAGAGAGGCAGCGTGGGCCCTATTCTCATTCCTAGTCTGTGGATAGGGAAGTGAAGGTGCACAGACCTAAGGGATTTGCATCCAGGTCTCGGGACTCCCGGCCCAGGGCTCCTTCATAGCAGAGAATTCCCACTTCCTCCCCACTCCACATTCCAGCTCCCCCCTCACCTTTCACCTAAATGCCAAGGAACCTGCTCCAAACCAAGGCTTGGTCCCAGCTCCCAACACCTCCCTGGTGAAAAATAAGTTGAAAATTAACCATGTGGTGGGAGGGAAGATCTGACTGTCCACAACTGGGGAGGTGGTGGGGAAAGCTCTGACCCCAGCAGCCCAGATCTGGGGGGACCTTGGTTTATTGGTCAGGGAGCTGGGGGTTTGGGTGCCCAGCCTACCACACTCTCTCCCTCAGGCTCCGGGGCCAGACTCAGGAGGGCATTGCCTATGCCCTGAGCATTCATGCCCATTATCCCCCTTACTGCCCATAACCCTGAGGGACATGGGCTCGAGAGCCCCAGGTTATAGATGTGGACAGTGAGGCTCAGAGGTCTTAGGCAGCTTACTTGAAGTCCCCAGCTGGCCCCATGCAGGCTCTGCTCATTGTGCCACATTCCCTCTGAGGCTTGTGCTCTGGCTGGTCCATTTTCCCAGAGTCCTGCCCACTTTCTGATTGGGCCACTTGATCCTCCATTTCTACCTCCCCTCGGCTCAATCCACCCCACTGTCAAGCTCATTTTCCTTCAACACTCCTCATTGGGCACCCCTGTGCTCAAGAAACTTCCATGGCTCCCTGTGGCCAGCCTTGCACCATTCTAGTGACAGGTACCCACCTCTGAGCCAACCTCCTACCCAGCCCAGATTATCAGAGTTAGAAGGGACCATACATTATGTGATCGTTTTGTAGATCACATATGGGGAAGGGATTCTTTTGTTGGTAAGAGGCAGGGTCTGGACCAGAACCAGGGATTGATCAACATGGTGACCATATCCAGGTTCTAATGACAATGACATTTCTCCCCTGGTCCCCTCTCCCCTGTGCTGTGGGCACAACATGGTTATTTTCTCTTGTGCTGCCATCCCCCTGCCCAAAATGCCCCTTCCCTCTCATCACAACTCAGCGCAAAGCCCTCCTCGCCCAGGAAGACCTCCGCAGCAGGTTCCTCCTCTGACTTCTCAGCTCTCCCCGACTGCGCCATGCAATTCAGCCATGATTATGTTCTCAGGTGATTGTTCGCCCAAGAAGACACGCACACATATGCATTGGGAAAAATGACACTCAGAGAGTGGCAAGGACGTGCCCACCGTCACGGCAGAGCTAGGACCAAACTGGGGGCCTGCTGACCCTCAGGCCATGGCTCCATAGGACTAGGGCCCTGGGACAAACCCTGTGTTTGATCCACATCCTTAGGACGGCAGGCCCGGCCCTCCTACCAGCCTCTGCCAGGCCCGAGGTAATGTCTGTCTCCTGAGTGATGCCTCCAGCTCCCAAACCTCGAGCTGATCTTTTCTGGATTAAACCACATGTCTGGATTAAGGCTCAGCATGTCCTGGCTCCCTTCTGCCCCAGAGGCTCTGGCTCAGACTCCAGACAAAGAAAGTTTGGTAACAGCTGGTGGAGGCGGAGGCCCAGATTCAGGGGGCAGCGGCCAGAGGGATTAGCCCCTTCTCTCAGCACCTCCCACTCCCTCAGGAAGACAGATCAAGGAGAGAGGGCAGAGGGACCCAGAGTTAGAGATTTGTAGCAGCTGTCTCCTGCCACTGCCCCGTCTGTGGTCTGCGTCTACTCTGCCCAAGCCCATCTCCCACACCCTGCTCTGTCCAGGCTCCCAAATCTCACCCCGGCTAGGGACTGCGGGTGGGACAAATGTTCTTGAACCCCTACCTCAATCCCGAGACCCGACTTCCGACTACCCAGAGCTCAGGACCCTGGCTACAGACCCCAGTGAGGGAGCATCAAGGAGAGTGGGCAGGGCAGGGAGGTGACCAGCGCCTGCCACTGAGCTGAGGTGGCCTTTCTCCACCGGGGGGGGGGGGCAGACCCACTCAGGCTTCCCCACTGCAGCCCACTGTCCTGCCCGTCAGTCCCTCTCTCCTTCCAGGCAAGGGCCTCCTTTAACGGGAGAGCCAGGGGACTCTGGGGGGTGTGACTAGGGCCTGGCCAGGAGCCGTGCAGAGTGGGCCAGGGCATGCAGGCCAGCCCCCCAGTCAGCTGGTCAGCACCTTGGAGAGAAGCCGGGACTGCCCAGGCCACAGAGAGTCTGCAGCCAGTGCCCACAAGCGGCCCGAGTAACGTGTTTGGATTCTCTGAACCTTCCCTGAGTCTGGACCCAGCCTCTTCCCTCTACCTTCTCACTCTTCTGCTCCTCCTCCTATACCCCACACTCCTCCCTCCACAGAACCCCATCTCCCTTGCCCTTTGAAGTTGCTCTTCAAACAAGTTAGACCCAAGAAAAGAACCCAGCCTCCTCCTTACTGACCACCCCACTGTTCGGAGTCCTCCCTCTCTGCACGGGACAGGCTTCCTTCCTACCCAGGAAGGTGTCCCAGGCTTGCCACCTCCGGGCAGCCCCAGCTTTTCTCCAGTACCCCATTGTGCCCCTCCCCACGCACCTGCTGCCCCTGGGTGGTCTCCAATGGTAGGAAGAAGGGAGGTGGGTCCCTGGGGGGCGGCCGGGGGGAGAACTTGCCTATCTTGGGCTCTGCGTGAGAGCAGGGGAGGCAGGTTTCTTCTTGGCCTCCTGGCTTTCTCCCACCTCCTCAGATCCCAGACTCGTGCAAGCCACAGGCCTCACTTTCCCAGGAGCCCTCCTCTCTGGAAGGCCGAGGAGCCAGTCAGTGGGCCCAGGAGGTATGTGTGAAGAATTGGGGGTGGGGGTGAGGCTCTAGGAATCGGGGACCACTGGCGTCCACACAGCCTCACTGACATCGCTTGTGACACTTTCTGAGACAAGGAGAAGGCCAACTAAGTAAGCTGCTTTGTGGGGCTCTCACAGCCACCCTGTGGGGCAGTCACTATTTCTCCCACCTGACAGACATGGGCGCCATGGTGACTGAGCACTTCTCTCTTTGCACTTGGTGCTGGGACTTGGCAGCTCCCAGCCCCGAGGGTCTCCCCAGCTGCCCACACCTGTCACTTCTGCTGAGGCCACCCGCTGACCCAGTCCCTTAGAAAGCAGCTCTGGGTGGCATGGAGGGCTGCAGACTGGAGGGGCAGGAACCCAGCTCAGCCCCAAGCTCTCCCCTGTATTTGAGTTTGCTCATAAGGGGGAGGGGGTGTGGCCTCAGCATCTGGAGATGCAGTCCCATCAGGCTCTGTTCATGCTGTATGTGAGGCCCTGGGCAGTGCCTGGGGCCCTCTTCAGTTCTCCGAAGCAGGGGAGTCATCTCTCAGGGCTTTTCTAACCCAGATACTGTCCAGATTCTACGATCCTATGCCCCCATCTTGCCCCTCAGCCTGGCTTGAAGGAGGATGGTGGAGAAAGAGGTGGGCCCCAATTCGTGGCAGACATTTGGGCAGAATAAGGGTATGGCTGTGCCCTCCCCACATCCTTCCTCCTCTGAGACACTCAGCCCCACCTTCTGATCAGGCTGTCTCACAGATCACCCGCCAGGTGGGGTCTCACCCTAGCAGCATCCCCTGCCCACTTCACGCAGTCACCCGAGACCCCAGCCCAGACAAGTCCAGGGCTTGGAGTCACTGATGCTGGGGTGGTCAGTCAGGCCACAGCCCCAGTTTCCAGCCAGGTCAAGTTCAAGACTTGCTTGACTTTCAGGGCTTTACAGAAACTGCAAATCACTTCTCCATTCAACCCCTCATCGAGCACATGCGTGGTGTAAATAAAGGTCATGTCCCAGCACCCCATCGAGCTCCTTTGCCCTCGCTCGGGGTCCCCACGCTCCTGCCTCACTCGGCTAGGCAGCCCTGGCCAGCTGGGTCCCCGGAGGTGTGAGAACACAGGGTTGCACCCGGCTTCTGCCATGGCACTGTGGTTCATCCTCGCAGCCTCCTTGTCGGTGACACGGGGACTCAAAGACGACTGTGTCTCTGGGGTTTGGCAGGACAGACTTTGCAATCTCCCAGAGGTGTGTGAACACATTTGTTCCCCTCCTCGCTCATCTCACGTGCCTCGGCAGCTGCCCCCAGGCCAGGCACAGTGCTGGAAAGGCAGCTTTCGGGTTGGGAAATCCATAAAATCTTGACAGGGCTGAGGGAGAAAATGTGCCTTCAGCCCTAATCACGGGGCCAGGGAGCACACCTCGGGCCTTGGAAGGCGGGGTTCAGGACAAAGGGAAAGCACTCCAACATTGCAGAAAACAATCAAAGTCCAGAATGAGCTGCCTGAGAGGTTAAGAACAGACATTGCTTCAAAAAGAAGTTTAAGGGCGCCTGGCTCAGTTGGTTAAGCGTCTGCCTTCGGCTCGGGTCATGATCCTGGAGTCCCAGGATGGAGTCCTGCATCAGGATCCCTGCTCAGCAGCGAGTCTGCTTCTCCCTTTGACCCTCCACCCCACTCATGCTCTCTCTTTCTCTCTCTAAGTAAATAAATAAAAATCTTTAAAAATAAGAAGGGGTTTTAAATGGGCGGGGTATTAGAGGGTTATTGGGGCCCACCCCCATCTGTGGGTGTCAGCAGGGACACATTGCCCTCCTGTCCTAGAGCCTGAGAAGGGGATGTGGGAGTCCAAGGCGGGAAGATCTTGCTGCCCAGGAGCAGAGAGACCCAGGGCCCCACCCATGTCACTAGTCCCAGGCGCTGAGACCCTAACTGGGCAGTCACCCCCAGTCCCCTCTCCTGAATTCCAGAGCTGGAGGAAGAAGGCAGGGCTCCCCAGTTCTGGTGGCAGCCAGAGAGACCTCACTGTCCCTCACTAAGGTCCTGGGTAGGCTCTGGTCTGTCTGGTTCCCAGCAGTCACGCTCTGGTCCCTGGCAGGGGAGGAGAGGTCAGGAGGGACAAGGAGGCTCCCCCTCCCCCTCCCCCTGCCCCCCCCATCTGGAGGCCCCACCCAGCTGCTGAAAGGTGGGAGAGGAGAATCTGGCAGGGGGCACGTCCTGAGCAGGGAGCATGCAAACGAGGCAAGGGAAGGAGCCCAGCATTAAATGTCAGGAAGAGCCCAGGGCAACTCGGCTTGTGCAAAGTTTGCTTTGGGAAGAGTTGTTCTACCTGACAGGCTGCTCACTTGGCTGGGGGTGCAGGGTGGGGCGAAGAACGGGATGGGGACAGTGGGGGCAGGGTGAGGGTCCCAGACCAGTTTTGAACCCTGTCTCCTTGCTCTCTAGCTCAGGGACTGGTTTAAGTGACTTGGCTTCCTTGGAGACTCAGTGATCCTGCCTATTAAATGGGCTGTCAAGAGCTTGCTTTAAGAGGTTATGAAGATTAAGGGCAAAGTGGATGAAAATTCCTTGTGAATTGAGATGGGCTGAACATTCAGGAAGGTGGCACCTGAGAGCAGGTGAGGGGATGGGGCGGGAAGAGGGGAGGGAAAGGTAGTGGGGTGAGGAATGAGGGGAACAAAGGAAGAAGGTGATGGCAGGTGGAGTCTGGGGAAGAGTGGAGGTTGGCCAGAGAGGGGGGCCCTCTGGGCCTTACCTGAGGTCATCCTGCTCTCTAGCCCAGTCCAGGGCAGCTGTGGGCCTCACTCATCCTTCCCTGGCCTCTAAGAGGAGCCAGAGCCAGGAGATAGTCTAGGGGACAAGGCTGGGAAAACACCCATCTTAGAGCGCTGGCAAATCCAGCAGGCTGTCCTGCCTCCACCAACTCCTACACAGCCTGCAAAGCCCTTGTCTAGGGGCACCTGGGTGGCTCAGTGGGTTAAGGCCTCTGCCTTCAGCTCAGGTCATGATCTCAGGGTCCTGGGATCGAGCCCCGCATCGGGCTCTCTGCTCAGCGGGGAGCCTGCTTCCTCCTCTCTCTATCTCTCTCTCTGCCTGCCTCTCTGCCTACTTGTGATCTATCTGTCAAATAAATAAATAAAATCTTAAAAAAAAAAAACAAAAAACCCTTGTCTAAACTTCTCATTACACAGACAAGCAGTTACAAGTACAGGGAGGAGAAATGACTGGCCCAAGGTCATCCATGGTGGGCCTTAAACCCATCACTTCTTGCCCCCTCCACCCAGAGTGTCTTTGTCCCTAGGTCCGTCTGAAACGATATCCCCAGGTTACACTCAAGCTGCACCACGTCATTTAAGCAAAAAATGTGGATCGAACTCTTTCAGGGCTATTAACTTTACATCTGCAATGACCTCAGCGGTAAAAAGTGGCTTCTCCTATTCCTACCCCCCCGACTTTTTTAAGATTTTATTTATTTGAGAGAGAACATGAGCAGGGGTAGGAGCAGAGGGAGAAGCAGACTTCCGGCTGAGCAGGAAGTCTGATGCTGGGTTTTATCGAAGGACCTCAGGATCATGACTTGAGCTGCAGGCAGATGCTTAACCAACTGAGCCACCCAGGCATCCCTTCCTGGTTTTTTTCTACTTATTGCCAGCATTGCAATTTCGGATCATCAACTGAGCACCTACTGAGTATCTACCCTATTCCCACAGGCTTGATGGACAGAGGAGCTCCATCTCATTCAGAGAGGCCTTGTGACAATCAAATGGCATCACACTTTATATTTTATATAATTACATATATTTATATAATTATATCTTATCACACCTTATCATTATAATCAGTATTTTCTAACAGGTAACTCACAGTACACAAGTCTAGCAGGGACTGAGTTCTCACCTCTGGGTACCCCCATGGTGCCTAGAGCAGAGGAAATGACTGTCATTTCTCAAAGGAGAGGGTGGCTTCTACATCCCTTCCCCCCTGGCCCCCCCACCGCCCTGAGCATCTCCTCCACACTTCGACCTCCTCAGGGGGGCCCTGAGGCTGTCTCTCACCCCACATTTCTGTGAGTCGGGGGTGATGAGACCCCGAGCCAGGAGTCCTTGGCTCCAGCCCCACCCCCAGCTGGGCTGGGCCATCTCCTGCCCATCCCATCCGCCAGCTGAGGCCGGGGGCAGCCTGATGCCTGTTTGCTTTGTTACTCAGCAGAGCAGCTGGTACTGGGGAGATGCGGCTTTATTGGGGGTTGCTGTGGAACTGTTTATTGAGGAGGTGGGGGCAGGAAATGAGGCCTGGTCCCAGCCTTGGCCAAGGAAAAGGAAAAAGGCCATTGCTGTCATACAGGGGACAGGTCCCTTGGGACCTGTGGCCTGGATACGGGCCGCTGGGTGGGTGAGGGGATCCAGGGCTTGCTAGGTGGCCCTGCCCACTCCCCAACACGCACCCCCGGATAGGTGCCCGTGCACATGTTAGCACACACCCCCCAACACACACCCCTTGTCCGGCCTCAGGGGAGCCCCCAAACATCCAGACCCTTCAGCCTTCCACCCTGTCATCACCACCAGCGCTGCCCTCTCTCCCCGCAGGAGGCTTCTGGTGAATCTGACAAAGGAGCATCTTCAAGGGCATCCCATTTCTTTCCTAGTGCACCCAGACTGGGGCTCCCAGGCCGTCGGCTCCCCTGGGTGCTTGAACCTGGGTGCTTTGCCTGGCAGCCCCCCAGACCACCAGGGTCCTAGATCCATCATTGTCCTGCCCCAACCCCTGGGCTCTGGGCCTGGCCCCCTGCTCCAACTTAGAGCCTGGCCCAGAGCCTCAGGGCTTCAGCAAGCCCCTGCCCACTGTGGCCAGGCCCCTGGTAGACCCTTCCCTTCGCAGAGCAGCAGCGGCCAGCGGAGCAGAAAGGTTGCCTGTGTTTTACTAGCCAAGCAGAACTGGCCATGTCTTGGGGGCCAAGGCTCTGCCCCTGGAGAGCGGCCTCCCTTCAGGCTGTGCGGACTGGGCTCAAGGTATGGCCTTGGGGGCTCCCACGGGCTCACGGGTCCGCCCAGGGAGGCAGATGCGCCGCCTGTGCAGGGGCTGGGGCTTCTGAGGGTGAAGGACCCGGATTACAGGACCAACAACACCCAGGGTTCACTTCTGAGCTCGCAGTCCATGCCAAGTCCTGCCCCCTGTCACCCACCTCCCCACAGCTGGGAGGGACAAGCCCCCACACCCAGGCGCTCTGGGTTCCCATCAGACTCACCTGTTAGCTGCCTCGTGCCCAGGGAGTCGTCTGCTGCAGCACCCACCTCGGGGGGCCAGGAGAAGGTGCTGGTAGTGCGGGCCACTGCTGGGTCTCAGCCAGGCATCTGGGGGACCAGTGGGGCTAGGGGCCAGCCGGGCTGGGGGCAGAGGTGGGTACTTGGGTGGGCTGCTGGGGGCCTGGCGCCCTCTGAGATCTTGGGGCCCTGTGCCCCGTAGGGAGTCCTCTGCCCCCAGCCCAGGACCACCTGTTGGCACGGTGGCAAGACCTAGCCCGAGGGGCTTACATGGAGTCTGTGGTGGGCTCAGGGGGCCAGGTCTGCAGGGCGGTGTGGACACGGGCGCAGTGCAGGAATGTGCTGGGAGGAAGTCAAGCAGCCGTGAGATGAAGAGTTGGCCAGGCCTGATTTCCCATTATAAGTAATCCTTCCTTATTTACCTGAACAAATACGCTCCCTGCTTACCTCAGACCACAGGCGGGCTCCTGGTTAACCCTTGCAGGCCTCCCTCTTCTCGATGGGGGATCCACCTGCTGGCAGCTAGAAAACCCATTCATTCATTCACTCATTCATTTATTCATTCACTTACTCACCCATGTTTGTTAGCTGATGCATAGCTACCAAGTTTACACACCAAGTATGTGCAAGACACAGGGGATACATCTAGAGGGACATGGGACGGGACACTAGAAGGGAGGAGCTAAGAATGGGGAACAGACGAGCCAGCTCAGCAGAAAGTCTGAGCCACCATCAGTGGAGGGCTGTGGAAGCATCCAGCAAGGCAAGTCAGAGAGGGCTTCTTGGAGGAGGTACTGTCTGGCTCTCCAGGCCAGGGATGGAGGGAACTTCAGAGAACCCTGTGGAAAAGGACTGAGGGGCCCTTGCTCTCTGTGATGGGTGCAGGCCCATGATGCCCTGGTGCTCAGGAAGGATTGGTAGCTCACTCTCCCGGACCCAGAGTGGGGCCGGCCAGCAGCAGCTCGCCCTCCAACAACAGACCCTGACGGCTGGAGGCCATGAGGTACCCACACTTGACTCCTCCACCTCCATGAGGCCCAGGAGGACCACATAGCTGAGGTCTCGTCTTCCTCTCCGTCCTGCCAGGCCGGCTGAGGGATGTCCCTGGAGGGCAGGGGTTGGCTCTTCCTTTCTCTGGATCCCCTCAGAAAGGCACCAAACCGCTGTGCCCCCGGTTCTGTCAGATGAGATACTGCTCATTGTTGTCTTCTGACGCCAAGGAGCCTGTGGCTGCCCATAGTGAGAGCATTCTAGGGCTGCGGGAAGATTCTAGGCCCTTCAGCACTCGTCGCCTCACCTTAATGCCCGTTGGACTCTTCACCCCGGAGAGCCCTGTGCTTGGCTATTGTCACCGGCACCAAGGTGAGGATGCGTTTCCACAGTCATTCCCCAGAAAAAGTAGGATGGGCTGGAGATCGTACAAAGTCCCCAAATGGCCACGACCCCAGGCCTCAGAAAGACCCCTGATGGCCCAGGTGGGACCTCCTCCAGAATGCCTTTCCGTATCCCACTCCCCTGCCTGGCAGGCAGACTTCTTCTCCAGTCTCACAGAATCCCGTGTGCTTCTCAGCGCTGTGACACAGGGGTAATAACATCCCTGCCTCGTAGGGAGAAGTTTCTAGGTGCTGGGCACTGTTGGACGCTCAGGAGAGAAGGTATTAATCTCACTGTAAGTACTATGACATGGATAAGTACAAGGAGTACTCCCCAAAATGCTTTTTCGACGGACAGGGTGTCAGAAATAGATAGTTACTCCCAATGGCTATTCTCCTGATTTCCTTAGTAAACAAGCCCCTAATTTTTAACTGGGGACTTGGCTACCTGGAACGAAGGCTATCCAGACTCCTTTGCAGCCAGACTGTGAGACCAAGTAGAAGTGTCTTGTGTCAGTTTCTTTTCTTTTCTTTTTAAAGATTTTATTTATTTATTTGACAGACAGAGATCACAAGTAGGCAGAGAGACAGGCAGACAGAGAGAGGAGGAAGCAGGCTGCCTGCTGAGCAGAGAGCCCGATGCGGGGCTCGATCCCAGGATCCTGAGATCATGACCTGAGCCAAAGGCAGAGGCTTTAGCCCACTGAGCCACCCAGTTGCCCCTTGTGTCAGTTTCTAACAGTATTTCTTAAACTGGCTTGTGCCATTTGCCCCTTTTTTCTTGATCCTTCCTCCATCACGCTGCCTGGAATGCAGCTGTGATGGCTGGAATTCTGATTGCCATCTCGGACCATGAGAATAAGCTGGTGGATCACTGAGCTGGAAGGAGCCCAGGTCTCCGAGGACTGACAGCATAAAACCTCCATACTGGCTCTGGACTGCCTGTGTTGGAAATTTTATGAGAGAAATAGACCTTATACTTTTGTTAAGTGTGGTCTTTAATATTCAAAGCCAAGTCTGATCCAGCTGAGACAGACAAGAAGACAGACAGGCAGATGAAGATAGAACACTCTTATAGCCAGAAATGATATCTCATGGCTGGGTGGCTTTGAGAAGTCACCTGGTCATGCCACCAAAAATCTTGGGAAGGTTTCCCTTGAATGCTGTGTAGAGCCTGGCTCTGAGTGCAAGGGAGAACTTCATAGGTCCCTCCAGGGATGGACGGATTTGAATGGATGGACCAAGCTAAGCTGAGCTGAAGGCAGACAGAGCTTCTATCTGGCCAAGCAGAGGGTAGGTGCGTCTGGAAGCTGGGAAGCTCCAAGAGGGAACAAAGGAGAGGACTTTCCATCTGCTCAGCTGGAGCTCGTGTGGGCTAAGGTGATAAGAGGCTGCTTGGAGAGACATCAGTGGTGGGCTCAAGGCAGATTCGGTGCCCACCCAGGACACTCTGTTGGGTCCAGGGGAAGGGAGGGCCAATTATAAACTGTCCTTACCCCAGGAAGAGACTCTGGGGGACATACTTTGATCCATCCAGCATAGTGTTGTGACATAGCTCAGTATTTGACCCAAATACACAACCAGGTTCTGTCACCTGCCAGCTTCATGACTTTGGCCAAGTGTCTGAAGCCTGCTGAATCCCCCTCTCCCCCTCCCCAGAGAACTCTCAGAGCTGTTGTGGGGAGAGAGATAATATTGGTGAAAGTGTCACATGAGCCGAGATACCCTGTCCCGATGCTTTGCTGGCCACCAACCACCTATCACCCAGCTGACTCGTGTCATCTAGCTCCCCATAGCAACCTCTCTAGGGAGATGTGACTATGCCCGTTTTTCAGGTGAAGAAATTGAGGCCAGAATGTTGAAAATGTCTTGCCCTAGGTCATGCTGGGAAAGAGACTCAAACTCAAATCTGGGGTTTCTTTGATTATCCTGTGCCTGATAGCACTCTGTTACTATCCCTTGTCCCCTCAGGGTCAAGCCCCAGATCCCTGGCGTGGGTCACTGGGTCTACTGGGCTACATTTCACCCTCCCCACACCCACCCCCCAGGCTCCTCTGGCCAGCTCCCATCAGGTGAAACATAGCCCCTCTTTTTCTCCCTCCGTCCACATACCACCCACCCGTTGTGGGCACCCTCCAGACCTGGGGGCTGGTACACCACTCACATTGACCTGATGTCTCTTCCTCCCGGGACTCTTCTCTGACCCACGGCGATAGCATATTCTCTCTCGAAGTGGGGTTTCTGAGCTCTGGCCCCAGGGACAGGATGCTGTGACAGTCCGATAGACCAGCCCCCCGGGAGACTTTGCTGAGTGAACATCTGGATGAATCAGTAACATCCTTTGTCTCTTGTGCAGATGGATTTGAGCTGAGTTTCTTCTGCTTGGGATTACTCCCCATCCTTCAAGCCCGTCTCCAGAACTGTCATCTTCAGAAAGCTTTCTTCTGTTCCCTCCAGCCCTCGCAGACCACCCCCCCCACCTTTCCCACTTCTTCGTGCTCTAATATCTTCCCGTGGTTTTTTTCTCCCGAAGCTTCTAACTTGTCTAGGGCAGGGACCCTGGAGCTGTGGCAGGACAGGAACCCGCATACAGACTCTGAGTCCCCTCCTGCGGCACTCCTGCCTGCCACTCACCCATTGCGTGAGTCCAAGAAGAGCGTGCCCCATGAGGGCAGGGCCCATTTACAGGCGGGGTGCTGGCGAGCTGGCTCAGGCCCCCTCTGGGCCTCCCTCACCTCCTCTGTGGAGTGGAGATAATACTTGCTGACCTTGTGGACAGGGCACCGTGATGAGTCAACGTCCGCTGATAATGGCAGCTGGGAGGACTTTGGGAAGGGCAGTCAGCCTTGGTTGGTTGGTCACCGTCCTAGCTTTCTTCCTGTCCCCATCTCTCTGTTCCCCCATCCTCCACCTTGGGTCCTCCTAGGAGCTGCAGCCTTGGGGGCGATGGCAGCGTCAAGGCTGGGCCTCATGCCTGCCACGGAGAGAGGGGGCTGCCCAGCTAACACAAGGCCCTGCTCTCAGTCCTAGGCTCCAGCTCCGATAAGGTGGGGAGACCTTGGGGAAGGACTGCCCTGCTGAAGTATGAAGGGCCTGGGCTGGTCACCCAGATGGGACCGCAGGGGCGGATGAGCAGGAAGCCTGGTCTGTGGGACCCTAGAGACCATGCAGTCCTCATGACACAGAGGAAGACCCTGAGACCAGAGAGGCTAGGGAACAGACCCAAGGACACACAGCCATGACATGCTTCTCTGTTCAAGCTGGCATGCATTTCCTGAGCACCCACTCTAGACCAGGCCCTGTATGGGTCAGGATGGCCAGAAATAGTCTGTCCTCAAGGAGTTCATGGACTGGTGGCTGCAGCCACTTGGCATCTCTCTGTCTCAGAGGGCCCCGATGCCCCCCAGCATTCCTCTGCTGGCTAGCCATTTGTGGGATCACTGGGTTCATCAACACCTATTACCTCAGTGAACTATAGTGAGTGACTCTCCATTCTAGGAGCCGGAGGCCTTCCCAGCTTAGGGCCTCATTCCCCAGGCCCTGGGCTTCCTCATCAATGCCATCTCCTGCTCCTCTTCAGGCTGACCCCTCAGAGAGAGACCCCAGGCCCCTAGCAGGGAAGCTGAGTAGGCTGGCAAATGTTCTCCATGTCTAAGGCCTGGTTGTATACCGCCCTCTTCCCCGTGGCTTCCCCCACCCACCTATCCCCATCACCCATTCACATCTGGGATACCATTGGAGGAGGCCTCACGCCCACACAGGGCCCCAGCATAGCCCTCAGAGGCCCCAGAGTTTCCTGTGAACTGAGCCAGAGTGGGCTCTTGCCAGGGGTGGCCTCCTGCCAGGGGTGGCCTCCAAGCCTGAGGAAGCCGACAGGCCTCTCTGGGAGCAGACACAGTGTCCTCTCCACTGGTTCATCCAGTGGTGGTGTCCTGAGACACAGCCTCGATTCCGGCCTGGTCCCTGCCCCATCAATCCATTCGCTCTGCACACAGGCGGCCTCCTGGCCTGCCCTGGGCCAGGCACGGTTCACTGGGATACAGCAGCGGACTTCACCGGGTTCACATTCTAGAGGGGAAAGACAGAGTTGAGAGTAAATGTAACAAATGAGTACATTATATAGTACTCAGAAGGTGACGAGTGCCATGAAAAATAGGGCCAAGAATGTCAGGGGTGCTGGCTGGGGGGTGGGGAGCAACTTTAAATTCAGTGGTTGGGGCAGATCCCCTTGAGAAAGTGGGATTTGAGCAAACCCATGAAGGAGAGAAAGGCCTGAGCACCACCGTTAATCTGTGAGCATTCCAGGCCCCAAAGCTTGAGCCCTGAGGTAAGGTGGGCCAGTACCGCTGGGGCAGAAAGTGAAGGCAGTGGAGGGACATGAGGCCTGGGAGGCTGTGTGGATGGAGCCAGACTTCAGGGCCTCGAAGCCCCGGCTCCTTCATCTCCTGGCCCTCCCTGCCAACCACCCCACTTCCTGGGCTCACTGGGAGCAAGCTGCCATGCCCACAGCTGTACAGTGTTAATTTATTTAATCGTCTTAAAGGCCCTCTCATTAAATGAGCATGCCTATTTTAATCTCAGTGAGGGAACTGAGGCACAGAGAGGGAAGCAGCCTACAGGGCGAGGCATGGGGCCAGGATCTGGAGCCAAGCCCCGCTCTCAGCCACCACCGGCCCCCTCCCTGCTCGGGTACAGAGCGTCAGGTGTCCCTCCGGCCCCGCTCCGAGTGCCAGGTGCACCCCCGGCCCGTCGTCGTGGGGGGTGGAGATGGAGGGGCCGCGTCACTGCCCACACCTAGAGCTGCCTTTCCCCCCATTAGCGCAGAGCCAGCAGGGCCTTACAAAACCGCAGTCCCAGATAAGAGCACAATCGGAACCTGTTTTGCTTGCAGGCCGACAGTGGGGCTGGGCAGGCGGGCGGTGGGAGGCAGGGGGAGGCCGCTGGCAGCGCCCGGGCCCTGCTATCAGCAGCCCTGCCCACCCCCTTCCCCATTAGCCCCTTTGAAATTTACCCACCTTATCGGGCACAGGCTTGCCGAGCGCCGGCTTGAGGGCCTTTGTGTCCAGCTGCGGAAGGCTGCCTTCCGCCTGGTCTGGCCTCGGCCTCGAGACCACGTTGGGGGTCCGGGATAGGAAGGAGGACCTGGCCATCAGACACCAAGGGGGCCTCCTGGAGTGCACGCACACACAGACCGCGTGGAGGGTGTGTGCCTCCCTGCACCACTGCCCCTGGCCTTCCCACGCGCCCCTGCCCTGAGCCCGCAGGACCCTGCGCCCTCATCCCTTCCTCCAGACTCCTCAGCCAGTGGTTCCTCCTCCTTCTCCTCCTCCTGGCCCTCCTCAGCACCCCATGCCTAACCCCTCAGGCACACCCTCAGCAAATGTTTATTGAGCACCTACTAGGCCAGGCGCTGGGGCGCAGCTGGTCAGAGAGACCAATCTTTCTCTCCTGTGGAGCTGACGTTCGCTGGCTGGGAGAGATGATAAATAAACACAAATAAGTAGCACATGGAGTGTGTCAGGTGATAACTGCTGCTATGGGAGAAAAATAAAGCAGAAACATGGGCATGTGTTAGGGCAATGTGTGTGTGTGGGAGGGCTGGGGGTCAGGGAAAAGCCTGTCTGCAGCAGGGATGCTTGACTCAAGATCAGAAGGGTTCTCCCCTGCTCCCCCCTCTGTGGGGTTAGAACCACAAACACAGAAGGGCAGCGCCCGGAAGATAGAGATCAACCAGTCCTACAGACTCCTTTTTTTAAAACTGAGGCTCAGAGAGGGCAGTGAAGGGCTCAAGGTCACGCAGCACAACAGCACCAAAGCCCAACAGGAGTTGGAGCCCAGTCAGGACGCTTCCCCCCATTCTAGCCGCCCCTCGCCTGGGGCACCACTAGGACCCTAGGCAGGACAGTGTGGCCATTGCTGGGTGCCTCTGGGGAGTTCTGGGAGGGCAGATGCTCATGGCCATAGACTCTGCCTTTTGTAGCCCAGGGCCTGCCGGGTCTTTTTGAAGGATGAGAGTCTTGCCCCCTGCCTAGTGTCATGGTCCTCCCGGCCCCTCACCCACCCCATGTACTCCCCAACTTTGTCTGGACATCTAAGCGTTCCAGATGTCTGACCTCAAGGGCGTGTTCTTCTAGGAGAAGCTCCCTTCCTCCTCCCCACTGCCTCACTCCCAACACATACCTGTTCTTCTATGAAGGGGAAGGGGCTGCATCTGCTGGCAGGTAGCATGTGGGGTCCTGGGGCCATGAGGCTGATGTGCAGACATGTGCCCGATGGGCTCAGAGGAGACAGGCAACAGAATGGATGCTGAAGTTAGCTCGAGCCAACTGGGCGGGCAGCTGGGCAGGCCATCTCCGGGGGTTCCTGGGGTTGTGGGGCATCAGAGGTCCTCAGGGCGCGGTTTCAATGGGACTGAAGAAGCCGAAGGCAGCCGGGCTGCTGGGGAAGCGCACTGAGTCTGGAGACGGCATTCAAGTTCCAACTCTGCTGCAGTCTCACTATGTGACTTTGGGCCAGTCGCTTCCCCTCTCAACTTTCTTCTCTTCTCAGTAAAAGGGGAAAGGTCCTTGGTCTTCAGAGGGATGTTATAGGGAGCAAATGACAAGACAGGAAGTGGGAGTGCCTGGCATGCTGGTGGCCTGTCTGCAGTGGGCTCTCTTCCCTGCGGGGACATCTGTGTCACTCAGCCAGACTATGGCCTAGGTGTAGGGAGTACTCAGCATGTGCCAAGTACTGCAGAGCCTTTTTACTTTTTTTAAAGGACCCACATTAATTGGATTTACCATAATCCTAGGTGTAGGACACACACTTGTCATATATGCACAGCACTCTCTTAATTTTTCATCATAAAATGAACACTGTGAACCCACCACCAAACCAGGACCAAGGTTATTATGAGCAATGTTACATGTATTAACTCCCTTATTTCTCATGTCAGTCCTATAGTTTAGCTCTGAATTGACCCCATTTTATAGATGAGGAAACTGAGGCACCATGGAAAGCTTAGGGCACCTGCCCCACTGGGCAATGCTGGAGATGCACTGGGTGTATTCTTCCAGTTGACTTCCTTTTCTGGGCTTCAGGAAGGTGGAGCTCTGGACAGTGAGGTCATCACAGGACCCCTACCCTGGTCCTGCCAGGCTGGGTAGCTCAGCTGAGCAGCTTACAGCCACCAGCCAGCTTCCTTCCCCTGCAGGCCCCTGTCTGCCACCTGGGGGAGCTGTGAGGAGCAGCCTCTCTGGTCTGCGGTCTCCCTGCCTACCTGGGGCTCTCCTGGCCCCTTCTTGGCCTCCTAGAGGTCCCCCCCAGCCCAGCTCAATGACACGAGAGCCTGGTGCTTCTAACAACTCTCCTATCCTCTTTCTTGGTGGTGCCCAAGAATGAATGAAAGAAATTAAGTGAATCAATGAATGAGGCTGCTAGAAGAGGGAGAGGGGTATTACACAGAAAAATGGAGGGGAGAGGGGTGGGAAGTGGGCAAGGTAGGACTCAGCATTGAAAGATGTCCCTTTGCCAGCTGCCTTACTCAGACCTTCCCATCCTACTACTGCCTCTGTCTTAACCTGAGTCCTGCTCCCTCCCCCTGGGTGACTTCCCAGGAAACTCTGAAAGCTAACATAGCTGAAGTTGCTCCAGGGACCTGGGGTGTGGGCGGGACACCCTTGCTGGGCAGCAGCAGCCGGGAACTGCTTGGTGCCCTCCCCGGCTGCCAGGAATGGCCAGCCCCAGACAGAGGCTTGGGGAGGGTTTGGCACCCTCAGAGGTAGACTGAGATTGGGAAATTCTGGGGCCTGAACTTTTTCAGCAGTGTCTAGATGCAATGTTGGGTATAGGAGCTTTCTTCCTCACATGTGTGGGTCCTGACCTAGATGGGGAACTGGTCATGTCTTGAGAGTCTACTAAAAGCTGTGGACTCCCCATCTCTGCACACACACACACACACACCCCACACACAATTCCAGGGGCTCACAGGCCCTCTGAATCCTCTCCACGAACCCTGGATTAAGAGTCCCCATCCTGGATGGAGTGTACTATGTCAGCAGGCCTACCCGATTCACCTCCCACTCACAGCAAAACGTGTGGCGTATGGTAAGTGCTTATGTGTGTTTATTTCCACAAGTCAAGGGACATCAACTTGTTGGATGAAGGAAAGGGGAGCTGCGGGGACTCACACACTGGGTCAGAGTCAGAGCTGGGGAAAGGGAAGGGAAGTGGGGGTAGCTGAGGCTGTCACTCCGCTGCTTACAATCCCCCCATGGCTCTCCATGGCCCTCAGGGAAAGTGGAAGGCCTGGGAGGCTCTGCCGGGTCAGCCCCAGTCGTCCAGTTCACTTCTGCTTGCAGCCCTACGTCAGCTTTAGCCCCAGGAGCTGCCAGGAGCTCTCCCTAAACATTTGCTTCTTCTAGCACTTACCGAGCATCTGTGCAGGCCCCCCTGTTTCAGACACTGGGGGTACTACAGGGAACCAAACAGGCCTTGCTCTTGTGGGGCCGACAGTGGCTCTTGCTTCCCAACTTGCTACATACCTTGTCTTCAGAATCCACGAGCACCATCTCCTCTAAGAAGCATTCCCTGATCCTGCCGTTCTCGAGACCCTGAGACGAGAGCACGTATCCCGCCTTACCAAGTTAGTCCCTCTCCCGGCCCATCTCCTGCGCTGGGCAAGGAGTCATAGAGACAGGGCTTTGTCTAATTTGTCTGGCATGGCTATGCATGGAGTAGAGGGATGGATGGATGGATGGATGGATGGATGGATAGATGGATGGACGGACGGACGGATGGACGGATAGGTGGATGGGTGGTGGGTGGATGGACAGAAGGATGCTTTTGTTGGGGCTGGGGCTATCAACCAGGAAGTGGGAGGGGAACAGGTGCTGGGCTGAGGTAGGCCTGGGAATGTCCCTGGGGAGGACAGAGGGTGTGGGGAGGGTGCAGGGCTGGGTTCCCTCCTCTTGGTTCCCGTGTGAGACCTAATTGCCCTGGACAACAATGGCCATAGCCTTGTGGGAAGGAAGGTCAGGGGAGGAGTGACAGAGGATAGGATTTGTTTCCTCCTCTGGGGTTTCCAGCCGCTCTCACCCCACCCTGGGGCTCCAGGCAGAGGCACCCTTTCCCTGAAGGGACTTAAGCCTTGCCAAGCAGGGAGGCCTGGAGGACGGGTGGGCAGCGCAAGACCACCTGAGTGGGGCCTCTGGGGGGCAGGGGGCATTGAACTCTTACCTCCCTGGGTTGGGACCTCCGTGTCACCAGCTTTAGGATGGGCTGAAACTCAGGGCTCTGAGTCAGAACCCAAGATAGCCACAGAGAGAATATGGGGACTGCTTGGGGTCACACCATGGGCTGGGGCTTGACTCGTGGCCTCTGCTGTCTCCATGCTTGGCCCAGGCCTACCCAAGTGATGCCAAGCCAAGGAGGGGCTTCCTTGAGGATCGCCCCCTCCACCTAAGGGAGGAACAAGCCAGGCCTGCCTCTGGGGGTCCCAACCAGTTGGAGATAAGCACAGGTCAGGCCTGTCCCTGGGATTCCAGGGGTGCAGCAGAAACAGGACAGGGTCTGGGGGGAAGGGGTCTGTCCCTCTCCTTCCCACCATCCCAACACTGTGACTGCCTCCCCGCTCCCTTCACCACGAAGGCTGCCCCTCTCCCTTGGCTACCATCCTGGAGGAGGAGGAAGGAGAGAGGAAGAGAGAGAAGAGAGGCTGGCGAGGGGTCCTGGGCTCAGGTGTGCAAGGACTGTAAAGGGTTGGGGGTGTGGTGTGAACGCACCAGGACTCTGCTCTGCTGGACTCTGGCTCTCAAAGGTTCAGCCTCCGGCTGAACTAGTCTAAGGATTCATTTTACAGGGAGAAAAAGCCCAGAGAGGAAAGGGACTCACTGAAGGTCACACAGCACTGTAAATGCTTGGCTTATGGAGTTTTTGCTCTGGTACCAGGCATTTTCCCCTGTGCATTATATGTATTACTCCTGAATCCTTCCAGCAACCTTATGAGGTTGTACTATTATAATCCCCATTTTACAGATGGAGAAACTGAGGTACAGAGAGGTCAAGAAGGTTGCCTGGAGTCAACAGGTTGAGTAGAAGTGCTGATCTCTGAGCCTAGGTGGCTGGGCTCCAAGGCCTCATTCAGAATCCCATGGTTTGTTGCCTCTTGCTATAGATGCCAAGTAGGAGTCTCGGTCTGTCCTTGGCTACTACCTGCTGTGTGGCTTCAATTCAGTCTCTCACAGTCTCTGTGCATTTATACTAATAAATGTACCAATAACATGACTCTTGGCATTTATTGGATGCTTTCCATGACCCAAGACCCATGAACAAATGCCTTTTCTATGCAATGTCGTTCATTTTCACAATAATCTTATGGGGTGGGTATCATAACCTCCATTTGCAGACGAGGAAACTGAGGCCCAGAGAAGTCAATTAACTTGCCAGGACACAAGCTAGTAAGAAACAGCTGAACGCAAAGCCAGCCCAGCCCAAGCTGATCACGACTCTGTCCTGCCTGTACACAGGCCGGGTGGGACGAGGGGTTCTCCGTCAGTCCCTGGAATGTCATTCTGTCCAGCCCTCCCCCCACCTTTGGAAGTCTCTTGCCATGTGTGCCCTTCCCTGGACCCAGCAGCCCTCCTGCCCCGCTGATGACCCGTGCCCCCTCCTGCTACCTGACGCCACTCCTGCGTCACCATCAGGGAAGCCAGCATCCCCGCACCCTGTCTGGGACGTGGTTGGCAGCAGCTGCAGGAAGCAGGGCTCCCACAGCATGTCAGGTGTCCCTCATAAGCCCTCTCCCTGCTCTGCTGGTTCCGTCTCTACTCAGGCCGGCTGTGTGTCCGGCAGGGCGCCTTGCCCTCGGGGAGCTGGGACCCGGGACCCAGTGTGAGCAGGAAGGACTCCCAGAGCAGGAAGGGGGCTCTGGGAGGCTGGGCTGGCATCCAGGCTGGGGCGGCAGAGGGCCAGGCCTGGAGGGAGGAGCTTGGACTTGGACGGAGGGGAGGGAATGGACACGGACATGTGCGGGAGGCCCCGAGGAGCTGCTTTGTGGGGAGCCTCTCACTGGTGAGGCACAGACAGGAGTGGGAGAGTGGACAGACAACAGCGGGGGTTCTCTTCTGATTCCCATTTCAGAGATACAGAAGCTGAAGCAGGGCAGAGGTGAGGTGATCTGCCTGAGGCTGGGCAGAACAGCTGATGAGAGCAAGGGCCTGCCTAACCAGCATCTCATCTCGGAGCCTGAGGCAGGAGTGGGTGGGATGTCTGGGGGCGAGACAGGAGCTGAGGCTGGTGACTCTCTTCACAGCCCCAAAGCAGTTGGGCCAAGGGCCTGGACCAGGGAGCTCAAGACCTAGCTCTGCCTCTGACTTGCTGTTCAACCTTCACCAGTTCCTCGCCCTCTCTGGGCCTCGGCCTGGTCCTCGGAAAGCCAAGAGGCTGGATTAAACAGTCTGTCACTGGCTCCCTTGTGGTCTCTCCTTATCGTTGCGGGAAGGACTCCCAATCTTCCCCTCACTGAATTTACTCTCTATCACCATCCCCAACACTGTCACATTGAGTGGGTAGGCCCTTTCATAGCTTCTTTCATTTCATCTCCACACACCCTTGTGAGGAACCTTTCATTTCCAGTTTACGGATGAAGACATTGACACCCGGAGAAGGGAGGTGGGAGAATGAGGAGCCAAAATCTCCATGCCCTTGCCTCTCCTCCCAGCTTAGGCGGTCAGCTGGCCTAGGGGAGACCAGGACTGGTTTGTCCTCCAGCCCAACAGACCTGGGGGAGGCCGAGTTCAGGACGGGGTGCCTCTCACTTGGCCTGAGGCTGCTCAGGGCACAGCGGGGCCCCTGGGGGCCTCTCCAGCACCATCTCTCCATGGGCTGGCCTTTCCACATACAAGGGCTGCCTGTGGGCATCCTGGTGGGTTGCAACGGCTCTTCCTCTGCACTGCTCCATCTGGGAGCTCTTCTGGGTGCCCTCCAGGAGGAGGAGGCCCCCCCTCACTAGGTGGACAAGAGCCACAAGGAGAACACGCACAGACCCTTGAGATTCTCAGCACTTGACACATTTTAACTGTTTAAGCCTCACATCCACCCTAGGAGGTGGGCACTATCAACAACCCCATTTTACAGATGAGGGAACTGAGGCACAGGAGGGGTTCCATTACTCTGCACAGCTGGCAAGTGCAGAGCGAGGATTTAAATTTAAACCCTGGCAGCTTGGCTGGAGAACCACCAGGCTCTACCCCCTTCCAACGCACATGAAACAAAGGAAAACAATAGTGGACAGGCAATCTGTAATTACCAATTTAACTGTATAGGACAGACTCTCTGTGCCCAAGAGAAGCTGAGTGGGGAGGCAGATCAAAGTTTCCAAGAAGAAGGCCTGAGTCCTGGTGACCGAGCTGTTGGAAGGGGTGGGTCAGGGCTGAGGCACAGGTCCTTCTGGTAAAGATGTTTGATCCATTCGAGTCCCTGGGTCTCCGTCCCATAGGTGTCACGCACTTTGCCCAGCCCACCTCCCTGTCCCCACGCCCACCTTGACACTTCCATTGCACAGATGGGAAAACTGAGGCCTGAGCTCTGTCCAGCACGACCTTCTGATTCCCAGAGGGTGGTGGGTGTTGACTGAAGGGATGAGTTTCTGGGGCCTCAGGAGGAAGAGCTGTGGACTCTGAACCTCAGTTCTCCAGGCTTCTTCCTAGTTCACCTGGGGAAGGATCCCCCTCCTCCCCTTCTTCCTCCCTGTGCTCCACTGTGGTAGGTAGGGGCTAGGCAGATCTTTCAGCCTTCACAGCCAGCCCAGGAAGGTGGCCATTATCGCAAAGGGAAACATTTAGAGCTCAGTGAGTTTCAGTCTTGCCCAAGGTCATAACCACTGATTGGAGCGGGTCAGTTTGCCTCTCTTGAGAAGGGGGAGAAAGGGCAGAGAACAGAGAGGACAAGAGAGGAGAGGGGAAGAGGGTGAGGAAGGGAAAGGGGAGTGGCGGGCTCTGGTGTCCTGAGCCCAGTTCTCACAGTTCCCAGCCCAGTCTAGGGCCTAGGTCTCCCTGGTTGGCTTCCCTCCCCCTTCCCAGAAAGGACAGACTCCAGCCTTGGCCCCAGGCATGAGGCATGGTGGGAGGGTTTCAGTGGGGTGTGGCCTCTGGGGAGGGGCAGGGGAGGGACTGTTTGTTCCTGGATGGCCCAGGTTCGGGGATGGCTTTATGGTGCCATCTGGAAGATGTGACACGGGCGGACCTAGCTGGCACAGGGCCAGGGCAGGGAAGGGGGCACTGGGGCACAGTGGTGAGCTGCCCCCCAGCTGTTGCCTGGCCCAGAGAGGAGGGTGGAGGCCCCTGGTGAGCATGAGCCCAGCGTAGTCTGACAATGATTCTGTGAAGCGGGAACTAGTCCCATTTCATGAGTGGGGACACTGAGGTGGAGCAGATCTATGAACTGCCCAAGGTCACACCTGGCCAGGTAATGACATTGGAGCCCCTGTGCCACCCACACACCCACCTCTCGGCCACACAGGTGCAGGGCAACCATAGCAAGCCTGGAACTGGAGGACTTGGCCCAGATGCTCGGAAACCTGGGGCGAGGGTCTCTACCTCCGTAGGGCCCACTGGATCAGAGGGAGAAAGAGCTGAGACTATTTGTGAACATGGTCTCTGGGTCTCAGTGTTCTCATGTGGCGGGGGTGGGGTGGCGGGTGCATTCTCTACAGAGGGTCCATGGGAGGCCCCAGGAAGCCTCTGTCTGAGAAAACGCATCATATGTCGGGAGAGCATAATTACTGAATAACAGAGTGGACCCTGTAAGCAGGGTCAGTCCTTAGCTTCTCAGTGAGGAGTATCTTTGGTCTTCCTAAGGGCCTCAGAGGCAAGGTCTCCTGCAGTAGGACTTGCAGAAAGAGACAATTTGGGGGCACTAGCACCCCGAGGCAGCTTTCTCCATGGAGAAGTGTGCTCAGGGCTTAGGGGCTCTGCCCTTGACACTGAAAGTTACTTCTCTCCTATGGCAAGTTGAGAGGTAGTGCTGGCCCCCTTCCAAGCCCGATGAGAGGCCAGGAGCTTGTGCCTGGGGATGTGAGGATCCACGTGGAGGGAGGCCCTGTCTCTTTTGTGAGGCGTCCACCATTCAACTACACACACGGGACCCAACCCACTAGAGAGCACTGCTTAGGGGACCCACTGGGATCAGTCTTGGGCCTTCCACATTTGCTAGGTCTGTAGACCCCACAGCAACTCTGAACGCCTCTATATGGATGTAGGACCTCCTACCCATACACCCCTGTGATTCTTTTTGTCCCTTCTCCAGGCTTGGGTCAGTCCCTGGGCTGAGGGTCCTAGCACCTGTCGCCTGCCCTGGGCCCTTCCATCGGGAGCTGTGTTCTATCACCTGCCTCTCAAAGGTCTACAGGCTTTGGATTCTGGGCCACTTTGCTGAGGGCTACCTATATTTATCACACACACTTACTGAGTGCCGTGTGCCTGGTGCTCCTTGACCACCTGGTTAGCCACTATCTACCACCTTTCCCTGGTTTATCTTCTTGGAACTTAGAGGAGCCTGGTAAGACCTTCTTAGGTTTTGGTTTGTGTGATGCTATCTCTCCCCATCAAAATGTCAGCTCTTGGGGACAGGGACTGGATCTGGCTTGTCCACAGCTATCTCCAGTTTAGGTCCCTGCTGAGCAGGGGAGTGGGGAGGCCCTGCACTTCCCCTCTGATGGACATCATAGGCTGGTGTTCTGTGTTCTTTTTTTTTTTTTTTTAAGATTTTTATTTCTTTATTTAACAGAGAGAGAGATCACAAGTATGCAGAGAAGCAGGCAGAGAGAGAGGGGGAAACAGTCTCCCTGCTGAGCAGAGAGTCCGATGTGAGGCTTGATCCCAGGACCCTGAGATCATGACCCGAGCCGAAGGCAGAGGCTTAACCCGCTGAGCCACCCAGGCACCCCGTGTTCTGTGTTCTTAAAAGTAACTCCACTCTCCCCGTCTTCTACTTGAACAACCCTGGGGAAGGGGGTTCTGTTACTGGCAACCCCAACAGGATCAGAAAATGTGCTGTGGGCTCCTTACCAGAAAATAGAAGGGTGGGGGTGAGGATAGAGGTCCCCACAGGTGGCGGGAACACCATGGCTTTATTAAGGCACAGAGATGGAAGAGTGTAGGGCATTCACAGGGAAGATAGTGCTAGTTGCCTCCCTAATATCCACTCTTTCCTCTCTTACTAATGGGATCCCAAATTTCCTGGATAGAATATTGCCAGCATTCCTTGTGGATGGAAAGAATAGTCAACCAAGTTCTGGCTAATGGGATATACATAAAGTTGTTAGGCAGGGATTCCAGGACAGTTCCTTAGAAAGGGGACTGATTCAGTCTTCCCTTCTTTCTGCCTGGAACTGGGATGCGATGGCTGGAGCTGTGATGGCTACATTGTGACCATGAAGAGGTTTTGAGGATGGAAGCCAGCCCTGTAATTGCCTTTGGACTTTACATTTAAAGAGAGAAAATAAATCCCTCTCTTTTCGAAGACACTGTCTTTCAGGACTATGTTACTTGCAGCAGAATGCAATTCCTAAATCACTTAAAAGGGTCTGTAAATAACTCCTTCTTTGCCATCTCCTTCATCTAGATGGTCTTGGGTGACCATTTTCCTTAAGGAGGTCTTTGAGAAGCAAAGCTGATGAAGGGAAGGGGAAAAGGGCCTAGATGTGGAGGCAATCCTGGGAGGAGATCAGGAGGTACCCAGGAGAGAGGCCCTCTAGTGATGAGCCATGCCTGGGAGTATCCAGGGAGGCTGGAGTCCAAAGGGACCTTAATCTCAGCTCTCATCCACTGTTCTCCTCAACAGTAATTGTGCAGATAACCGTATGACATCCACGTCGCATACGAATCTCCAGTAATACCACCCCATTCCGAAGACATACAGCCAATATTTGAAAGTGCTCTAATACCCAGGAATTATGCGAGGGTCTCCCTTATGGCAGCCCTGCCTGCTGGATCTAGAAGGGTCATGGCCATGGACCGAGGTCATGGCCAGCCCCAAATGAGGGTGGCCAGGCCAGAGGCATTGCTGTGACCAGACCTGGGGGTGACAGCAGATGCTCCTCTGCTGGTTAGGACAGGTCATTGAGGGCAGAGTGCTCAGGTGGACCCCATGGCTCATGATCTCACATTGTGGGGGTGAAGAGACAGAGTCCAGAGACGGGAGACTGGTTCCATCAGTCCCACAGACCTAAAGGTGGGGCGAGGTGAAATGCCAGAATCTACGTTTCACAAAACCACCCTGGCCTCTAAAATCCAACGGGCACCTGTGTCTTTTCCCCTTCTTTGGCTGTTCTCCTTTTCTGGAACGCTCTTTTCCCAGACATCACAAGGATCACTCCATTGGCTGCTTCACATCTTTCTTCCAACATCACCTTCTCAGTGGGGACCTCCCTGATCTCCTGTCACTACCCCCTTCTGGGTCTCCATAGCCCTTCTCGCCAGCCAGCACACCACACATTTCCCACAGTCCAGCCCCACAATGCCGAGTACTTGGGTCTGTATCCTCAGTACGTGGGGCGGGGCTGGCCTAAGGTAGGGAGTGCTTGATACTGATGTGTTAGCCGAGTGAATAAGAGAAGGGACGTCCAGCCTCACTAACAGCGTTTCCACAGATGGAGGGCGTGCTGGAAATGCTTGAATGGCTCCTTCTAGCGCAAAAGTGTCCTCCCGTGTGTCCCCTGTCCCCACGGACCCAGTGGCCCCCCAGGGCAGGAGCTGCACAGCACAGAGCTCACTGATCCTTTTGAGCCAAGACGCTCCCTTTTAAGGGCCGACTGAAAACAAAGCTGAGATTGTCTCTGCAGCTCTCCTCCTGGAGAAAACAAAATAGGCCCTTCCCCCTCTTGTGTGACCGTGGCCTCTGTGACTGTGAGGGTGTGCACCTGCCTCACTGGGTGCTTAGCGTGGTCGTCCGGACTCAAGTAGTCTAGTCTGGTCGTTTCTTAGTGTGTGACTGTGGGAGTAAGCCTCAGTCTCCAGCCTCTTAAACGGGAATGATAATGGTGCTGATCCTGTCGGAATCCTGGCCCTTCCGAGGGGTGGGGGCTGGGGGGCTCGATTGGGAAGGAACATCAGGGAGCCTGCTGGGGGTCCTGGACATGTTCTAGACCTTGGCCTGGGTGATGGTGGCGCAGGGTGTTGGTAGGAAGGAGTTCATCAAGCTGCACCTGTTAAGTTTTGTGTTCTTTATGTATGTATAGAACAGTAACAGGATAGCAGCGAGGCTGGAACAGAAAAATTAAAATAAATAAAAACGTACCAGCAAGAACTGTAATAAGCACCACCTAGGATTATTACATATGAACATGTGCACACGGGGGTGAACTTCCTGTGGGCACATGGGGCTGTGAGATTACATGACCCCGAGGCCACAGTGGTACGTCTAGCTAGGGACTACGGGAACAAGTGGGCACCTGTGTCAGCATGGGGGTGCACGTGCGTGGTGTGAGTGTGTGTTCCTGCATGAGGGGAGCACAGCAGTGCACACCTATGCCGGATTCTGTGCTTGTGAATCTGCCTTTGAGCACACAGGCGGGGAGGCCTCTGTTCCTTGGACTCCAAATGCTGAGCCCATGGGACTGGGATACAGCTGTGCTCCTCACTCCAGGTAGGTGGGAGCTGGCTGCCACAGGGTATGCTCCCCCATACCCACCTCATGCAAGGGGAGGCAGGCGACTGAAGGCCTGGCCAAGGGCTCCTAGTCCCCCTTCCCTTCCCATAGCTGTAACTTTTCAAAGATGCAAATTCCTCCCCACTTGATGCAAAAGAGTCCTGAGAGCCAAGGCTTCCTCCCCTGGGGCCCAACCACTGCCACTATGATTGGACCCCACCAGAGGCCTGGCTGCCCGGCTCGAGGACCTGAGCCAGCTGGAGTCTGTTCCTGTGTCGCTGTGTCCCAGCCACTGATTCTTTCTCTCCCCTAGGGGACCATGGCTCTCCCTGCTGGCCCAGGTGTCCTGGAGACAGCCTGGGCTGGGAGTGGCCACAGGGGTGGTAGGACTCTGGGGAAGGCAATGCCCTCTCTGACTGAGCTTGAAGGCTCTTTCTGGTCTCATATTTGGGATGCTATGGAATGGTCACTGTCCCCAAGTCAAGGCTGCTGGAGAGATTCCTGGCTGTCCCAGACCCTCCTGTGTGCCATATTTACTATGGGCCCCAATCACAGGCCTTAGCCTCTCCAATGGCCCACTGGTGCTCACTTTTCCCATCTCCCAGGTCCCATGTCCCCACAGCAACAGGCGTCTTCATCGGCCCTGGATAACACACATGGGAAGGGGTTGCTGGGAGGGGCACGATGCATACACAGACTGCCCTTCTGACCTGTCTGGGTAACTACTGCCCCACCAAGCAAGCCTTCACCCCCAAGGCTTTTGGGGGAAGTGTCCTCAACTCTCAGGAAGCCGGGAGGTGTGGGAGGAGAAAGGTCAGTGAAGGAAGATGTCCAGTGGATTTCTGCACTGACACCAGCAATGGGCGTGAGGAAGGGGTGCCAATGCCACCGTGGTGCCCACCTGTGGCCTGGCCTCCAGCCCTGGCCCTGGTACTGATATGGGCCCTTGAGGGCACCTGGAAGCAAACGTGTCAGCCCCACTGCCCCACCCTCGGAAGTGGTAAACCACAGCGGCCAAACCAGTTCCCGAGTGTAAGTTCCAGGCTGTCATTCTCTACCTCGGGCACACCCGTGACACCCTCTCCCTCCAGGAGCCCTGCCACTGTCCGAGGTCTGAGCTGGGCTGGCCAGGGCAGTGTCCGCCTCCAGAAACCAGCTCAGTCCCCCATAAGGTGGCCTCTCCTACACATTCGTTGGTTTCACCACTCAACAAATGTGTATTGGGAGCCTACTGCCTGCAGTGCCGACGCGGTTCTTCCCCTTAGCGCTCCTTCTTAGAGGGAATTAGGATCCCCTAGACTCCCTTCCAGAATAGTCCTTTCCTGCAACCCAGCTCCTGCCCCAACTCAAGAAACAGCCGCAAGGATTTGCTTGAAATGAGGGCAGTGGTATGGGGAGAGACTCCCGAGCAGGCTGTGGATTTTTTGGCCTCTGCCTCTCAAATGCCCAGTGTCCCAGGCTCCTCTCCTCAGGTCATGAAAACAATGGCTCACTTCATGTCGGACACTTACCATGTGCTCAACTTCTATGATGGGTTTCAATTCTCACACCGCCTCTGGAGCTGTCAGGACAGTGAGCTTCTGAGTGCGTAAGCTGACCAGTCCCACCATGGAAACGCAGCAGAGCCTCGTTTCGGGAACGCAAGCTCATCTACCTGGAGTTGGGGATTAGGGCCAACGCGACCAGGAGGATTGGGGATCTGGAAAACATGCTTGCAGGGGGAGCCAGGCCTGGGCAATGGCCATCCTTTCCCAACATGGCCTGGGCCACAGGGCGCCCTCTGCCGGCCTTGGGCCTACCCTGCACCAGCTCTGAGGTGGCTGTACTCCCAGCGCCCCCCAGGGACGTGCTCTCCACACATGCCCCAGAGAAGGCATGCCTCAGATCTCAGCTGCAGTCCTTCCTCCGCCCTTGCTGTCCCATTGCCCTCAAACTCTCTGGGGGGCCTCGGCTGCTCAGAAGCCCCAAGCAGTGACAGCCCAGCCTTTCAGGGATCTTGGAGGTCTCAGCTGCTGACCAGGGCCAGGTGGGGCCCCCATCCAGACACAGCCCCCATCTCCTTTCAGACTTCCCTTTCCCACAGCCTAGCAGGAGGAACTCCTAGAACTTGGCTCCAGGGCCCTAGACTGTCTTTGGGAGGACAGGACCACAGGAATGAAATTACAACCTACCAGGGTCCTGGCTTCCCTCCTCCATGGCCCTGCCACCTGGCTCCCAGGTGAGACCACTCCCGGCCTGGACAGCAGGTAGCCAGCCCCTCATGCTCTCTACACCCACCTGCAGGAATGACCAGCAGAGAGGGCTGGGACAGAAGGGACTGCCGGGACAGGAGAGGTCAACTGCAGCCCTCAGAGCTCTGAGTCTGAGAGGGTCTTCTCGGTCAGAGAAGATCATCACAAGTTAGCTGGGGCCACGAGCAGACTTTGAGGGAGTGTTGTTGACAGATGAGGTCAAACCTGGGGGCACTCCTGGGATGGAGATCTCCTCTAGTCCTGAAGCTCTAATTTCCACCTAATGATGACGACCCCCACACCGTGTCCCCATCTCCCCAGTACAAAAGACTTGCCTATCCGCCTGCCACAGATGCAAACGGGCATCTCACACTGCACAGGTCTGGACCCGACCCCGGATTCTACCCCAAGAGCTGCTCCTCGGGCAGTCCTGTCTCAGGGAACAGCAACCCCTCCATCTTGCATGCCGTCCCCCTCCTTGCACTCCGCATCTTACCCACGGGCAAATACTCTGGCTCTGTTTCCCAAGTGTTCTGAGGATCTAATCACTGCTCCCCACCCCACTGACAGCACCCAGTCAACACTGCGTCTCCCCACTTCTCCCTTGTAACCTACAGTGTCATCTCTTTTAAAGGACGTAGAATGTGTCCCTCTCCATGCTTACAGACCTCCAATGGCTCCTGTCTTGCCCAGAGTGAAAGCCAAAGTCAGGTCAATCACCTCAAGGCCACACCTGACTTGATCCCCCCTCACCTCTCTGACCTCATTTTAAGAAACATTTTATTTGAGAGAGAGAGTTCTCACGACCCTGAGATCATGATGAAACCAAGAGTCGGACACAACTGACGGGGCCACCCAGGTGCCCCTGACCTCATTTCTTACTACTCTTCTTGCTCACTCTGCAACGGCCATTTTCCCACCTCAAAGCCTTTGCATTTGCTGTTCTCTCTGCCTGGAACCTTCTTACTTCACATATTTGTGCATGTTAATGAAGGCTTCTCTGGCCCTCTCTAGCAATCCTCTCTCCCTCACCAGCACTCCCTGTCCTTCTTTGCTTTCTCTCTCTCCACAGCACCCGCCACCTCATAACGTATTACATCTGTTACTTGTCTGTCCGCCCTGACTACAGGGTCAGCTCTATGATAGGGACTTCCGTCTCTTTGGCCACGGCCCTATCTCTAGCACCTAGAACGGTGCCTGGCATACAACTAATGCTCAATAAAAGGGTGATCACACAAAAGGCAAAGCAGCAAGGGCAGCAGTGTTCCCCCCAACAGTCACCAGGAAGGCCATTCTTCTTACCCCTCCAGATAACGTACAAACGGCCATAAGAAGGAACAGTCCTGGGAGAGGCGCTGATCTCCTTTCAGGGTCTCAGTACATCACCCTCCCTCCCACCCTCCCATCCCTCCGTCCTTCAGGGTGAGCTCAAGTGCCGCTTCCCCCCAGACACCCCTGGGCTAATTGGGGGCTGCTCACTGCATATGCCTGCAGCACCCGCACTTCTGATCTCATGAGTCATGACACTTAGGGATTACTTGTCCGTCAGCTGAGCACCAGGCCAGC
The DNA here is from genome assembly GCF_963455335.1 of Martes martes. Lineage (NCBI taxonomy): Eukaryota > Metazoa > Chordata > Mammalia > Carnivora > Mustelidae > Martes > Martes martes. The sequence continues at coordinate 116,650,827 of NC_137893.1, read as the reverse complement.
CTGCCCTGGACCGTCTCGTGGTTGTGAGCATTAAATGAAGTAATTCATACAAATAGTTTAATAGGACTTGGCCAAAAGCTGTCAACCAATATAACCACAATTATAGTGGACACACCAATATTTGTTGTTTGTGACACAAACACAGTACACTAGAAGTGATGCGTAAGCCAGAAATCACAGCCTTGGATAATCCCTGGGAAACGCTGGGGAACCATGGCCCCACATTCTGAAGATCACTGTTCCAAATGCTGAGGATGACTGTTCAGCTCCCTCAGATTCTAGTGGGCCTGGCTACATCTGGCTCCGTCCCAGAGACCCAGGGCGGGGGGTGGTGGTGGTGCTGGCAACCCCTTTGGGCATCCTCTGCCGTCCGTCCTGGACGGGTGTGGGCTCACCCAAGAGCTTATTAGGCATGCAGAATCTTGCTCTCTTCCCCAAGATTTACTAAATCAGAAGTTGCATTTTAACATGTTCACATTTGAGAAGCACTGCCTCAGATCACAACATCTCAGACTAAGGGCAAAAAAGGATATTCACCAACCCACCCCTCAAACCCAAGAGCTCCATCGAAGTCCTGGCTTTTACACATGGCCACGTCCATTTTCTCGAGAAGGCATCTGAGACCCCTGCTAACCTGTCAGAACAGGTGGACACCCTGACCCCCAACCTCAAACATGTTGTCCCGGCTCAGAGCAGCCTTGCCTGCTCCCTGCTGCATTCCCAGGAGCGCTCTCCATGTCTGTTCTCTTGGCCGCCACAGGGCTGGACACCAGGTGGTGTCTGGGAAAGTGGCCGGGTCACAGCCAGCAGGTGAAGGAGGCACCCAGGTACAACCTCAGCTGGGGCAGGGAAGTGGCTAGAGGACCTGTTTGTTCTGCCACGAGGGTTGGGCCTGGACCACTGCAACTGCCTCCCCTGCACCTCCACCCCTACCCCAGGCAAGAGAGCGCCCTCCCTGTCACCCAGCCCCCGTGGGAATGGCTCGAGCCAGGAGCTACCATCAAACCTGCTCCCACCTCCCAGGGCCTGGTGACTTCTTGACAGGTTACAGCCCCAAAGACAAACAGATTCTGCCAAGCAAATAAGTGTCCAGCAGTAGGGGTGTTGAGGAAGGCCTGGGAGTGGGTCTGAGCTGCCAGAAGACCCAGGTGACAGGGTGGGGGCTCCTCTCCTGCAGAGAACAAACAGCCCAGGGCACCTGGAAGGAAGCAGGATGCTGGTGTGCTATCACGGCACTGGTTGGGGACTGGGAGGAGGGCACTCACCACAGGGGTCTCTGGGCCGGTCTCCCCCTTCCCGGGCCTCCGTTATCGGGCTAAAGGGAGGAACTGGAGTCCTATATTTAGGCCCGTAGAACAGAAACCAGTTCTCCCATGGTGCCTCCATTTCTTTCGTCAATCTGTGGCCACCGGTTCCCTAAGCTGTCTGCGGGGAGATGGCCTCCCCATCCTTTAGAACACATGGTTTTGCCAGCCGGAGTGAAGGCCCAATGGGGGGATCTGCAATTAAGCGAACTTCATGCCAGCATCTGGGAGCCGAGGCCATGGGTCTCAACCTGTGCGACTCAAGCAACTCCCTCCCTCTCTGGTGTTTCTCTTCAACACAGAGGATTATGTGACTAAACAAACTTGAGTTCTGAGCTCTTAAATGTGCTACAGCCATGAAGAGGTGGGTCCAGGGAACCCACCATTTGCTGTCATGCCAATTAAGTGCTTTTCATGCTGTCTGACCACCATGTAAGAACTGCGTTCCCCACCTGCCAGAGGCCCAGCTGGGGCTGGAAGAGGGACTCCCCAACTCAGCCTTTTCTTCCCAGGAGGAAAGATGGCCGTGGGGCTCTGTATTCCACCTGTGCTACTCCTCCACCTGGGCTATGGACCCGACACACGGTAAATGCCCAAACAATGTCTGATGGCCAATCAGCATGAACCTGGCCGCTACTGCTTCTGTGCTGGGCATAGCAAAGCGCTCAAGAGATGCACAGTACCCTGAGGACCTGAATATCCTTGGAAATAGTTTCCTCCCCTTTTTGGTCACTGAAGCCAGGAAGGGCAGCAGATCTAATTACAACCCCAGGATGAATGTCCCAACCATAATGACCCTCAGGGTCCCAGGTTCCCCATTTGCAAAAGGAAGACCCAGGAACCAAAAAGTGCACATCACAAACTCACTGCGGGGGCAAGCAGATACACAGGTGCTTGAGGGCACAATAAAACTCACTGACACACATGAAAATAGTTTGTGTGCGTGTGTGTTAATTTAATCATACAAATATTCATTTATACAGTAAGGAAAAACCTCCCCATCTTCATCTCCTCCCAGGCACCATGAGGCCCCACCACAAACACCCACCCAGCTTGCTTGCTACACACCACTGTCCAGGTGGACGGGGCAGCCACGGCTGCTCCAGCATTCACCCAAGGAAATGAAGGAAAGGCAAGGCAGGGTGGGTTGGGGAAATCAGCTTGCATTTCTGAGCCCTAGCAACCCCACCATCCTCTCCTGCTGGGGCTCTAATTGAATTTGGGGATCCCATCTTGGCCACCCTCAAGCTACATGAGCTGTCTTGGTGAGCGTCTATGATGAGCTTAAAATTACAGACAATCCTTACTGGGGGAGAGAAGGCTGTTTCTTGTAGAAAAATACACCAAATTCAACTGCCCCCGTGGCAAAAAGAAAAAAAAGGCATGCACGCGTACACACATCCACACACACCTCATTCCATGCACACGACAGGTTCTTCCCAGCCCTGAGCCCCTCTGCCTCCCTCACTGGGCCCAGGCCCCTAAGGATGCCGTCTGCCTCCTCTCATGGGTGCCAGACACTGGTGGTCCTGCCCAGAGGCAGCCTGCCCTTTGGGGAAGAGTCCGAGAGGAGCAGAGCCTACTGTGGCTGAGAGGGTCGCTTCTACCACCACACTAGGAGGGGGAGGAGAGGGGCTCCGGGCACTGCTCAGAATTCAAACCAGTGAGAGGAGACAGAATGAATGGTACTGGCAGCCCCCAGCCCTGGGGAGGGGGGCATGGAATCCCTGACTCCTAACACACGACTTGTGCTTGCTCTGCCCTCTGCAAGGAGCTCCCCTCTCCAACGTGTACAGAAACGCTTTGCTCTTGGGAGGGGAGTCAACGTGCTTGGAACAGTCATGTTGCCTACAAGTAATAGGAGGAGCAGGATGCGTCTGGCAGAGCCGGACTCACTAATGGTGACCTATGAAAGCCCCTGCTGAACAAAGGCAGGCAGCCCCTCCTGGGCAATGGGGAAGGTTCACCAGGTGCAGGGCCGACGAGGAAGCCAGGAAACCAGGCGATGTACAGCCTCCCATGATCCTGCCAGCAACAGCTGGAGATGTGCTGTTTTGAGGGCTGGGCATGTGTGGGCTCCAGGGTGGCCGTGTCCCAGGAGGTTGGCACCAACAGTAGTGGCAATCTGGGCCTAACAGGGCCCTCAGACAAAAGTCATGGTGAGCCCCTGGCTTGAGCCAGTGATGGCCTGGGCACCCAACGGGGACTCCCCTCTGTTCTGCTCAGGAACAGGGCACTCATGTGCACTGAAAATGGCTGCTCCAGTGTGAGTCTTAGTCCTATCCCAGCCCCAGCTGCCAGACCTTCTCGGCGGGTTGGCTCCACCCTCCCCCAGCGTGTTTCCAGTGGACCAAAGTGTATCCCCCCTTTATTTTTTGAGAGGTGGGGAGGTGAAGGAGGAATTTCATACAAGCTTTTCTCCCACAATCAAGCTTTAAAAAACAACAGTCTCAGAAGAGGATGAGGAGGAACAAACAACACACATTTTTGGAACTCAGACACCCAGACAGAGACAGACGGGCAGGCAGACCCTCACCCACACACCCAGGCTATATGACCCCTTGCAGCCGCTCATCACCTGGCCTCCCTGCTAGTCTCACACCCCCAAGATGGGTGGAGGTGTGGGAACAGGCCGGTGACCTGGCAACCGCACCCTAGATCCACATCCCCGGCTAGCAAACCAACCAAGACTCGAGGGAAGGAGGGGGTGAGAAGAAAAGAGAAGAGGGACTTTGCATATTCTTGTATCTTTGGCAGACAGCTGTTCTAGCCTGGTTCAAGCTTCCCATGGAGAGGTCCACAACTCAACCTGCTTGCAATCCACAGGATGCTAGTGGGGCCACGTGCCCAAGCGGGCAGCCAGCCAAGCAGCGTCTGCTCCAGCTGGGCTGCCCCTCGCCCACTGCCGCCCACTAGCCAAGCATCCTGCTCAGGGTCGGAGGGCTCTAGTTTCATCACACTGCGGTCTCCAAAATCACACAGTCAATAACTGCGGCCCCTCCCCATGGCCAACTCCCTGCTTGGGGCTGTATTTCCATACCTTAACAGCTCAGCCTCCACTAACAGGCTGCGAAAATACCGCAAAGGACAAGGGGCGGGAAACACAGGGAAGGGAGTTGTGTCACAACAGAGAAGCCTGGACACCTTTCACCTGCCCGCTGCACACTTGCTGGTGAGCTGCACCAACACCCATGTGCGAGCACGTGGCACACGTGTGTTACGCAGCCCGGAGGCACTGTTCCCAGAGTGAATGGGGAGCCACTGTGTATGAAGAATCCAAAAGAGCAGTAAGCGTGATGGCATTCCTCTCTGCCAAGAGAAACACGGAAGAAAAGCAATCTGAGTTGTCGTAAGTGTGTGCAGAAGGACACCTCTCGGCCTCAGAAACTTCCATGTCGCCCAAGATCTGTCTTCAAGGCTTCCTCTGCTGGCCACACAGGGAAGTTTGGTCTTCAGAGAGGTTCTGATGGTAGCAAGCCACAGGGGTTGACGGATACAAATGTCCAAGGTGTAAATCAACAGAAGATTAAAGAGAAAAGAGGAGGAAAAGGGTGATAACTCATTGGCTGATGCCATTACAGACAAATGGGGTCCAAGACTGCTGGAGCCGGGCGGCACAGGAGAGGCCCTCCTGCGGCACGGGCCTGCAGAGTCCCCCAACATGCCACACCAGCTGGTAACCTGAATCGCCTCCAGAGCAAGCAGCTATTCTAGAAAGGGTATGTTATCCCTTATCGAAAGAAAAAAACGGAAAGTGGGGAAAGGGGAAAAAATTAACATGTGCTCAAAACTACAACCTGTCTGTAGGCAAAATAATTTTTGTTTAAAAAGATGGCTTTTTTTCCCCCATTTTAAACTTTTTTTTCCTTCCCGAGTGACCTAATGACTTGTTAGACTGACGCCTAATACACAAAACCCAAGGCGGCTGCATGGGTTTCTTCTTAGTAGCCTCAACACCATTCCGCGATTCAGCACTCACACATGCATACTGAGTTTACTCAAAACTAGTCTGTTCTGCTTCTTCTTCTTCTTCCAGGATGGGGGGACGGTCAGAGCCAGGGGTCCATGCGGTGTGGTTTGCAATCCAGAGGAACCCCTTGCCCTCCCCCCCCACCCCAAAGTCAGGCCTTCTGTCTTTTGTTAATTTTTCTTCTTGCCGATGCCCATTTAAGACTGGCCGAAGGGGTAAGGCCCGTGGAGCCCCTGGAAGAGAGTGAACACAGTCAGTGATGGTAAACAAAGCAGGTACAACTTGACAATCAAACCAAGTAGAAGAAGAATCTATAGTCCCCAGTGAGCCAGAAGGAAGCCCCACGGCACAGACAAGGCCCGAGGGCTGTCCTTGCCACGCGAAACGTCAAGAGGCCAATTCTCAGCGTTGCCAGTTGCTAAGCAGTCCCACTCCATCACGCCGTCAGGTAAGAGGGGAGGCGGTGGAGGGGGACAGTCCTCATCTTTCAACAGCTGCATCAGCGCCAACTTTGCCTTCCTGCTGGACAACAAGTTCTCAACCTCTCTGCTAAAGATCCCCATCCACCATTTTCTGCACCTTAACCTCAGACGTAGGCTACTTCTGGCTAATGACCCTTATACCAACAATAAGATTGCCGCAGAAATGGGAACTGTCATTGAGCACCTAGATAACAGGCATGGTACTCAGAGCTTTGTATACATTGTCTTTAAACCTCATCCCATAGGGGCGCCTGGGTGGCTCAGTGGGTTAAAGCCTCTGCCTTCAGCTCAGGTCGTGATCTCAGGGTCCTGGGATCAAGCCCTGCATTGGGCTCTCTGCTCAACAGGGAGCCTGCTTCCCTTCCTCTCTCTCTCTCTGCCTACTTGTGATCTCCGTCAAATAAATAAAGATCTTTAAAAAAAAAAACAAAAAAAACCCCTCACCCCATAGCCAGATAAGGATTCCCACTCCTTTATTATTATTATTTTTAAAGATTTTATTTATTTGACAGCGAGAGATCACAAGTAGACAGAGAGGCAGGCAGAGAGAGTGTGGGAAGCGGGCTCCCCGCCAAGCAGAGAGCCCGACACGGGGCTGATCCCAGGACCCTGAAATCATGACCAAAGGCAGAGGCTCAACCCACTGAGCCACGCAGGTGCCCCTCCCACACTCCTTTAATTCATGTCCATCTGACTGCAGAGACTAAAAGATCTGCTCCAAGTCACATGGGTAGGAAAAGGCAGAGCCAAGGTTCAAACCCAAGTCTAATTTTTCAATTAGCAATAATCGCGCCTCGGATAAACCTCATTGGCTATGATACTGCCACCGCAAGTATCCCAGCACAAAGCTTCAAGTCTGATTTTTGTTCTCCCACATTGCCTCTCCCCTGTCACATGATAATAAGGTTTATTTTCAATTCTCAAAGGTATTTTCAGTGCCACTTGTCTGGGTGGAAAAGGCTTCATAGTCTCACTTCTCCCTTATGATCAGAATGAGACACCAAGATGTGCCAACACCAAAGGCAGTGGCATGAACTTGCTGAATGACATGTGTCTCCCTGCACCTTCCCATCCTGCTTCAGGAGTGTGCTCCTTGGAAAGACCCAGCCAATGCCAGGACCTAGGAGGCCAGAAGTTAACAGGTGACCAGCCTCCCTAGTGTCCTACACCCTAAAGTGGCTTACAAGCAGCGGGGCCCTTGGACCAAAGGGACCAAATGGGTACCAAGAGCAGGTGTCTCAGCCATAACCGTGATAAATGACCGGAGAGCATTTGCTGATGCTTGAAATCTACCTTTAGAATCCTGAATCTAGGGGTGCCTGGGTGGCTCAGTGGGTTAAAGCCTCTGCCTTCGGCTCAGGTCAAGAGCCCAGCGTCCTGGGATCAAGCCCCACATTGAGCCCCACATCAGGCTCTCCGCTCGGCAGGGAGCCTGCTTCCCCACCTCTCTCTGCCTGCTTGTGATCTCTGTCAAATAAATAAATAAAATCTTAAAAAAAAAATCCTGAATCTAGGCATAATTAGAATAAGAAGGTACAAGAATGATGGAGATGAAATTTCCCATTAGCTTGATGGGATGCAGGCAGTCAGAATTTGTCTTAAAAAAAAAAAAAAGATACATTTCTTTGTGGAGGGAAAACAGTGCATGGCTGCAGGGTCGCCAGTAATTAGAATCTTTTTCAGTATGACTTTGTTTAGTTTGCCTCCATCTCCCCAGCACCTAGCATGATGCCTGGCCCAACAGGCACCCAATAAACATTTGTTGAATTAATAACTAAAAGAGGACAGGTGTTTCCCAGCCTACTACCTGGAGTGTCAGACACCTCCGGAGTCACAGGAATACTGGCCCTTCCAAAACCAAGTTTTGAGATAGCTGCTTAGGCTTGGGGACACAGGTGTCTGGGAGTCATGCCACCATCTGGTCACAGGCTCCTAGGTCCCGGGTCTCAGGGGAAGCAGGACTCTCTGGAGGTGGTCAGGCTAGAGATGCAAGACCCTCCCGTTCCCACTGCAGCAGGATGTAGTTGGAGCAGAACTGAGAGGTGATCTGGGTTCTACTCCCAGCCCTGCACCAGCTCACCAAGTGACCTTGGGTAAGGTCTCTTTCCCTAAGAGGAGCTCAAGTTCCGCTCTAAATCTTCCCAAGATTTAAAGTTCTAGGAGTCAGGGGCACCCGGGTGGCTCAGTTGTTAAACATCTGCCTTTGTCTTAGGTCATGATCCCACGGTCCCTGGATCGATTCCTGAGTCAGGCTCCCTGCTTCTCCCTCTCCCACTCCCCCTGCTTATGTTCCCTCTCTCACTGTATCTCTGTAAAATAAATAAATAAAATATTTAAAAAAAATTTAAAAGTCCTAGGAGTCAATACAGTGCCTGGCTCAGAAGGCTGAAAAATAGGCCTCCAAGAAAGAATACCCCCTCCTTTGGTCATGCTTAGGCCAGAGGTCAAATCTGCTAAGAATAGGGATCATGAGATTAAAGTTTCTGTAGTGTTTTCATGGGAAGACACTGAAATCACTTTTGATTTTTTTCCTCCCCCAGATCAAGCCTCAAAAGACCAGAAGTATGTTCCTAGCTGCTTGGTGGTTATCACCAAAGAAATCCCGACCGGGCAAATCTGGAGGAGGGGCAGGCCAGTGCGAATGGAGCATCAACAACATGCCAGATGCTGCTGGGGCACTTTAACCTATTCTTTTAAATTCTCACAAAGATCCACTGAGACAAGCCAAGATCTCCAAACTCAGAGAGGGAACCCACTCAAGGGCACAGAACTGGTAAGAGCAGTGGTGTTTAAAATGACCCCGTGTCTGCCAGTCCCCAAGCGAACTACGCCTCTAGCAGACAAGCTAAGGCTGGAACCATTTCAGCGGCCATGTACCACCCGATTAACAAGGGTGGGCTGGGGGAGTGAAGAGCTCTCTGTCTCCATTCTGCAGGGCCTGATCGGAGGTCACATGCACCAGAAAAAGAAAGTATAGAAGCTTAAAACAAACTGTGCTCAGTAGTTCCCAGCACTTGTTCATTCAGAACTATCCAAGGAAAGCAATAAAGGCCTAGAATTCCCACAAGAGTTGGAACCAATACTATGCTCAAAGGTCTCTGTGCAGGAAAAAAAATGCAGAGACAAAAGAAAACCCAAAAAACAAACAGCATTTATTTTCTATGAAATATTTCCCCCTTAAATTTAACTGTTTTCCAGACCAAAGTTCCCTACACTTCATGTGGGCCTTTATAATGCAAGTAACAGCCTTATAACTTGTCTGGAGTGCTTGGAGAAGCGAGTTTGTGACTTTGCCAAGGAGCTGTTGCACATTTCCATTTTACGGTAAATAAAAGGGGTCCTCTGCAACTGGTAGAGAGAGGAACAAAGGCATGTGAGCATTTTCAGATTTCCACGTGAGTGCTCTGGCCCTTGGACATTCAGTGAGGTATGTAACTAGCTCAGATTATGGATCTGTTGACCCTCTAACTTAGTGGCTGAGGTTCTGTGCCTTTTGCCGGGGAAAATGCTACCTAATTCCCTTTCACACATAGAATGGCATATTAGAAGTTGTTGATGTTCTACTGGTGCAGAAAGGTGGCTTGAGAACAAACTCTATTCCCACCCACCCACCCCGCCAAATTAACTACCATCACTTCGAGGAAGGGAGAGGGAGCCAATTCTATTTCAAAACGACTTTATCATCTAGACTCCCCACATGCAGGATTATAGGTGTTACAAATGGATCACAGAACACAGGCAACACAATACCAGCTGTGGAGGAAAAGCCTGGCAGAGATTCCAAGAACAGCCTGTCCAGGGCGTCCTATGGCAGGAGGCCAAGCAGGAAGTGCCTTTCCTAACAGTGGGATGGAGGTATACTGGACAATCCATCCACATTTCAGGTTCCACTGGAGTTCCAAGACCCAGTGTAACAGGTTCTGGTGGCTGATGTCTCCAACCCCAGCCTAAAAACGGAGTTTGGCAATAATGTCTATTCTCTTCTGGGGCCTAGCAACTCTTCAAGCTCTATCCACAGGAGAAGTAAAGGTCAAGTATTTTAACTAACTTGGTATCACATGACACCTCTCCTAAAACAGCTGTGCCTCTTCTAATAAGGAAAACAGGGATAGAGGCATCAGGTGGTAGTTACCGCAGAGCCCTGGATTAAACTGACTCAAGTGAAAATGGAGGCCAGAGGCATGACTGCAAATCTCAGGAGCCTGATGCAGAAGGCTGCCCTTCTCTCTGTGAGGAATCACTTCTCACCACTTAGGGACTGGCAGCAAGGCTGGCTTTATCCATGCTAATAGAGGGTATGAATAATCAAACCCTAAAAAGAAGTCCTGTATCTGACTCTGGGTCTAAAGGCCAGTTCCCCAGCACCTACCTGAGCTGCATCGTCTTCAAGACTTTCAAAGGCTGCATCTGCTAGGGGACAAAAAAGTGTTTCTGGCAAAGGAGAGACAGCCTTTAGGTCCACGGGGACTGAGGTGTTGCCCGTGTGCTCAGTCTTCCCTAAGCTTTTCACTCAATGGCTGTCATAGCGGTGAGCCCTGGGACCGAAGTTCTTCTTGGCTACACTGCAGGCAAGCCCTCTCTTAGAGCATGGAAACGCCAAACCCACCAGCTAAGACAGAGATGCCTCTCTGTTCTTGGTGTCTGGGAAAAGGACCTTGGCCTCAAGCCGGCTGAATCATCACAATAGTTGGGCCAGGTCCTGAGCTGCACTTCCACAATGGAGAAACGACTGAGAGCCATCATTTGGCTAATATTCTCAAATATTTTAAAATACTTTTAGAAGACAACATTTATAGACATAAAGCATAAGTTCAGTCCCATTCACCACAACCTCCTAGAAAGACAACTTAAGATCTAGTACTTGTGATTCTGTTCTCAAGCAAACCTAAAAATAATCTTGCTCTGATTTTTCATAACAGTATAGTTGACCCTGGGGACCAGCAGAGTCACTCCCAGCCAGTGATCTGGTTATCACTGATCTTACGTGAGTGCACACTTGCCATAGTTCTCTTAAAATTAAAGAGAAATCATGGCAACTTTTCCAAAAGACTACTAAAACTATCACTCAGAGAAAACACTCACTGTAGGCTAAAGTGTTTTTAAAAAGACAGGACACTAGTTCGGTTTCGGCTGGAATATTTTTTTAAAGTTCCTCCATCAGTTTCCAATGGCAGGACGCACAGGGCTACCAGGAGAGCAAGCTGCCCTTGAAGAGGGTTTGGAAGCTGCTTCTGCCGATTCTTGATGCCTTGCATCCAGTAAGCTGCAAGTGTCAGTAACACGAACGACTCTGCCCTGGTGAGCCATCTGTTTTTTAACATTTAACGTTCCGGGGTGGGGGGAAGGCTGAAAAGGCTATTGAAACAAGGGTGTCTTACAAGGGCTTTTGGGGCTATGCTTTTTCTATCTAAAAGCTAGTTGTTTAGATAAAGCACCACAACATGGAAACTTTCATATATCTGTCTTTATTTTGCTCTTCTTTGTGATTTAAATAAATAAAAGGGCTCATACATGTTAACAGAAAGACAGGAGGGTATGCGGCAGGGCAAGGGAAGTAACACGCTCTCCGTGTATACTGATGGCAGCATCAGATACCACCACCGGGCCCTCTCCTCCTCACTTCCTGTGCCAGTCCTGGACAGCGCTGCATCCGCCTAGTGCTGCTTTTGTACCACTACGTACAGTGAATGCAAACACAGAAGAATACAGGGTTTAGTACTAAGTTCTGTCCTGATCCTGTACTGCAAACACGGCTGGCTCCACTGACCCAGCCCTCAACAATCCTGTTAGTTTCTCATTAGTGAGAAGTCCCATCAGGTCTCTACCAGAGTCACCAGCAGGGCAATGAGGGCTGTCTCAAGAATATTCAAACCATGACCCTTCCCTCCATGGCTGCTGACCGCTCAAGGCGGCTTCCAACTTGAAGAGCAGGGCCACGCGAGTGGGACAAGAACTGCAGCAGACGCTTTCACGTTGGTGCTCCAGCCCCTCATGGGACAGTCCTCAAAAATTTCAAAGACATATTTTATGCACTGGCTAAGGATGAGTATGAGAACCAGCCAAAGGAAAGAAAAGAAACCTATTTTTATGCACGAGGGCAAATCACAGGGCAGGTCCGTTCACGGTCTTCTTTCTGTCTGTGCCAGAACTGCTCCAAAGCTTGACTCAGTCAATAAGTGTATGAATTTATTTTCAAAAAGACCTGCAAAACCACTTTTTATACTTACCTCTGTACAGTTTTTTCCTCTTGCTCTTAACTAACTTCTACAGTCCTGCTGGGGACCTTGTCATCTATCCATTCATCCTCTCTCTACCCATCCATCCAATCCTTCATCATGCAGCCCTCATTCTCCCTCCATCACCCATCTTTCCATCCTCCCTCCAGTCTTCCTCCCATCCATCCAGAGCTCCCCACGGCCAAAGGCAACTCCCAGAGCATTCACCTACCCTGTGGCAAATGAAGAATATCACCATAAAGAATAAAACATGAACATCATTGTGAATGAAAACCGATTATTTAAAGGAGGATACTGGGGCTGGGTTGGACTTCCCCTTTCAGTAAAGACTTCAGAAAAAGTTATCTGCAATTTGGAATTCTAGCTCCCAAATCCCATGTGTGAGCAAGCGTGCTAGAATCCAGGTAGGAGGTGGGCACACAGAGCTCTCTCACGGCCGTCCCCTGGGGGAGAGATGCTTCCTAAAAAGTAAGAAAGACCTGATAAGAGTATCCCTGGGAAGGCTACCCAACAGGAGAGCAGCTTATCCAAGCTCCTAGCCCTGTCACCACTGGTGCAGGCCGCACTGTGCGGATTCTGCTGAAGCACTGGGTGAAGCTATTGGTCCCATTTCCTCTTAGAATGTCCATGTGAACTCCTGTAACCTTCCATCAATTACCCCTTCCTTACAAGCTACTGTGTTCTTTCTCCTCTCTTACAATTATTCACAAAATCACCCCTTCCCCCACCCCCCCCTGCCAACTGTCTGGATGATTAAGGTAGGAGAATAAATGGGACTCTCCTTGGTCTCATATTTGCCTTCATCTTGCCCTGCTGAAGAGCATTGTTGTCACTCTGCTTCCTTCCACCTTAAACACTGGCTCTCCTTTGCTTGGCTTTCAAAGGTCTTCCTTCAAAATTCACTCCACCCCCTTTAAGCACACTGCACTCCATGGCCAGCCTGGCCAGTGTCCCGTGAACACACCCTGCCTGTGGATGCCTCTGGGCCATCCTACGTGTGATTATTCTTTCCTCCAATTCAGTTTGAACCTATCATCTGCCAAGGTACCACAGCCTTCTCTGTCCAAATTCATACGAACACTTACTTAAAAGTCAACCGGAACTCAACATATTCCTTTACTGGCTGTTAGTGTTTCCTATGAGCTGTCACATGTATGTGTCAGACAGAAAATTCTTTGAAGATGAGGATTAGCATAGTCGAGCACCTAGAAGGCCTCACTTATTAACTCAATAATATCAAAGCTATCTCTGTATAAGGCAGAGTTTAAACTGGCCTTTGGGCAATGAAATCACAGCAAAAAGCCCAAGACCCGCAAGCTTGCAAGTGGACATGTCCGCAGCTTTGGAAAATGTCTCCCTTGCAGTTGAGCTCTAAGTAAGCCCACATTTCCGTCCTGAGGTCCAACAGCTCCCAGCTCATAACCTTGCGTTCCGCACCTGTCCTGCCTGAACCCAGCTAGAGCAGACTTAGCTGAGAACAACTTATCTGAAACCTGAGCATCTATAAAATTCTCACACTTCTGCATTTCACTTACCTGTTTTAACCTGTAATTTCATTAGTTCGACTTTGAAAACTTCCATTAGAAATTAAAATGTGAAATTCAGAGCCTAGGAAAGAAAATGCACCCTTACTAAACAAAATAAAATATTCTGGCAATCCTGGGAACACTGGCCTGGGTTTCAGCTACCAGTCTAAAACAATGCTCAGAGCCCCAAAGCAAATAAAATGGAGCTGAACAGCTTTGAAGCTGTTGAGGTACAAAAGGGAGAGTTCCTGGAGATACTTTTTATTCTCAGTCAGACAGTAATGTTACAAACAACAAAAGACATTTTCTAAGGCTCATAGTGTTTGCTTAATTTATTTTTAAAATGCACACATGACCCATGCCAATGCAAACACCAGCAAAGCTGGGAGGACTTTCCTGGCTCCTCTGGGTTTTCAAAAGAGAGTCATGGTAATATCATTAAACCAGAGTTTCCTGACAATCCCCTTCTGGTACAGAACGTTCTAATCGGCCAGCAAATGGGGCAGGTTCCTCTGTTCTGCACTGCTTCCTCCCTGGTCACAAATTCTTCTGGAGCTCCTAAAGATGAACAAGGAAGTCTCTACAACCTGACAAAAAGTGTATAAACCTCAGGGAACAACCAACAGACTTTGCTTCTGCCAGCAAACCTCATCTGAGTGTGGCCTAGAAGAACATTAGACTCACACTGGGTCCCTGGGTTCCAGCCCATGCTCCACCCCTAATTTGCAATGTGAATGTGAGCAAGTCACTTACAACTTCTGTATTATTTTGTCCGATGAAGACTATAACAACAGAAGTCAGGAGACTGTTATGAACTGAGAACAGGTACAGTAAATGTGCTTTGAGTAACATAAAGTGGTTTTGTTTACATGCTGGACAGATAGTATTAAGTCCAGTCCGGTCTTTGGACCTCTTCTCTACCTACGTCAATGGCTCACAAGTAGGGCGATTTTGTCACCTCCCCGCCCAGGGGACAGTTGACAACGTCTGGAGATATTTTTGGTTGTTACGCTTGGGCTTGGGGAGGTACTATGCCACATACTGGATAAAGGCCAGGATACCGCTAAACATCTTATGATGCCTTTAGACACCCCCCACTCCCTGCCTCAAGACACACCTGGCCTAGTGTCAATAGTCTTAGTACTCTGGCTGAGAAACCCTGCTCTACACTCATCACTTAGTGGACTGCAGCCAGTCTCACAGCATTAGATATAATCCATGTCACAATTCTGCAATTTATATTTCCACCCAGACCTCTCTCCTGAACTCTATATGCAACTTGGAGTACAACAGTGCACTTGATATCTCCATTTGGATATTTAAAGAAATCCCCAGTGTGTCCCCAAAATGGAACTCCTGCCCTCTCCCCATTTTTTTTTTTTTTTAAGATTTTGTCTGAGATAGAGAGCGGAGAGTAAGAGGGAGAAATAGACTCCCTGTTAAGCAGAGAGCCCAGCGTGGGGCTTGATTCCAGGCCCTGAGATCATGACCCGAGGCAAAGTTGGCGCTCAAACGACTGAGCCACCCAGGTACTCCCTCTCCCCACTTCTACCATAGCCTTTTCCCTCTCCACTGATGGCAATTCCATCCTTGTAGTTGCTCAGGTCAAAAACCTTGGTGTCAACTTTACTCCATTCTCACTTACATCCTGCTTCCTAAGGCAGGATTACCTCTCTGCTCAAAAGCCTTCAATGGTTTCCTCTGCCCTCACAGCAAAAGTCCAAAGCTTTAGAAGGGCCCACAAGGCCCTCCATGATCTGGTTTCCATCCTCTAACTTCATCTTTCTCTACTCTCCTCCTCCTTCACTCTGTTCCTTAAACAAACCAGGTAAACCTCAACCTCAGGGTTTGTAATGGCTGTCCCTCTGCCTAAAATTCGCTTTCTATAGATAGCTTTTGCAGAAATAAAATCTGACTTTAAAGGGGATAAGGTAGCCCCCCCGAGTATGTTCTAGTCTAAAATATTAAGCATGTTCAAAGGGAGATTTTAGGTTCATTCCAGAAAAGTAAAACTTTCGAGACTGTGTCTTTTGACAATAATAAAGGAATACAGACGGGTTTTGTGACTTCGAGAGATATAGGTGTTACCGTCACAAGAGTGACTTAACGGAAATTTCAAATGTCAACAAAAATCTAAACCTAAGTGACTGTGGAGGTTCTAGGGACTCTTTCCATGGGAGGCTAGAGAGATTGCTTTAGGTAGAATAGACATTTTCACAATATTTGTTCTTCCAATCCATGAGCATGGAATATTTTTCCATTTCTTTATATCTTCCTCAATTTCTTTCATGAGTACTTTATAGTTTTCTGAGTATAGATTCTTTGCCTCTTTGGTTAGATTTATTCCTAGGTATCTTATGGTTTTGGGTGCGATTGTAAATGGGACCGACTCCTCAATTTCTCTTTCTTCTGTCTTGTTGTTAGTGTAAAGAAATGCGACTGATTTCTGTGCAGGGAGGCTAGAGAGAAAGACTGGTTTCTATAGTTGCCACAGAAGCTGGTGAGGGGCGGGGCTTTAGTAGTAGAGAAGTCACATAGTATTTAGTCAACAACTGGCTTGATCTTCACGTGAAATGCAGCACTATTATTATAGAAAGCTCTCTCTCCCTAGCCCACAGCTGTTAGCTCAGCTGGTAAGAATATGAACTTGAACACTATTTATGACTGGGAAGCAATGTAGTACACTGTTAAGAGAGCAGGCTCAGGGGTTAACAACACTCGCTTTTGTTCATATCCTAGTTTTACCATTTCTAGCTGCATGACCTTGAGCAAATCACAGAACTGGTGTGTGTACTTCCTGCCGCAGCAACTACAAAGAAGGGAAGAGAGCAGCCGCTGCGCCCCGTGCTGCTGCGTGCAGTAAATGCATCGGACACTGAGCCTGCTCCCTCTGAGGAGCAAATGCTGGGGGCGGGGAGGAAGGGAGGTCACCGGTGTTTGTGTAATAAACTTTGCACAAGTACTTGGCTCCTTAAACTATGTGTATTGATAATTTTAACAATAAAAATTAAATGTAAAAAGTTCTCAGCACAGTGCACGGACACAGTAAGTGCTCAATAAATGGTAGTTTGATAGTTCTGATTACTGCATTTGGACTCTACATGGGGGTCCTGTGCTTCTGCTACTTGCGAAAAGAAAACAAGAGCTGGAGAAAATATCAAGTGACCAAGTTTTCCTTCTAGTTTCTCTTTGAACCTTTTTTGAACCTTGCACGAAAGGGTCAGCATCTGAGAGCAAAAATTCAAGTCTCAGGGTAGTGGGAAGGTCACACTGCCTTCTAGCGCCTCATATAACCAATTGGTCCAGCTACAGACACCAACCACCCACCTTCTGGTCAAATTCAGGGCCCTCTGAACTAAGCAAATATTGAACCCAATTCCATTATGTCACCCCAAACTCACCCCTTGTCATTATATTAAACTGACTGGCTACTTCAAAGTAGATAATAAGATCCACTAGCCATTATATCCTCAGGCCCACAGAGCCAAGGATCTGCCTTTTGCAAACCTCCCCCTGTAACCTCTACCATGATTTCTAAACTCTCACCTAAACAGGGAAAATAATTCCTCTAGGCCTTAGTCAACAGATAGCAGGAGGTCAGGAGAGAGCGGACTTCCAATGCAACAAAAGCAGACGTACTCCTGCTCTAGCTGCAGATCCAAAACATACTCAAGGGTGGCTGTCAGACAGAGATAGGAAGAGAAGCAGGTGGGAATGTGGGCAGGCAGGGCAGATGGCACTCAGCAGTGGCTGACACTGGAGGAGCACGATGAACCTCCCCACAAAGATAATAACAAGTTTCTCCTTCTGAACCAGCATTTGGCGGAAGTAATAACAGTGGCTCAGACTGTAATCCAGTTTAAAGGAGGAGTATATGACATATACCAGCTCCAAACATTTTTTTTAAAGTAAGAACAAAACACAAAATAGGAACCATAGGCCAAGTAACAAATAAATGAATTTGGGATTCTTTTCAGCTCTCCCAGTGTAAATTATTACTCTTTTTTTAGAGAAAGGAAACCAAGCATTTGGCCTTCCTCAAGTACAGCCCCTTGGTTTTTGACAGCCACACTCTTATTACCATCTGGCCTGAATCAGACCGTTTGGTGTCTTTTTCCTCTGTAAGGCCTTCTCAGAAAACATTTAGAGATTAAAAAAATTACTGCTAAATTTTTTTTAAAAAGCATCTAGGGGTGCTTGGGTGGCTCAGTTGGTTAAGTATTTGCCTTCAGCTCAGGTCATGATCCCAGGGTCCTGGGATCAAGCCCCACATCGGGCTCCCTGCTCCGTGGAGAGTCTGCTTCTCCCTCTCCCTATGCCCTCTGTCCTGCTCATGCCCCCCCCCCCCCCAATAAACAGAATTTCTTTAAAAAAAGCATCTAATTTCAACAGGACTTATTTTCTCCTTCCACACCTCTATGAATTGTTTTTGTTTTTTTTTTGTTTTTTTTTTTTTCCACTATTCTCATACTGTCCAAAGCTATACTGGCCTCCAGGGATGAGTCAGAGAGCTAGAATTCAAGGCAAGATTAGCCTTGAGCCAACCGAGTGAGCACCTATCCTACTGGGACCGTTTGTCCTCAGAGCCTCTTGAGCTAATCACATAAAAGGGTTCAGTAAAACAGCATCTAACCTTCATCAATACTTGATCTGACTGTTCACATGGGACAAGTCAGCCACAATTGAGCCGACAATGAGGTCAGCCAATTTCTAACAAAGGCGAGGAGTCAGATTTATGAATATTTGGAGCAGGTCAGCATATACTTACTTTTCTGACTCCTTTTGACAGCTCTCACACAGGGGAGGGGCCAGGCCCTCTGGGTTGTGGGATGGAGCTAGAGCTGGCATTCCCACCCAGGGCTTCCCCCCCAGACACAGAGCACTGAGTCCAGAGAGCTTATGGTTATTCAAGTACAGCTGGAGAAGGGCCCCTGGGGTGTCCAGTTCCTGGCACTGACATATGTGCCATTATTTTGACATATCCATGCAGCCCTCACAGAGCAGGTGCATGAAGCAATCTTTTCATTTCATCCTACCAACCTTAACAAGTTAAACTGTAACTACAGAGGCAGCAGGAAACCCTATCTGCCTGTTGTTTTAACTGTGGTCTCGGGCTTCCAAGAGCATTATGTTCTTTCCCAGCCTTAATGGCAGGCAGGGAATTTCTTTAGAGCAAGTAAAATCTACTGTCTACTCTGATCCCTGACCCTAGGGCATCAGGTACTCCTCCTCCCCATAAAGATGGCATCTGGGGCGAACTGAAAACACATGCCCCAACTCTAGAACTCAGGGGTTTCTTTCATTCTTTCCACTCATTTACAAATAAAAGGGTGCTAATTATTATAAACACCACAAAGTTTTTGCACCCAAGTTCTTATTTTTACTAACCAGGAAAAGAAGTCACTACTTGAAAGACTCATGAACAAGGTAAGTCTTCAGAAAGAAGATGCCACGGGCAATCTTCGGTTTACGTGAGAGGCACTTATCTTATTTCAACTCTGCTGTTTTTTACTCCTTGATGATACTGATCATCAACTCAGTAAATGCCTTCACTCACCACAGCCTCCAACCCAACTGGAGGATCTAGGGAGAGCCCAGGTTCACTTACTAATAATACACGTTTTAATAATGTGGCACCCTGGACTGGAATCCCAGCTCTGCCTCTCAACAGCTATGGAATATTGAGCCAGTTCCTAAGTCCCCTGGAGCCTTTGTTTTCCTGTCCAAAAAATGAGCGACTATATGTGAAGTACATGGAAACACAGCTGGCACACAGGATGAGTTCAAATCTAACTCTGGTATACCTCATCTCACCACTGTGTCAGGTACACCCCTGAGCAGACTCAAAGGAAAGCACTGCAGATGACTGAGCCCATCTCTCATCGTCTGTCACCCACATCTCCCAATCACAGGTCTCTTAAGCATTCTGCCCTCAGCACTTAACCTGTTCACTGTCTGTCTGTTCACTTTCTGTCTTTCTAAATGTATCCTTTGAAAAGCCCTTTCCATCAACTGAATCTCTTCTTCCTCTCTGCCCTAACTCTAATCCACAGCCATACACACAAACTGCACATTTTGACTGTGTTCTTGTCCCTCTGAACTTCTTGATTGAACTGTTCTGTAATTGCTATGTCCATGTCTCATCTTCCCTACTGCACTGTAAGCTGCTGACAGGGATAACTTCTTTCATTCTTCAAGTCTCCCACTGAACAGTGGACACTGATCTAAGCAGTGCAGAGATGTGTTAGTAAATACTGATTGCTGTCTGTCTACACCCTAACCCTGCTCCTGAGGAGACTTAAGAGGTGGAGCCAACTCCACTTTAACCAGAAATGCTTTCAGAGAACTTGCCAGATGCTCACGGAAATACATTCTGAATACGAGTCTGCTTAAATTAAGAAACAAGAGGGGCACCTGGATGATGCAGTCGGTTAAGCAAGGGTTTGACTCTTGATTTCGGCTCAGGTCACGATCTCAGGGTTGTGATCTCAGGGTCATGAGATTGAGCCCTGCATGAGGCTCCTCACTCAGCGAGGAGTCTGCTTGTCCCTCTCCCTCCTCCTCTGTCCTTTCCCCACCTCTAAAAATAAATGAAGAAAAAGAAAAAAAAAAGAAACAAAGAAAAGCAAGAAACAAGGGAGGCTCCAGTTTCTCTTTGGGACCTAAGTGCTACATTCTCAATTCATTATAGCCAACAGTCTCTGAATAGCACCTCCAATGAGAGTCTTTTCTCTGGTTCTTGCAAATACTACTTCTAAATGATTCTACAGAGTTCATGAAAAAAAAGTTAGGTGACATACCATGAATTCATCAACCACAAGAAATCTTAATAGCTTCTAGCCTCACCACAGCCCACTCCTTCAAAAACAAAACAAAACAACATGGTAGGACCTCACTAAGGCTGGTAGGTAATCCATCTTGACCCCTGCCAACCCCATTCCAGCTCTCACCCCCCAGGCCAGGGCAATCATCACAGAACTGGAGAAAAGACATCAATCCCTGAAGGAGCTGCAAACAACTCACAGGTTCACAACTTAGGAAGATGAGTGCATGCCCTGGTCAGGCACAACAGCCGTCTCCTAAGACCACAGTGACTACTGCAGCCAGGGAGCTCACAGTTGGGAGAGGGGGGCTTCCATTACACAAAGCACTGGGGAAACTGGCTCTGCCTCCTTCAACTCTCATCTTCCCATTAAACTCAGCTGCAAATTCCAGTTCTAACAGGACATGCTTACCCTAGGGCTTGGCTCACCTACCACCTGAAGAGTCATACTCTGGATGGTTAAATTTAAGGAGGAAAAATCTGGAGAAATAGGAGCTTAAATGAAATCTTTTATTACAGTGTTATGACATGAAATCTTAACTCAAATACAGGCAAATTTACTGTCTTGCCGATTAACTTCCTTATATCCTGTACATTAACATGACTCCACAGAATCCTTTACAACCACCATCCAAACAACCAAAAAAATCAATCCCTTGTTATACCACTAGGGAATGAAGTCTCTCTTACTAGACCGTGAAGAGAAACGGGATTCACATCATCAGGTTTCTTTTCTTTCTCTTTATTTATTTATTTATTTATTTGACAGAGAGATCACAAGTAGGCAGAGAGAGAGGCGAAAGCAGGCTCCCTGCTGAGCAGAGAGCCCGATT
The DNA here is from genome assembly GCF_963455335.1 of Martes martes. Taxonomy (NCBI): domain Eukaryota; kingdom Metazoa; phylum Chordata; class Mammalia; order Carnivora; family Mustelidae; genus Martes; species Martes martes. Next base: position 116,629,653 of record NC_137893.1, on the reverse strand, counting down.
CGGGGCTTGATCCCAGGACCCTGAGATCATGATCTGAGCCGAATGCAGAGGCTTAACCCACTGAGCCACCCAGGCGCCCTCAGGTTTCTTTCCTTAATTCGCCTCTTGATCTGGACCATATATAAACCATTAGAAAAATACCATTCTTAACAACAGACAAGCGATTTGTCCCTCAAATAAACATCAGTTTTATTTTTTCAAAATTTGAGGGTAAATGCCAACATGACCCAAGGGCAGACTTAACAGTGTTACGACTGTATAGATGGGATGCTGGGCCTAATACACAGCATTATTAATCAGAGAAGAATGCACAGGAATGCTCACCGGCCCAAGCCACATGAAACACCTATAACATGAGCTCTCGGCATCAGGGCTTTACTCAACAATCCAAACCAACAACCAAGAACCATCATCACCCTTAGCAGAGTGTGGAAGACACTGTTTAATCAGCTAGCAAGGAGAGAAGCAGGTCAAGAAATCAAACACCCAGAAGAGTGTCTCAGAACAATCAGAATACTTAAAATCATGGTCAACTCAACAAATAAATCTCTCACTTACTGCCCCATACATAAAAAGTCAAAATATCACTTGGGCCACTCTGGGTTGTAGATAAGGAGGTAGATGGGCCATAAGAGACTGAAAATAGATCGACAAGAAGACATGCAAACAAGATAAGTAAAGCAAAAGCCCAACAATAGTATTTAGGATAAAAAACAGAGTTTGTCTTTTTTCCTTGGAAAAACAAAAGCCCCACCCAAAGCCAAAATAAAAACAAAAACAACAAAGTAGGAAAAGATTCCAAAAGCATCTTGCTGTTCTAGGTTTAGTATACATTTACACTGGAAGGAGAGCTGGTGATATTTTGACTTTCATTTTTTTTAAATGCTAAAGGTAAGAAACCTTGTTCTTTCAACACCCAAACCAGAGCAGAGAGACAGTGGTAAATTATAAATGTGGATAAAGTAACATCCACAGGACATGAAGATGGGGGGGGGAGGGGAGAAGGGGTAGGTTTTTGTATTGTTGTTGTTGGCAGGAGAGCTAAGCAGTCTTAAAGAACATTCTAGGCTTCTAGGTTTGCCATGAAAGGGTATCACAAGTCCCAAGGCCCACCACCTACCCCTTCTCCTCTTCTCCGAGGGCACCTACCTTACTGTAAGTCACTACTGATAAGTTGTTTGCGTGACTGCTGGGGGACAGATTTACAGAGTTCTGTGAGAGTCTATTCTCATCTTGCTCGGTTTGGTCAGGAGCAGGAGCCCATGTGTTTTTGCTGATCGAGTCGAACCCGGAACCCCCAGGGTCTTTTAAGTTGTTTTCATCTGATTGTCGGTTCTTTTGGGGAGAGGCAAACGGGTTGAAGTTTCCTTCTACCTTGCGATGTGGCTGTGTGTTGAACTCCGTTTCAAAAGATGACAGCTGCTGCGTTACTCCTAAAAGTCCACCCACCTCCACACTGAGAATCACCCAGATGACATCTGAAACAAAAAGGCAACTCGCATCAGTGACAGGCAGACCCTCAAGGCCCAAAGCGGCCACCACCAGAAGCCCGAGATGCCACCCAAACCATAGAAGAAATGTCCTTTTACACGCTAATTTGAAAAGCAAGCTGACAAAGTCACCAGTACATTTGTATGGCATACATTTCTACATTTGTGGTAATGTCACGTTCAAACTCCAGTACATATTCAGTACAGGTCTGTGGTAAGACCCACGAAAGTATTTGTTAAAAGGTTACCAGTTGATTCTGATGCACAGCCATATTTGGAAATCACTGCTCCAGAGAACAAAGATCTATAGATAGAAATCCAAAAACTATTTTCTCAGAATCATAAGCTCTTTGTGGTTTTTGCTTTAGCTTGAATGTATGTAACTTAGAAAACACAGGGCATAATTCTTAAGCCAAAAAATACTTATAATTTCTAGAATTGCAACTTATCAATGACCCCCTCCCCCACCTCTCTGAGCAATTTAGAGTGACAACATATTGTCCAAACCAGGACAACTGAGAGTAAAGGGGGAACCAATTAATAATGACACCAGGACACATGTGTAAACCACTAACCCTGACTATTAAGGGAAATATCACCTGGGGTTTTTTTCTAATGATCTATGTGATCAAAGGATACCAAAAACTTAGTATGCCCCAGATTTTCTTAAATAATCCAATTTAACACCAACCCTGCCTTTGTCATATAGGGAAACCCCACCATCTACACTGAAACCATAAGAGATTTGTTTTAAAAAGATGCACCACAGGACTTTTGGTCATAATACAGCTATTTCCTCAACTGCTGGAGCTAAGGGTTCAAACAGAAGAATAAAGAGACAGTTTCCTTCAATGTTCTGCATCTCAATTTAGAGAACAGTGACATCAACTTTCCTGCCGGAAAGCTTTTAAAAAGCAAGCTACAGAGAGGCCAAGAAGCTCTGACGTGTAAACCCAGCTGAAACAAATGTGAAAAGCTATCCAAGACTCCTAAATAACCGCTGAATGGTTGATAAGAAAAGGCTAATGAATTTCATCAGTTACCTACACCAAAATAAAGATATTAAGAATAGGAAAAAAGGGGGCGCCTGGGTGGCTCAGTGGGTTAAAGCTTCTGCCTTCGGCTCAGGTCATGATCCCAGGGTCCTGGGATCGAGCCCCGCATCGGGCTCTCTGCTCAGCAGGAAGCCTGCTTCCTCCTCTCTCTCTGCCTGCCTCTCTGCCTACTTGTTACCTCTCTCTGTCAAATAAATAAATAAAATATTTTTTAAAAAAAAAAAGGAAAAAAGAAATCCACCAACTAAAAAGAATAGTGAAAGAAAATGAGGAAAACGCTCTTGGGCTGTGCTTATTCTCAGTTTTCAATCTGGGGTCGATATCTGATGAAGGCCATAAATACTCAATTTGCATTCCGTGGTTTGGGAGCCCCATTAAAAACTTGGTTGCATGTGAACAAACTTGGTTGCTAGGAGCCAGAAGCCTAGTAAGTGGAGACGCAGTGACATCTGCTGTTCGCTTCTGGAGTTAGCAGCTCTGCAGCCACAGGCCACACAAGCATGACACCCAGGAACGGTAATCTACCCGACACAGCTTTTCTGATGGCAAATGTGAATCCTCATGTAAACGAGGGTGACAGAAGGTCAAGCTGTTGATTAACATTGTAAGCCAGGATGTGCAGCGTGCCACTTCACTCGGAAATGTGGAATGGTGCCAGGAATACTGGGTCAGAGGACTTTCATTCAAAACTCTTAAGTTGGTCTCAAAAACCAACATGACTTAGGCCTTAAAAAAAACAATTCAATGGCAGGAGGCTGAGGGAGATTCACGCCATGCTTTCCTCTCCTAGATTTCTAACCAAAGGCAACATTTCTTCACTCTATTATCGTTTTCCCCAAACAGATGTGCCCTATCTTACATTAATTTTTCTCTTCTTTCACCCATCTATTTTCCAAAGTCCTTTTGTAAGTACGTGATATGTTTTACACACTCAGGTATAGGTCATATGCTTCCTTCACTTTGCTCAGGAAACTAAATGCTTATGAGAAGAGATAGGACAGTTTTCTGAAGACTGTGATCAGTATATGAGACTAATGAGATATTTTCCCCCTGGTTTTAAGAACTACCGTTTCTTTCATATAACTCACTGGACCATATCATACATAAGCCACCGCACTCTCTTCACCTTGGCTATTCTTCTATACTGCTCCCAGATTTTACATAGTAGCTCTAAATAGAAGATCATTTAAGAAACCAATGATTTACAAACACCAACAATGAACACTCCAGTTCTGATCCTCCCGAGTTATTACCATGATGGGTCATTATGAACAGCAAAATATACCTTCTACATGGTACAATCTAACCCATCTAGATACTACTGCTAGCCCTCATGTTTCAGATGTGTTCATCCCATGCATACTGTGTGTGAATGAGTGTGTTAATCAAATAAAAAAAGGGTGATAAAAATGGGCCAAATAAGCTTGTTTCAAGAGGCTGACCATCTCCAATTCTTGCCAGAATGCCTTAATTTCTGTTATAAGAACTGCCAGCCACGTTTTACTATTTGTGATGATAAAATCATCTAATGGAATGGCTGTACTTTTTACATAAAGGATCTGAAGTATGGAGGCAGAAGTGATGGGTCCAAGATCAGACTTCAAGTTAAAATGTACATGATGACTGAGAACGCTCAATTCTCACAATAGCTTTTATAACTCATACTTATTTTTCCTCAATAGGAACTGGGAATCAAGAAGAACCCAGGAAACTACAGCTATAGATAAGGAGTCCCATTTCCCAGGCCATAGTATCTTTACCCACAAACATATATGATCTTTGGTACCAATAACAAGGATGGGCCAACAGGATGTCCTAGAAAAGTAGCCAATAAAGCAGACTCAAGTGCCAAGTCTACACATTCAGGGCTTAGTAAGCAAATGGAGAAACTGATTTTAGAGTGTCTTGCCTTAAGATGTTTTTCAAAAAGGACCTGAGCCAGGACTCTGGAGCTAAATGGTACTGTAAATAGTTTCATTCAACTTCTCCCTTTTACATATAAAACCTTAAATAAGTATATAACTTTAATGATAAGTATAAACTTCCTTTCGTAGAAATGTGTAATAAATTACTAAAGAGAGACATGAGCTTTTTATTTCTTAAGTTTAGATTATTAGACATGCAGAGTAAAAGGAAAATATTTTGGGGCTCTTGGGTGGCTCAGTCGGTTAGGCATCCAACTTTTGATCTCAGCTCAGGTCCTGATCTCAGGGTCATGAGTTCAAGCCTTGCATTTAAAAAAAAAAAAAAGGAAAATATTTTACTTGAAGCTCAACTCCATAATCTTAATGAACCATGCAGACAGACAAAGACATCTCAGATTATGGTAGGAATGTTAAAAAAAAAAATACTGCGTATATCTAAAGGCTAGTATCACAGATCAAATCACATGATAATAAACATGAACAAACATCTATGATTTGTCCACTACAATAGAATTGCTAAAAATCAGTAAAATATTCAAACTGGCAAATTTGTTTCTTGTGGGGTTATGGGTTATAATACATGCACAACATGGGTACATGTATACTGGGGTTGAATAAGTAAATGAATAGTGAAATGCTGGGAGCAAGGTTTCTTACTGTTGAAGGGTATGACAGATGAGCAAGGAAGGAAGGCATTCTAAAATGAACTCTGTGGTACTAGATTAAAGTCAGAGACAGCAGTATCAACTCACGTTTATCTTAATATATACACAGATGAAGAAACACAGAAACAAGGATAGATACATCTGTTTACAGAAGGTAGTATATATACACGTTACCCACCTCTGCCTGCTGAGGAGGCCTAGTGGTTTCTGAACAGTATTGTCTAATAAAAAAAACAAGTGTTCCTCAGAGAAATGGCTGATTCTGGGGCTAAGACATGGAAAATATAAGATGAGCCTAGAACATCTTTTTAGTATCAGAAAGTAAGAAAGTGTTAAAAAGGAGGAAAAAAAAAGGATAGGAGTATGTCATAGGGATACAGGAGATACCTGAAATTCTACATATCCCCCAACACATCCTGAGTGTGGGACAGACTTAGTGATTTGCTTTCAAAGAACAGAGTAGAGAAAGAGAAAAACGGTAACTTTATAACAGAGAAACTGGCAACCAAACAATTTAATCAAGTGACCGATGTTAGTATCACCAGTGATATTATGTAATTATCAGGTACCCCCTGGTAAGGCACTTCACCGCTGTTGTATTCTTCCCAAAATCTATACCATCAGCCTGAACTGAGGAAAACATCAGAAAAGCTCCAAATGGGGTACATTATAAAGGATACCTGCCGGTATTCCTCCAAACGGTCATGGGTCATGAGAAACAGGAAAGACTGAGAAACTGTCACAGATCAGGGGAGAGTGAAGGTCAAAACAACTACACATAACATGGTACCAGAGACTGGATTCTGGGAACAGAAAAGTCATGAATGGAACTGATAAAATCTAAATAAAGTCTGTGCTCACTTTGGCAGCACGTACACTAAAATTGGAATGATACGGAGGTTAGCAGGCCGCTGCTCAAGGATGATATGCAAATCCATGGAGTGTCCCATATTTAAAAAACAAACAAACAAAAAAATCTAAAGTCTGGAGTTCCTTTAACAGTAATGTGCCAATGTTGAGGTCTTTATTCTAACAAGTTGTCCATTCAAAACTAGACATGAGTTCACTCCTATATGCTCTCCTTTCCTAGGCAACCCCTTCTCAGTACCGCAGTGAGGGCCAGTTAATAGTCTTCAAACAGAAGGAACAGCAATAACTATACAATTGAGCCATCATCTTGATGTGGATGTTAGGGAGAAGGTACCCAGTGTCTTCTAGAGCAGGCATCTGGCCTGCACAAGATGCAGACAGAAGTCACTTAAAGCAATAATCTGCCACATCAGTATGTTGCACTTGGGTCTGGGCTTCCCAAGGGAAAAGGCCAGGGGACTTGAGAAAGCATAAACTTTTACAAATTCAGTTTACAAAGACACCTCAAACTGGTTCAAACTGTGGCTCAGACTGAAATCTTGTAGGCTTCTGATCCCTAGAGCAAAAGCCTTGGGCTTCTCCCAAGGAGTCATGAGACAAGAATGCCACAACACCAGGAGACACACAGCCTGGGTTGAGTCAGCACACACATGGAAGACTACCATGGAGGTCACGTCTAGGTTTGGAGGTGGTGAATTCAAATCCTTCCTAAAGCTCAAAGCACAAAGGAACCTCGCATGTGCCCTAAGGATTAAGAAACCACTTGGATCGGAGAGGTACACAGGCTCTAGTCAACTGCTGGGCTACAAACTATAGGTTCACATTTCATCTCCATAGGAGGGCTGAGTACGTACTGCCTACCTTCTGTGACAGAGGCTTGAGAGGAGAGTTTGAGCACTGCCAATCTATGGACTGAAACATTCCCAGACAGTAAGCAGCGTGAAGTCTCAACTTAACCTGTGTATGTCTCTTGGAACTACCAAGGCAGGAGTGTGTGTGTACCACTGGGAAAAGGAGGCACTTCCAATTGTCAGCACTAAATCTACCTAGTCTCAACTTCCAGTCTACATTTCCACATTATTTACTCAACACAGAACGGCCATGACAATGCCCAGGCACTCTGATACTGTCACTTTATCAACACACCACCTATCTCAGCACCTAAGTGGGGAGAAGGCAGAGCCAGACTCCAGTTCCTCAGCTGCTCCGAGTGACGGCTGAACCACTGACACTGCTCAAACTCTGTTCCCTACCCATCCTCACTCCCCACCCCACCTTGCCACAAATGTATTAGAATCTTGTTCCTTGGTTTCAGTATTATTCTCAGGAATTTCCTTTTAAAATGCAAATGACCTTCAAAGGAATATATTAAGCTACCTTAAACTCATCAAATCAACCACTAGGCTCAAGTTCATAAAGGGGAGAAGAAAAAGGCCTAAGAAAGAGCAGTGGAAGCCTGGATGAGACAAGATGGTGAAGGGTCCCTGGGGCCCCCAATATGGTGAGGGGCTCAGAAAGAAGAGTTGAAATGGCAACAATAAAGAAACTATTCCTACTTCACAATTTTCCTGAATCATGCCCTATTGAAAAATTATGAGCTTTTATGTTAATTTGGGGGTGGGGTGGAGGACTACAGTGATCCTTTAACCACTCAATTACTTGCTTCGGTCTTAGGAAACAAGAATCTCTACTTCCAAATCCAGGAAATCAGTGCCATGGAACTGAAAGAGTAAAAACATCTGAGATCAAAGATGAAAATCAGCTCAGAGTGAAAAAGAAAAAAACCCTGCCCTTAACTGGGCTAGAAGGACAGACACTTATAAAGGCAGGTGCAAAAGTAGGTGAAAACATGATTTCTCCCAAGGTCACGTAGCAGCTACAAAATGCCCTAACAACCCTCTGCGAGACTACTGCTTTCTTACCAATGATACCCGCAGACCCATTTTTTTGTAGCATCGATTACTGAGGACTGCTCGTTGTTAAACTGCCTGTCTCAAAGTAGCACCAAACCCTAATTAATCCTGACTTCTAATCCTGCCTCAGAAATAGCAACCAATCCAAAACTGACCATTTCCCTGAGAGCGTTCTCAGAATCCCTCAGCAGGAACCCAAACCATACGAAGGCAGCGTCCCTCCTCCCTCTTGTGTGGCATTTCACAGTTCCGCTGGAGAGCCTGCTCTCACGTATTACACCAATAAATTCTGGTTGTGTCAGACTTCGGGTTTGTTTCAGGTGACCTTTGAAATGAGAAGCCTTCCTCTCTTCCCCCTCCCAGCTTCAACTTCCAGACACAGAGCCTTCACCCCTTCCTAATTCCCTGCTTGGGCAGACCACCCCCTCCTGCACGGGCCGGAGCTGGCCCAGCCATCAGCTGATACCATGGGAAAGCAGAATGCATTCATTCAATGAAACGGAGGTCATAAAAAAGAGAGAAGGAACAGCCTCATGAATAAAGAAAACCCAAGAGTATATGGTGTTCTAGAAGCCTCCTCACAAGTGTTCCAAGGAGGACAGAGTCATCAACTGGGTCCAGTGCAGCTACTAATTCAAGTAAGGTTGAGAAGTGAGAACGAAGCATTGGAAGTGGCATCACGTAGGTCACTGGTGTTTTGAAAAGAGCAGTTTCAGTGGAGCGGTAGGGACGGAGCCCAATGGAAAGAATTTAGGAGTCCAGAAATCAAGAGGTGGAGATCGCCATTTCCGATTGAAAATTTTCCAAAGAGTTCTGCTACGAAGGAGAGAAGCGAAATAGGGAAGAAACTGGAGAAAATAACAGCATTATATTATATGCAAGAGCAAGAAATTTTTAGAAACCTGAATGTCCATCAGTAGTGACTGGCTGGAAAAATAACACATCTACCTGAGGGGAGACTCCACAGCCATAAAATAGAATGATTTCTACAGTGATCTCTAGAATATATTATTAAGTGAGGGGGGAAAAGTAAGATGCAGATCAGTATCTACACAGTTATCACACTTTTGTGTAAGAAAAGGATCAAAATTACATATATTGGCTAGTATTTGCAAGACAAAGCAAAACAAACAATGCTGTACAGATAAACCATAAATGAACAAATAAAAATGGATATCTGGCTGAAGGAGGCGGTAATGGAAGACTCCTCTAAATATATCATTCCTAAACTGTGACTCAGAAATAGTAGAAATGCCTTCCATACTGAGAAAAATAAACAACAACAAACAACAAGAAGAAAAAAAAACAGGGGCCCCTGGGTGTTTCAGTTAAGCATCTGCCTTTGGCTGGGGTGATGATCCTGGGGTCCTGGAATCGAGCCCCACATCAGGCTCCCTGTTGAGCAGAAAGCCTGCTTTCTCTCTCCCACTCCCTTTGCTTGTGTTCCTGCTCTCATTGTCTCTAATAAATAAATCAAAATCATAAAAAAAAGAAAATAAAAAAAGAAAGAAAACAAAAACAAACAAACCTAGGTCAAAGGGAGACAGAGAAAGGACTGGAGATAAATTTTGTAGGATGGTGACTGGCATGGATAGGTGTACAATAAATGCCAAATTATTTATGCTCCACTACTTAGCACCATTTAAGTAGCATTAAAACACAAACAAAAAGGGATACCCGGGTGGCTCAGTCTGTTGAGCTGCCTTCAGCTCAGGTCACGACCCCAGGGTCCTAGGATCGAGTCCCATATGGGGCTCCTTGCTCAGGGAGCCTGCTTCTCTCTCTGTCTGCCGCTCCCCCTGCTTGTGCTTTCTCTCTCTCTGACGAATAAATAAAATCTTTTAAAAAAATGTTTACTGTGTTGCCCTGTTGGAAGTTAATCAATATTAAGATTAAATGTCTGATGACTGGCTATGTCTAACTATAGCTGAAGGACCATAATGGCAACAGGAAACAAAAAGCAGAAAAGACCTCCTTACTTAAGCAAGTTAACATTTAATGTTGTAATTTAAAAATGAATTACTTTGATAAAGATTGGGCATTAACTTCTCAGTGAACACCACCTGTGGTATGGAAGACAACACAACAAAATAGTAACCAGTTTTCAATCAATCATATTACTTCACAGCAGTCTGCTCTGTAGACCACCTACATCAAGGTCATGTGGCTTACATGTGAAAAAATACAAATTCCTGGGTCCCTAACTACAAAGAACTAAAAGAGGTTTCATATATGAAATCTAAGAATTCAGGATTCTACCCTAAAGAAGGGTATCTAAACTTTAACTTTCCCTCTTTATTCATTAGTTTCCCTGAAAGCAACTAGAGCACTAACTCCTTCCTCTGAAAACTGACAATTAAAGGTAAAGAATTAAGCATTTAATCTAGCCTTATTACAAAACTAAATTTCAGAATGTCACTGTTGATGAAGAAAATGTTTTGTTTTGTTTTTTAAATCTCAGAACTACTCTAGCTAATGTATGTGGAAGAAATAATCACTTTGTAACCCCTGATGAAATGATTCAGGCAATAATCATCAATGAATGAAACCATTAAGTAAAAGGTTGGTTGACAGAGAAGACCTCTGCAATGGAGGGATCAGGCTATCACTACTATCAAAACCTTTTGATTGCTCTTAGCATCACTAAAGCTATAACAATTTTCAATAGCCAAAAAAATTTTGAAAAAGAAGGAAGCTGGAAGTCTCACAATTTCTGATTTCAAAATTATAGCATTACAGTAATCAAAGCAATGTGGTATTATTAAAAAGATGTACAGACCAATAGAAGAGAAGAGAGAGTTCAGAAGCAAGCCCTCACTTATAAAGTCAAATGATTTCTGACAAGACAGGCAAGGCCATTCAAAGGGAGAAAGAACAGTCTTTCCAACAAATGGTGTTGGGAAAACTGAGTATCATATGCAAAATAATAAAGTTGGACACTTACCCTCACACCATACACAAAAATTAACTCAAAATGGGTCAAAGACCTAAACATCACAGCCTAAGCTATGAAATTCTTAGAAGAAAACATAGAGAGGAAGCTTCATGAAACTGGATTTGGAAACCATTTCCTGGATGTGACAAAAAAAAAAAGTACAGGCAACCAAAGAAAAAATCAATTGGGCTACATCAAAATTAAAACTTCTGTGCATCAAAGGACACAATTAACAGAGTGAAGAGGCAACCCACAGAATAGAGAAAGTATGCGAAAACTGTGTATTTCATAAGGGGTTAATACCCAGAGTATTTAAAGAACTCCTACCAAGGGGTGCCTGGGTGGCTCAGTCATTAGGCTAAGTCTGCTTCGGCTCAGGTCAGGATGCAGCCCTACATCAGGCATCCCTGCTCAGTGGGGTGTCTGTTTCTCCCTCTTCCTCTGCCCCTCCACCCACTTGTGCACTTATTCTTAATTTCTCTCACAAATAAAATCTTTAAAAAACAAAAACAAAAACCTGATTAAAAAACAACTTGAGGGGCGCCTGGGTGGCTCAGTGGGTTAAAGCCTCTGCCTTCGGCTCAGGTCATGATCTCAGGGTCCTGGGATCGAGCCCCGCATCAGGCTCTCTGCTCTGTGGGGAGCCTGCTTCCTCCTCTCTCTCTGCCTGCCTCTGCCTGCTTGTGCTCTCTCTCTCTCAAATAAATGAATAAATAAAATCTTTAAAACAAAACAAAACAAAACAAAAAAAACCAACAACTTGAATAGACGAGCTGAATGGCCAACAAGCACATGAAAAGATGCTCAAGATCACTAATCATTAGGGAAATGCAAATCAAAACTACAAGATACCACCTCACACCTACCTATTAGGATGGCTACTATTAAAAAAAAAAAGAAAATAAAATAACAAGTGATGGCAAGGATGTGGAGAAACTGGAACTCTTGTGTACTGTTGCTGGGAGGTAAAGTGGTACAGCCACTATGAAAAACAGTATGGCAGTTCCTCAAAAAATTAAAGTGTCATATGGTCCAACAATTCCACTTCTAGGTGGATCCCCAAAAGAACTAAAAATAGGCTTTCCAAAGAAATATTTCCATACACATGTTCATAGAATTATTTATAATACCAACAGGTAGAAGCAATCCAAGTGTCCAATGACGTATGAATGAATTCTAAAAGTGTGGTATATACATATAATTGAGTATTATTCAACCTAAAAAGGAAGGAAATTCTGATCCATGCTACAACTTGGATGCATCTTCAGGATATTATGCTAAGTGAAATAAGCCAGTCACAAAGGACAAATACAGTCTACTATAGGATACCACTTACATGAGGTACCTAGAAGAGTCAAATTCATAGAGACAGAAAATAGGATGGTGATATCAATCAAGGCTGGAGAGAGAAATGAGAAGTTACTACTTCATGGGTACAGAGTTTCACTTTTGCAAGATAAAAAGAATACTAGAGGTAGATGGTGATGACAGTTGCATAAAAGTGTGAATGTACTTAATGCCACTAAACTGTATACTTAAAAATGGTTAAGGTGGTAAATTCTGTTATGTCTGTTTCACAACTAAAACAAACAAGCAAAAAATACGCTGAAGCCCAGTAACTTTAAGTTAGTTGCTCAAGGCCAATCAGTAATAAATCATGTGGCAGAATCAAAAACAATGAAAGTCAGCTCTTTTTAATCCTAATCTAGTGCTTATCTATAACACTACGCAGCACTCCCACCCCTGGTCAGTTTTGAGTGTTCCATCAACCAGGAAATAGGTAATAGTTAAGGGAGACTATTCCTGGCACTAAAGATGGAAATACTAACATCCTCATTATTTAAACTTCTATAGACTACTAATAAAGCATAATCTGAGTGGGTAATAGCACAACTGCAGAACATTAAGATAGATTGCAAGTATACTGAAGCAACTTAAAACACTAATTTAAATTTAAGTACAATCAGGTTTAAGAATATTGCAGGGAATTAAAACTATAGCTATAGCACATAAATAGCCAAACTTACACAACTGGCATAAAAATATACAGATTAAACTGACATTTTAACAATCATTTTGGCAATTATGTTGAAAAGCATTTAAATATAACACTGGATAAAAGGACTTAATATTTAAATATTATCCATTTTATATGCAAATAGGTAGAAAGATGGCTGGTGTTCCCATCCTTTCACTATTACTGCTAAATTTCTCAACCAGTCTGACTGGGACACACTTAGAACTTCTTGACACTTACAGTATTTTCATCAAAGGATAATTTAAAATAGAATATTTGAGCAGAAGTACTTCCAAGTAAGTACTTAGTTCATAAGAAAGTCACATTTTAGACTACCAACTGGTTTACCTAATTCAAACTTAAATACCTTTTTTTAAAAAGGCCATTCCTCTTTGTACACATGCTTCTAAAATGAAGCTTAATTTAGGACTCTGATACTTTTCTATGGAGTTACTATGTATGTTCTGAATATTTAAAGGCATAACAACAAGACATAGACTCCATTTGTCTTTTTTAGAAAGTCAAACCTTATCTTTGACATAATTTATGGACAAAAAGTACAAAACAGCAGTGCTGATGGTAATTGGTTATTCCTGGTGAAAGCTTTTCTGTCCCAGAGATCTGGTAATACACTACATTAACTCTGATCTCCCTTCCCCCTCCTCCTAAAAGAGGACAGGCTTTGTTTCTGGCTTCAGAGAAACTGCTGCCAGTCAACATCACCATCCAAGCAGGGCCAGTGCAAAAACTAGCAAAACAAAACCCCTCCCCCTCATGGTTCTCTCCAAAGAGAATTACATTACAGACATCACAGTCACTGACAAGTCAGAGTCAAAGAGAGTGACAAAGCAGAACTTCCTAAATGTTTCTTCATTCTCCTCCTCCGCTCATTTTTCACTTTCTCCTTCATTTCTTTGGTCTGGCACAACTCACACGAGCACCCTGTCCTCTTCTTCATTTCCATCGCTGCCTCTTAATAGGCCAAATTCTCTTCCTGGCTCAAATCTGGGCACAGAGCTTTGGAGAAATGAATGAGTACTCTCATCTTTAAACTGAAGTAGGTCTAGCAACATCCACACACGTGGCATCTTAGGGCTCACTCAAGACGATCTAGACTTCTCAACTCTACAAAACAAAGTCCATCTCCCCCCTCACTCACCTCTGAGGTACACAGCAAATAGAGATGTCCCTCTTAGGCCCCTTAGTCTGGGCCGTGATGGCCTGCTACTCATCTCTCTTCCAGAAATATTCCTCAGAGTACTATCACCTCTAATCCACTTCCCATTCTTTCCCACACAGAACCCTCACCCATGCAGGCCAAACCGGACAAGTCACACTCAACCAGACTTTATGCTTCTTTACTGCAGTTTGGAAATGTGGCGCCTTTCCCCTATCACCAAGCTGAATCTATTCAGTTAAAATACTGCAGACTAGGGGCGCCTGGGTGGCTCAGTGGGTTAAGCCTCTGCCTTCGGCTCAGGTCATGATCCCAGGGTCCTGGGATCGAGCCCCACATCGGGCTCTCTGCTCAGCAGGGAGCCTGCTCCCCCCACCCCACCGCCTGCCTCTCTGCCTACTTGTGATCTCTGTCTGTCAAATAAATAAATAAAATCTTAAAAAAAAAAAAATACTGCAGACTAGGGAAAGCCCTTCCAGACCATTTAACCTGGAAAGTTATTTCTTAATGTTTATTATTGAGAAGTATTTTTAATAGACTTTATTATTTTTCAAGACTTTATTTGCAAAGCAGTTTTTAGGTTCACAGCAAAACTGAGAAGAGGCATGTACACATTCTGCCACGTATGTACAAGTTCCTCCCTCTACCGACATCCCACACCAAAGTGGTATTTGTTATAATAAATGAACCCACACAGGCACATGTTGTATATTCCATGGGTTTTGATAAAAGCATAATGACATGTATTCACCACTATGGTATCACACAGAATAATTTCACCACCCTAAAAGTCCTGTGTTCCGCCTATCCCTTTTCCCTCCCTCCCCCAACCCCTGGCCATCACTGATCTTTTCATTGTCTCCAGTTCTGCCTTTTCCAGAACGTCATATAAGAATCATACAGGATATAGCCTTTTCTAAAAAAGATTTTATTTATTTATTTGACAGAGATCACAAGTAGGCAGAGAGGCAGGCAGAGAGAGAGAGGGGGAAGCAGGCTCCCCGCTGAGCAGAGAGCCCGATATGGGGCTCGATCCCAGGACCCCGAGATCATAACCCAGGCTGAAGGCAGAGGCCTAACCCACTGAACCACCCAGGTGCCCCAGGATGTAGCCTTTTAAAATCGGCTTCTTTTACTTAGACATAGGCATTTAAAGTTTCTTCATGCCTTTTCATGGACTGAAAGCTCACTTCTTTTTAGTGCAGTTAGTATTCCATTGTCTGGATGTACCTCAGTTTATTTATCCATGTACCTACTGATAGACATCTTGGTTGCTTCCAAGTGTTTGCAATTACAAATAAAACAGTTATAAATGGGGTAACTGGGGCGCCTGGGTGGCTCAGTGGATTAAAGCCTCTGCCTTCGGCTCAGGTCATGATCCTGGGGTCCTGGGATCAAGCCCCACATCAGGCACTCTGCTCAGTGGGGAGCCTGCTTCCCTTCCTCTCTCTCTCTCTGCCCCTCTGCCTACTTGTGATCTCTGTCAAATAAATAAATAAAATCTTTAAAAAAAAAAATGGGGCGCCTGGTTGGCTCAGTGGGTTAAAGCCTCTGCCTTCAGGTCAGGTCATGGTTCCAGGGTCCTAGGATCAAGCCCCACACTGGGCTCTCTGCTCAACAGGGAGCCTGCTTCCCCCTCTTCTCTCTCTGCCTGCCTCTCTGCCTACTTGTGATCTCTATCTCTGTCAAATAAATAAAGTCTTTAAAGAAAAGTTATAAACACAGAAAAAGCATTTTAGTTTTATAAGAAACTCCCAAACTGTCTTCCAAAATGACTGTACCATCTTTCATTCACGCCCACAATAAAGGAGAGTTCCTGTGGCTCCACATCCTTGCCAGCACTTGGTGTTGTCAGTATTCAGGACTTGGGGCATCTAATAGG
Organism: Martes martes; assembly: GCF_963455335.1. NCBI lineage: Eukaryota > Metazoa > Chordata > Mammalia > Carnivora > Mustelidae > Martes > Martes martes. Next base: position 116,613,724 of record NC_137893.1, on the reverse strand, counting down.
TGGAGAGTAGTAACTCGCTTTAATTTAATTTGCAATTCTCTAATGACATGATAATGAACATCTTTTCATATGCTTATTTGCTATCTGTATATCTTCTTTGGTATGATGTCTACATTTAGGTTTATGATCCATTTTGAGTTAATTTTGGGGAAGAATATAAGGTCTGTGTCTAGATTAATTTCTTTGCATGTAGATACTTAGTTGATCCAGCACCATTTGTTGAAAAGACTATCTTTTCTCCATTGTCTTTGGTTCTTTAACAAAGATCAGCTGACTATACTTGTATCCATTTCTGGACTTTCTATTCTGTTCTATTGATCTATTTCTTTATTCTTTCACCAATACCAAATGGTCTTGATCCATGTAGCTTTGTATAGTAAGTCCTGAAGTTAGGGAATGTCATTTCTCCACTTCTCTCTCCAATATGAGTTGACTACTCTGGGTCTTTTATCTTCATATAAAATTTAGAATCAATCAGTTGATATCCACACAAAAGCTTGCTGGAATTTTGACTGGGAATGTGCTGAAGCTATAGATGAAGCTGGAAAGAAATAGCATCTTGAAAATATTGTCTTCCTATCTCTCTACTTACTTAATTCTTTGATTTCTTTCATCAGAGGTGTTGTTTTCCTCATGTAAATCTTGTTCATATTGTGATAGATTTATACTTAGGTATTTAATTTTGGGGGGATCCTAACATAAACAGTAATACACCTTTAATTTCAAATTCAAGTTGTTCACTGCTAGTATGCTGGAAAGTGGTTGACTTTTACATATTAACTTTGTATCTTGCAACCTTGTTATAATTGCTTATTAGTTCCAGAAGTTTTTGCCATTTTTTCAGATTTTCTACATAATCATGTCATCTGCAAAAAAGCACAGTTTTAGTTCTTCATTCCTAACCTATATACCTTCTTTCTTTTAATTGTTTTATCACATTAGTTAGAACTTCCAGTATGACACTGAAAAGCAGTGGACTTTTCCTTGCCTTATTTCTGATTTTAGAGGGAAAGTTTCTAATTTCTCACCATTATGATGCTAGCTGAAGGGTTTTTATAGATATTCTTTATCAAGTAGAGGAAATTCCTCTCTGTAGCTTTCCAATAGTTTAACCATGAATGGGTGCTGGATTTTGACAAATGGTTTTGAAGAGAACAGGTCATTTTTCTTCTTACCCTATTGAGGTGATGGATTACATCACCAGTTATAATCAATGAACCCACACAGGTGAATGGTGAACCAGTCTTGTGTACTGATAAGTATGATAAGATACATACTCTTATCATAGTATGTATACTTATTTTTATATATTGTCGGATTGGGTTTGCTACTATTTTGCTAAAAATATTAGCATTTAGGGGCACCTGGGTGCCTCAGTTGGTTAAGCATCTGCCTTCTGGTCAGGTCATGACCTCAGGGTCCTGGGATCGAGTCCCGTGTCGGGGTCCCGGCTCAGCATGCAGTCTGCCTCTCTCTCTGCCCCTCCCCCTGCTCCTGCTCTCTCTCTTTCTGTCAAATAAATAAATAAAATCTTTAAAAAAAAAGAATATCAGCATCTATGTTCTTGAAAGGTAACAGTCTGTGTTTTCTTGTAATACCTCTGTCTGTTTTGGGTATGAGAATAACGTTGGTCTTACAGAATGAGTTAGGAATTCTGTTTCTGTCTTCCCTCTGTTTCTGTCTTCTGGAAGAGATTCCAGAAAAGTAGTATAATTTCTTTCTTAAGTGTTTGGTAGAATTCCCAGTAAACTCATCTGAGCCTGGTGTTTTCTGTTTTGTAAGGTTATTGTTGATTCAATTTCTTTAATAGATAAAAGCATATTCATGCTTTCTATTTCTTCCTGTGTAACCTTTGGCAGTGTGTATCCTTTGAGGAACTGGTCCATTACATCTAGGGACAGAGTTGCTCATAATATGCCTTTACTATCCTTTTAAAGTCCAAGGGATCTGTAGTAATGTTCCTTCTTTCATTTATGTTAGTAATTTGTGTCTTCTTTTTTTTTCTTAGTAAGCCAGTCTAGAAGCTTACTGATTTTTTTTTTAAAAGATTTTACTTATTTGACAGAGGGACAGCACAAGCAGGGAAAGTGGGAGAGGGAGAAAGAGGCTCCCTCTGGAGCAGGGAGCCCAATACAGAGCTTAATTCCAGGACCCTGGGATCATGACCTGAGCTGAAGGCAGATGTTTAACCAGCTGAGCCGCCCAGGCACCCCTAGAGGCTTACTGATTTAATTATCTTTCAAAAAACCACTTTTTGGATCTGCCAATTTTCTCTACTGATTTTGTTTGTAATTTCATTGATTCCTACTCTAATTTTTATTTTTCTTCTTCTTCTACTTACTTTGGATTTAATTTGCTCTTCTTTTTCTAGTTTCTTAAGGTAGAAGCTTAGAGTATAGATTTTAGGCTTTCCTTCACATTAAGCTGACTATTCTTCTGCCTTGGGTACTCTACACAATTGTTCAACACCTTCCTGATTTTAGGACCTAGAATCTTTGACTCTACTACCAAGATCCCACTAGAACTCCAAAAAACAAACAAACGAACACACACACACATACACAAACAAAAAACACCAGACACTAGGATGTCTGAGGTGACAAAAGCCTTAAGGAACATTTACTAAGAAGTTAATACAAAACAAGTTAACAGTGGAAGAGTAATTACTGTACATGATTTCACAATATAGTCAGATGTTTTAATAATAACAAAAAAGCTAAAATAATAATAGCATCTAACACTTAATCAGGACTTATCATGCCAGATGCTGTTCTATAAACTTTTACATGCATTAACTCCCTTAATTCCCTCAAAATGCTATGAAGTAGGTACTGTTTTCCTTATTTTATAGATTAAAAAAACCCAAGTCACTGAAAGATAAAATAATTTCCTAAAGATCACATTGCTAATTACTATTAACTAGAAGTCAAACCCAGATGATATGACTTCAGAGCTCATGCTACTACTCTCTTACCCTATTTTACTAAAAAAAAATTCATGAATTTAACTATAAGTGAGCCAAATAAGCATAGTTTATTCATTCTTAGCAAGCAGTCCAGATTCTATTTCTCAGATGGTTGTCTAATACATTTATTATTTGGTCACTATTTATACACTTTGCCCCACCTCAGCAAAAAGAATTAACAACCCACAGAGATAGAAAGCACATTGTGGTTTCCAGAGACTATGACAATAGTGAGTGACTATTTACTGGGTACGGGGTTTCCTTTTAGGGTGATAAAAATAGCTGAAGACTGCACAATACTGTAAATGTACTAAATGCCATGAAGTTGTACACTTTGCCATTTTACTGCAATTTTTAAAAAAAAGAATTATCTAGGGGCACCTGGGTGGCTCGGTTGGTTAAGTGTCCAACTCTTGATTTTGGCTCTGGTCATGACTTCTAGGTTGTAAGATCAAGCCCTATGTAGGGCTCTCAGCTGGGTGTGGAGCCTGCTTAAGATTCTCTCTCTCTACCTCTCCCTCTCCCACTCCCTGCCTATCTCTGTCTCTCTCCCGCTCTTAAAAAAAAAAAAAAAAGAAAGAAAGAAAAAAAAGAACTATCTACAATATTTTCATTAATAGTAATCCAATGAAATGGTATTCAACTACTAAAAATTTTGTTTTTGAAAGTACTTAATAATGCGGAAAGGTACTAAAATGTTACTGAGTAGGAAAAAAAATAGTTTACACAACTATATGTAGCATAATGTCAAATTCAAAAAAAATTTTTTTTGTTTTTAATACTGGATATACATTAACAGTGTTTGTATCAATATAGAAAAGTAAATGTTTTGTTTGTTCTTTATATCTTTTGTATTCTCTAAGTTCCATATTTCTGTTATTGTCAGAAAAAATATACTTCTTTTTTAGGTTTTATTTACTTATTTATTTGAAAGAGAGAGAGAGTATATAAGCTGGGAGAACAGCAGAGGAAGAAAGAGGAGAAGCAGACTCTCTGCTTAGCAGGGAGCCCAATGCAGGACTCGATCCCAGGACCCAGGGATCATGACCTGAGCTGAAGGCATATACTTAATTGACTGAGTCATCCAGGTGCCCCAGAAAAAATACACTTTTAAAAGAATTTAACTGCAAATAACTAATAAGTTTACCAACATAACAGACCTAAAAGTTCCTCAAATAAGAGAACAAACAGAAAACAAATAAAATGGTTGAACTAAATTTAAATATATCAATAATTACACTACATGTGAGTAGTCTAAACATACTAATTAGAAGACAGAGATTATCAGACTGGAGAAAAAAAATGGCCCAATTATATGCTGTCTCTAAGAAACTGCATATATAAGACACAGGTAGGTTGAAAGTAAAAGGCTGGAAAAGGATATATCATGCAAACACCAATCAAAGAAAGCTAGAATGGCTATATTAATATCAGACAAAGTAGACTTCAGAGCGAAGAGAATTACCAAGGAAAGGGGGACATTACACAATAATAAATGAGTCACTCACTTAGGAGACATAATTTTAAATGTGTACACACCTAACAACTGAGCTTCAAAATGTATGGACCAACCCCTGATAGAACTGGAAAAAAAAATACGCAAATCGAAAGCTGTAGTTGGAGACGTCAACAATTCTTTTGCAATAACAGATAGAACACTATTAGACCAAACAAACAAGCAAATAATAAAGACAGAGAAATTGAATGTCCTCAACCAACTGGATCTAACTGACATTTATATAACACACCACTCACAACAACAAAATAACATTCTTTTAAAGTACGCATGAGGGGCATCTGGGTGGCTCAGTGGGTTAAAGCCTCTGCCTTCAGCTCAGGTCATCATCCCAGGGTCCTAGGATTGAGCCCTGCATCGGGCTCTCTGCTCAGCGGGGAGCCTGCTTCCTCCTCTCTCTACCTGCTTCTCTGCCTACCTGTGATCTCTGTCTGTCAAATAAATAAATAAAATCTTTAAAAAAAACAAAGTACACATGAAATATTCACCAACAAGACAGACTGTATCTCCTGGGTCAAAAACATCTTAAATTTAAAATAACTGAAATCATATAAACTTGTGCTCCCTGACCATAATGGAATGAAACTGGAAATGATTAAACAAGATAACAGAAAAACTGCCATTTGGAAATTTAAAAACATGCTTCTATATAACCCATGACTCAAACAGGGAATCTCAAGGGAAATTGGAAAATATTTTCAACTGAGTGAAAATAAAAATACAATTATTTCAAAATCTGGGCTATGTAGCTAAAAGTAGTGCTAGAGGGAAATTTACAATTGCTATAAAGTAAGTGCTTCTGGGCCCGCACCCCCAAATTCTTACAATTGAGACCAAATCTCCAGTGTGACTGTATTTGGAGGTAGAGTCCTAAGGAGATAATTAGGTTATGAGGATAGAGCCCTCAAGAATGGGTTTACTGCCCCTATAATAAAAGCAAAAAACAAAACCACCCAGCGAGCTCCCTTACCCCTTCTGCCCCGTGAGAACATAGAAGACAGCCTTCTGTGAACTAGGAAGCAGCCCCGCACCAGACACCAAATCTGCTGGAGTCCTCTAGAACTGTGGGAAATGAACTGCTATTGTTTACCACCCATCTAAATCCAAAACATTTTGTTATAGCAGCCCAAACAGGCTAAGAAAATAGTATTAAACATCTACGTTATAAAAGAAAGGTCTCAGGTCAACATTAACTTCCATCTTAAGAAACTTGGAAAAAGAATAAAATAAACCCAGGGGCGCCTGGGTGGCTCAGTTGGTTTAGTGTCTGTCTTTGGCTCAGGTGATGATCCCAGGGTCCTGGAACTGACCCCCACTCACATAAGGCTCCCTGTTGAGGGGGATGCCTGCTTCTCCTCCCTCTGCTGCTTCCCCTGCTTGTGCTATCTTGCTCTGTCAAATAAATACATAAAATCTTAAAAAAAAAAAAAGAATAAAATAAACCCATATCAAGCAGGATGAATAAAATTAAAAGCAGAAATCCATGTAACTGAAAACAGAAAGAAAAGTCAATGAAACTAAAGGCTGATTTTCTGAAAATACCAGTAATATTAAGAAATCTATCAAGAAAAAAGGAGAAAGAAACACAAAACATCAAGAATGAGAGAAGAGGGATGTCTAGGTGGCTCAGCTGGTAAGCATCCGACCTTGATTTTGGCTCCAGTCATGATCTCAGGGTTGTGGGATTGAGCCCCACACTGGGCTCTGTGCTCAGTGTGGAGTCTGCTTGTCCTTATCCCTCTGCTCCTCTCCCCAGGCGCATGTGCTCATGTGCTCTCTCACTCTCTCAAATAAATAATAAATAAATAAAATCTTAAAAAAAAAAAAAGAAAGAATGAGAGAAAAGATTATCACCACAAAGAAAGCATTAAAACAACAAAGGGTACTGCAAACAAATCCACACGCAAAAATTTGACAATTTAGTGAAAACAACCAATTCCTTGACATTACCCAAAGTCATCCAAGATGGATAACCTGAACAGACCTAGAACTATGAAAATAAACTGAATTAGTAATTTTAAATTCCAAAAAAAGAACCCTCCCAGATGGTTTCACTGACAAATTCCTTAAAGAACACCACCAATGCTATACAATTTCTTAAAAGAAAAAACAATAGTACAACATGTTAGAACTTATAGAGCTGCATGGTCCAGTGAGGCAGGCTACTGGCCACATATAGCTATTACCCAAAATGTTGAAATGATCCTATTTTGGCTATACTGACATAAAATGTATTATTAAGCATTTAAAAAAAGATTTTACTTATTTGAGAGGGGGAGAGAGAGAGAGAAAGAGAGAGCAAGAGCACAAGACCAGGGAGAGGGAGAAGCAGACTGCCCGGTAAGCAGGGACACTGGGACCATGACCTGAGCTGAAGGCAGATGCTCAACTGACTGAGCCACTCAGATGCCCTTATTATTAAACATTTTTAAAAGTCCTCAAATAAGACTCAGGTCAGAAATAGGATCTGTTTTCTTAATCACTTCTGATTTCTAAACATAAAAGAGAAACCAAAGCTAAAAAGGAAAAATGACTTTGAAGTGGCTATTAAGCCACACCCTAAATTGCTTTAGAATTCAATTGCTCTCAGAATCAAGTACAAGCAAAACTCTAAGAAGTCAAGAAGTGGGTGCCTGGGTGCACAGTTGGTTGAGTGTCCAACTCTTCGTTTCAGCTCAGGCCCTGATCTCAGGGTTGTGGGACTGAGCCTTGTGTTGGGTTCCAAGCTCAATTCAGAGTCTGCTTGGGATTCTCTCTTCCTCTCCATCTGCCCCTCCTGCTTGTGTTCTCTTTTTCTCACAGATAAATAAATAAATAAATCTTTTTTAAAAAAGGAAATCAAGAGGTCACTGCAAGGACACGGATCACTACAAAGGGAAATCCAGAGGTTAACAGGTGCACAAAGCATCCTTTTCTAAAGTCCAAACATCCAGTATTGACATTGTCTTTGTAAAGAAAGGGAAGCACAAGCTCTTTAAAGATAAAAGGAGAAAAATAAAGAGAGCTTTAAAAAAAGTGTAAAGATTACAGAATGAACTAATTTCTAACTGATAAATATCTTTGCCATTTCAAGGAAAAACCCCTTTGAGTATTATGAGTATTACTGAGCATCATTACAGAAACAGAATGCATTTGCTTTTCAGTAAGGAGACATCCTCCTCAAAGAGTCCCACCTTAACTACAAGTCTAAAGGGAGGTTTCTAAAAATAATGACCACATTCTGAGCAGTAACTAAGGGACTGCATCTGAAAAACTAAGATATCAGACAAAGCTTAAGAGACCAATACATTAATCATTTTAGATGCTAATCATCAGTCTGTTACAATTTTCAGCAGGTTTATAGCACATACTGATAAATTAGGTATTCACCATGATTTGAATGGAAAGCAATTACTCCTGCTTCCCTACTTTTATCAAAGATATGATCTGGCCTGCTTCAGTAGAAACTGTACACTGTACTGCACTTCCTAAAACTTCCCATCACACAGTAATTCCATAAAACCTTAAGAATTTCTCAGGTGAAGCAACTCAGCATACATGTGCACATTTTTTCGCAAAGGGGAAATGTACATACCCCTCCATTGTTCTTTTTCCTCATTTTTATTATTTTAGAAATGAAAAGAATCATATGACCAAATATGTTCACTTAATATAATGGCTCTACCTCTCTCCCTGCAAGGAAGGTAATCATTAAGCCAATGATGCATATTAAAATCACTATCACCTAAGAATTACAGAAATGCAGTTTTTTTTTTTAAGATTTTATTTATTTATTTGACAGACAGAGATCACAAGTAGTCAGAGAGGCAGGCAGAGAGGGAGGGGGAAGGAGGCTCCCTGCCGAACAGAGAGCCCGATGCGGGGCTCGATCCCAGGACCCTGGGATCATGACCTGAGCCGAAGGCAGAGGCTTTAACCCACTGAGCCACTCAGGCGCCCCGAGAAATGCAGTTTTTATGTGTTTTGCTATGATGGGGCTATACTAAGTAACTAAGCACTTTTTAAGTAGATCCAGCCCCAGCTACAGCCCTTACCAACAATGCATATGCACAGAGGTTAAGGATTCTATATACATATTTTTTTAAAAGCAAGTTATGTTTGAATAGTTAATCTTTAAAATTGTCAGGGATTTTAGAAATATTTCTTTTCTATTAAACAAGAAGAATATTTATATTCTTAAGAAAGAATTATATTTGGTTAAAAATATTTTTAAGGAACTACCTCTAAATTTTGAATCCTTGAAACCTAACATTCCAGATTAAAGAAGTTTCTGTTAACAAAAGGGTTTTTGCTACAATAAGAAAAAAAGATGCTGCTTTCAAATTATACTTTCCCGTCAATCAAATAATAAAACTAATTATGAAGCAAACTGCTAGCACTAACACCACACATTAAAACTACTCACAGTTGGATTTCAAAGCAGTTACAATATCTGATGATTCATACTTGGACATGCAAATATTTTATTTACTACATATTTTATTACATATTTTATTTACTACATGCAAATATTTTATTTACTACCTTTTACATACTTATCACTGTTTCATCTGATTTCTTGATTTTCTATGCTGCGAACAGGTTCATGACACACATACGTGCATTTTAGAGGGTTAATCTGACTAGTACAGCCATTTCACATTGCCTTTGACTCATGTGGAACTACCTAGACACAACCACCAAATAATTACCACCATCTGGTGGCACTACTACCAAGAGCAGGCTTTCCTTCTCTGAAGCTAAAATAGCACATCACCTTATAGACTTGATATAAAACCTTACAACATAAAGATATTTAAGGATTTCAAATTCATTTACATTTGAAATGTCCCTCTAAAAATAAAAACATTTTGGGGCACCTGGGTGGCTCAATGGGTTTAAAGCCTCTGCCTTCGGCTCAGGTCATGATCCCAGGGTCCTGGGATCGAGCCCCACATCGGGCTCTCTGCTCTGTGGGGAGCCTGCTTTCCCCTCTCTCTCTCTCTGCCTACTTGTGATCTCCATTTGTCAAATAAATAAAATCTTTAAAATAAAATAAAATATTTTAAAAAAATAAAAATAAAAATAAAAACATTTCCCACACAAGTCACAATCAGCTTAGGCTAGCATTTCTTCATCAAAAAAGAAATCTGTTGTTCTCAAGGGCTACTCATATTTCTGATATTACAGAATTGTACAGACCAGAATTGAAACACAGACTGCCTTATTGAGGATCTTCTAGAAGCAAATGAGCAACCTTTTGAGTCCAACATATAAAGACAGAAGTTCTAATATAAGGTCAACTAAATAGACATTTTCCCAAAGAAGACATCCAGATGGCCAAGAGACACCTGAAAAGATGCTCAGTATCACCAATCATCAGGAAAATCCAAACCCAAACCACAATGTAATACCATCGCACACCTCTCAGAATGGCCAGTATCAAAAAGACAAGAAATATCAAGGTGTTTTTGTTTGTTTTTTAAGTAGGTTCTATGCCCAATATGGGGCTCAAAGTCATGACCCCAAGATGAAGAGTCACATGCTCTACTGAGCCAGTCAGGTACCCCAAGAAATACCAAGTTTTGATGAGGATGTGGAGAAAAGGGAACCATTATACACTGCTAAGAATGTAAATTGGTGCAGCCACTAAGGAAAACAATATGAAGGTGCTTCACAAAATTAAAACTAGAACTCCCATACCATCCAGGAGGTATTCATCCAAAAGAAAAATTAATTTGAAAAGACATAAACACCCCTATGTTCACTGCAGCATTATTTATAATTGGCCAAGTTGATCAACAGAAGAATGGGTAAAGAAGATGTGGTAAAGAATGGGTATACACACACACACACACACACACACACAATATTTCTCAGCCATACAAAAAAATGTAATGAATGAATGAAATCTTGCCATCTACAACAGCGTGGATGGACATAGAGGGTACCATGCTAAGTAAAATAAGTCAAAGACAAGTACCATATCATTTCATTTATATGTGGAATCTAAAAATGAAACAATTTAACAAAGAAAACAGAACAGACTCACAGATACAAAGAACTCTTGGGTGCCAAAGGGGAGGGTAGTGGAGGGATGGACAAGACAGGCAAAGGGGTTAAGAGGTAGAATCTTCCAGTAATAAAATAAATAACACAGAGGGATGTAACGTACAACATACAGAACATGATCAATAATGTTGCAGCAACTTTGTATGGTGACAGATGGCAACCAGACTCACTGTGCTAACCATTTCATACCATATATAAATATCAAATTACTATGTTGTACACCTCAAACTAAAACAACAGTATGTTATTTATTCTTCAATTAAAAAAAAAAAAAGCGAAAAAGGTGGGTTCAATAGGCAAGAGGGAAAGAGAAAGGGCAGAAGTGCCGAGTAAAACAGCACCTAAATGGAAGACACAGAGTGGAATTTAGAGAAGTCTATGTGAAACCAGAGCTGCTTTTACAACACTGACCAGTTAAAATACAGAAGGATGAGGAGGGACAGTCCTGCATCACCTGGCTAGGAAGGACACTCATAACTGGAGGAGGTGGAAGAAGAACTTAAAAAAGTTTTAGGAAATAAAGAGTGTGGTTTGTAGAGCGTACCCAGTAAGTTTTCTAACATGTGGGACATATTATGGTTTAGGAGCTTTAATCAGGAAAGTTCCAGGGATGCCTAGGTGACACAGTCAGTTAAGCATCCAACTCCTGGTTTTGGCTCTGGTTATGATCTCAGGGTTGTGAGATCAAGTCCCCACCTCAGGCTCCCTGCTTAGTGGGGAGTCTGCTTGAGATTCTCTCTCTCTCTCTGCCTCCCCCCCACGCACCTGCCCTCTCTCTCTAAAATAAATCTTTAAAAAAATCTATAAGGAAAATTCCATTTCTAATCTCTGAGAAACTAAATGGACAATGTGTAAGTATTTAATGTACAAGTGCAATGACCCTAGAGACCCATGTGAACTACTAACAAGAGCTACTTCAAGGGGAGAAACCTTCCTCAGCACGTGATGATCACACTATCACTTCATCTTAGCTTACTTCACAACCAGAATGCTTCTGACTTAGAAGGAACCATCACAGTGCAGGGGTACATCTCTCCTACGTAATTCTGGAAGAGGGTACTCCATTATTGGAAGGAGGCATGTTACTGCTGGTATCAAGACTAAAATGGTGATACTCATGCTCCTTACTGCTTCCCAAGAGTCAAGTGTCCTTAGTTTTCTTAAGAAGTGTGCCTCTCCCAGCAGGCAGGAACTCCTTGAGGAACACTGATATTTACCCAACAATCTAAGAGTCGCTTCATCAACATTAACCCCACTTCACTGCTAACTTACTCTGGAAATGTGGAGAAGACCTGGGGACTATATACTGAATCCTCCCTAAGCCCTGACAAGTATTCACACCCTTGAGCCAAAGTTTCCATGTGAACCCCATAGAGTAATGAGGGCCAAATTAATCACCAAGGCCATAAAACTACTTTACTTAATTTGTAATAATTCATAAATAATTTACAACCTTTATGAACCCTAGACAAATTATTAATTATCTCTGGTCTTTAGTTTCCTCATCCATAAAATGTAACCAATACTTCCTTCATAAAAGGTAATCTGTAATGTACAAAACCCAATACAGGGCCTGACATATAACAGGTATTAGACAACAGGTTGCTTTTACCTAAGAAGCAGAAGTCTGTAAATAGAAGATAAAAGAAAATGTTTGAACTTGAAAAATCAATCTGCCAGGAAATCAGATACTTAGTGGTATTCAACCAAGGGGGTTAGAAACATGTGTGGTGGGGCGCCTGGGTGGCTCAATGGGTTAATAAAGTCTCTGCCTTCAGCTCAGGTCATGATCCCAAGATCCTGGGATCAAGCCCTACATCGGGCTCTCTGCTCAGCAGGCAGCCTGCTTCCCCCCCCCCTCTGCCTGCCTCTCTGCCTACTTGTGATCTCTGTCTGTCAAATAAATAGACAAAATCTTTAAAAAAAAAAAAAAAAAAGAGGGGCGCCTGGGTGGCTCAGTGGGTTAAGGCCTCTGCCTTCAGCTCAGGTCATGATCCCAGGGTCCTGGGATCGAGCCCCACATCGGGCTCTCTGCTCAGCAGGGAGCCTGCTTCCTCCTCTCTCTCTGCCTGCCTCTCTGCCTACTTGTGATCTCTGTCTGTCAAATAAATAAATAAAATCTAAAAAAAAAAAAAAGAAAGAAAAAAGAAACATGTGTGGTCCAAGAGGAGGGTTGCCAGGAAAGATGAATATGTGAAGCTAAAGTATTTAGTGAGAGAGGGCCAAGGGTGGTATACACATGCCCCACGTGATGAAGAACTGTCCACACAAGATGCCAAGAGCACCTCTCAAGAGAGACTCTGAGAGAGCACAACCCATTTTAAATGAGGTGAGGGGACCCATTTTATAAATTATTAAATATAGCAAAAATTCCTTTTGAGGAAGAGAAATGAACTGAAACATAAGTGTTTTTATAAAAATAAAGAAAATGATTCTTTCTAGAGAAGACCATCTAGAGACCGTAAAGGAGACCACCCACCAAAAACAAAACAAACAAGCTTTGCTGTTAAGACAGAAAAACGAGACACAGAGTAGTTACCTAACTTGTCCAAGTTTATGCCCAGGCAACCTAAGCTGACTTTCCAAACTCTTTCCACTATGCCACACTTTATGAGCCTGCAAGGTGAGACTTCACAGAAAAACTGAGAAGAGCCAATCACAGTTAACAAGGCAGTTTATTTTCTTTTGTGTGTTCATAGTTGTGGTTTTATGTATACTATACTCACATTCTGCGAGAAATTTACCATCTCTGCTATCAGGATGTGTTATAACCAAGAGTAATCTGGATTCAATGAAATAGTAGTTTGTACAATGAAATTAAATTCTTTACCAGAGAAGATGAACTGTTTGCAAACTCTATACCACACAGCACAAGAGGACATCTGAACAGGCAACAAGGGTTAAGAAGGCTCCCGATTCAACAAAACCAGTTTCATTTTTAGGTTTTCCCTTTATTTGAGGGGGCATTCATATATGCTCTTATAAAGGAAAGGATTCTATTGATTTTTAAAAAATGCTTTGAAAATCAGGGAGCCAGATCAATTATTAAGATCTCTTGAAAGTATTAGATTTCACAAAATCCTGAGAAACAACTCACAGATTATATGACCAAGAAAGGTTTAAATTCTTTATTGCCTCCAAAACTAGTATATTTTATACCCCACCTACTTCTAGAATTGGAGGGAATGTTACAAATATAAATTTTAATGGCCAAAACAGTGATAATTATTTTTATCGTTAACACTGAAACATACAAAGACACACACGACCAGAGATCTCAAACACTAGAGAACAGTAAGAAGCAATTATTTTTGCATCAAAGGGATTTTTTTTTTTTAAGTCACATATGTGGTCATGCTCCTCCCTTACAAACACTGGCATTCTTCTAAAAAAAATCTCCACTCTGCTTTGGGCTCAGCTTTTTGAAGTTACATAGAAAAATAAGACATGTATCACCTTAAGTTTTAAAGGTATTTGGGACACTCATCAAATAACTGGGGAGAAAGAAGTAAAGTGCCAAAGAGAGGCAAGGGAGTAAGAGATGCAGAGAAAATGCAATTGGCAGGGGGCGAGGGGATGCAATGGGAGCTCAGCAGTGGCAGAAACTAGTTGACCCTTGAACAATGTGAGTTTGAACCTCATTGGTCCACTTATATGTAGATTTTTTTCTTTTTTTCTTTTTTGATAAATACAAGAAAGTACTGTAAATGTATTTTTGCTCTCCATTTTCTTTTTTTTTTTTTTTAAAGATTTTATTTATTTATTTGACAGATAGCGATCACAAGTAGACAGAGAGGCAGGCAGAGAGAGAGAGAGGAGGAAGCAGGCTCCCTGCTGAGCAGAGAGCCCGATGTGGGGCTCGATCCCAGGACCCTGGGATCATGACCTGAGCTGAAGGCAGAGGCTTTAACCCACTGAGCCACCCAGGCGCCCCGCTCTCCATTTTCTAAGTAACATTTTTTCTCTAGCTTACTTTAAGAACACAATATATATTACATATAACTACAAAATACGTATTAATTAACTGTTAATGTTATTGGTTAAGATTTCTGGTCAACAAGGCTATTAGTAAAGTTTTTGGGGAATCAAAGTTTTCAGTTGTGCAGGGGTGTCAGCACTCCTAACTCCCCATGTTATTCAAGGGTCAACTGTACTTCCAACTGTGCAGGTACAAAGGTTATTAGAAGGAGTGGCCTGTTCTGGAAAACAGTGGGGAGGTTCCTCAAAAATTTGAAAACAGAGCTACCCTACAACCCAGCAATTGCACTACTGGGTATATACCCCAATGATACAAATATAGTAATCCAAAGGAGCACCTGCACCCCAATGTTTACAGCAACAATGTCCACAATAGCCAAACTATCCATCGACTGATGAATGGGTAAAATGTGGTATATATAGACAATGGAATATTCCTCAGCCATCAGAAAGGATGAAATATTGCCATTTGCAATGATGTGGTTGGAACCAGAGGGTTTGTGCTAAGTGAAATAAGTCAATCAAGAAAGATAATCATCATATGATCTCACTGACATGTGGAATTTAAGAAACAAGGCAGAGGACCATAGGGGAAGAGAAGAAAAAATGAAAAGACGAAACCAGAGAAGGAGACAAACCATAAGAGACTCTTAATCTTACAAAAGAAACTGAGGGTTGCTGGAGGGGAGACATGTGAGGGGTAGGGTAACTAGGTGATGGACACTGCAGAGGGTATGTGTTATAATGAGCACTGGGTATGATATAAGACTGATGAATCACAGCCCTGTACTCCTGAAACAAATAATACATTATATGTTAAAAAGAAAAAAAAAAAAGTGGCCTGAAAAGAGAGTCTGGAAGGGAAGGGACAAATTCTACATTCTGATACATGACTGCACATTCGTTTGTCATTCAACATATAGTTCACAGTGTAGTAGGAGAGAAAGTAAGTAAACAAACACCTAAAATACAACGTTTGAAGTATAATAACAAGCCCGTGTGTAACATTAATGAAAAAAGGAGGGAAAAATTTCCATGGGGTCATGAGGAGAGTAAGCAAGGAGGGAAAGGGGAGGGAGGAATGGTGATTTCATCAGGGCCCTGAGGATGAGCAGGAGTTTACTGGAAAGAAGAGAAAAGATATTTCTGGCAATAGGAACAACACAAGCAAGGGCATGGTGAAGTGAAAGCATGTGGTGTCTTTGGGGACTGGCTGTGGGGGAGTAAAGAGGAGACTGACGATGAAAGTGAAAACGAGGCCAGATCGTGAGGAGCTTTAAGCCCCACGCCAAGGAACTGGGCTTCAGTACAGTAGGCACGAAGGTTTTAGGCAAAGAATAATGTCATATAAGCACTATGAGACACCCTTTCTAACATTAAAATTTTTCAAGGCTATAAAAATATGTAGTTTCCACTGGATGGAACAACATATAGAATATTAATTCCAGGATCCCTTGAAATCATGCCACTGGCCCTGAGTCCAGTTAAGGGTTCCCAGAAGACAGGAACTATTTACTATTTATTTTTCTTTGGATTACCAGGACATGGGATACAGTGGAATCAACAGGAACCGGTTTGTGATGAAGAACAGTTTTGAGACTGAACAAAAGATGACTCCAAGGTTCCTGCCTGATCACCTCAATGGGGTGCTGATGAGAAGAATGTTAAGTTTTGCCTGGAAGACATTAAGATTCAGAAATCTACAAGATATCCAAGTGTTCCATCCATAAGCAGTTAAAACACAAGTTTGGGGCTCCAAAGAGAGTCTGCAGCCACAGATATGAATTTGAACATTGCTATGTTCTGTAGTGGTGAGAGCCGTTGAACCCATGTGGATGGATGAGGTCACTGATCATGAACAGGACCCAGCTCAGAATCTAACAATCCCGGGGCAAATAGGAGACGAGACAGAGAAAGATCAATCAGAGGAGGAGAAACAAGACAGTTATCTGGTGAGTCTAGGAAGGTACACAGTTCAGAAAACATTTGGAGGGGCGCCTGGGTGGCTCAGTGGGTTAAAGCCTCTGCCTCCGGCTCAGGTCATGATCCCGGGGTCCTGGGATCGAGCCCCACATCGGGCTCTCTGCTCAGCAGGGAGCCTGTTTCCCCTTCTCTCTCTCTGCCTGCCTCTGCCTACCTGTGATCTCTATCTGTTAAATAAATAAATAAAATCTTTAAAAAAAAAAAAAGAAAAAGAAAAAAAGAAAACATTTGGAGTATGGTGTCAAATGACAGAGGGTCAGTTAGTAGGAAGACTAAGTGGCTGCTGGATTTGGAAACTGGGTAGTCTCTGATTTTCATTTCTCTGGAGTGGGTAAAGAATAGACGGGGCTGAAGCACAAACGAAAAAAGGAAAGAAGAGGCAGTGCAGCTCACTCTGCTCAGTGAGTATGGCAACAAAGAGGAGACAGGTGCTGACGGGTGCTCTGCTTGGGAGAAGGACACATACTTTGTGCATTATCTTTTTTTAGAGGACTTCTATCTAGAGACTCTGAGAACAGGACTGCCTTCAGTATTCTTACAGCACCTACTAGATTATATAATAAAAAGAGCAGAGCTACGAAATTGCTGTATAGAGATGCATGATATAGATCTCTCACGTACTTCACTAAATTTTAACTAAAGTGCCAGTGTAAAAGGGAGAGCACTAGACTGACCCAATTAGGCAGTCATTAAGTTCAAGTCATTTACCTGCACGGAGTGACAGATGAAAGAGGCCACACCTTTTTATGTCATTTGACAGGCTCTGTGAGCAACGCTGGGAATGCTGTAAGATGTTACCTTAATTCCTTCACCCTGGGCTGCACAAGGACATACTCACCTCCATAGTAGAGTCCTGTAGCAGTGCACATCCGCCACTGTCCCTGATACATTCCTGCTCTGCTGGGGCTGCACATCTGGACGCTGACATCTGCAATCTCTTGGGGCTCTAGCGATCTCACCATCACCATGTTCACATGTCCAAATTGGTCTCCCCCGACATATTTAAGACAAACCCCTGGAGGCCAGGCCTCTGCCCCTGAGTTCAAGCAAAAGAAAAAAATGTTAGGCAATTAGTGGTCCTAGGATGGGTGCAGTTCATTACAAAACTGTAGAAGAGGCCTCTTTCTCTTTCGCACATACGTGAACATAGCCACATATCCTTGAGCTACATAATGTCACAAGACTGGCCAGAAGGAATTATCAGAGTTAACAACCTCTGACCAACAGTCTATCCCTAAGATAAGGCACAAATGACCAAAGCAAGGCAGTTCCTCAAGAAGATGTGTTTCAGGGCACCCCAGGGGAGGTCACACATTACACTGAATCCATGGAATCTGAGAATGATGTTCACGAAGAGCCATGGAAATGAAGCACAGACCCACATCTTTGGAGGCCTGCTTTCTTCACTAGGAGGTAACACATGCCTATTTTCACGAGAACTTTTTAAGCTCACATTCTAAATAAAAATACATCTGATTATCCCCAGTTTTTCTATCAAGGCAAGTGGATGAAACATGTGAGGGATAATTTCTATATTCCTTTCATTTTAAAACTTTTTCCCTGATGTACAACTTTTCCTTCTGGAGTCCTTAACTATGAAAAGACCAAGGTGCAAGAGATTCTGCAAATACGAGACAGAGGAGTCAAATGAAAGTTTCATTTTCAGGTTCAAACAGTAATGGGGTAAACTCCCTTGGTAACAACACACTGAACTGTGGTCTCAGAGGTGATGACACCAGCCAGAGGTACTGGTACAAAGGACAGGAATGGCAATACAGGGACAAGGCACTGGCAGGAATGTCTTTCCTCCTTTGGGAGTGATAAAGATCTTATTTGGGTCCCTCCTTCTGTGTACCTGTTTCCATGCAAACTAATTCAAAATGAGCAATCCATATGTTGGCTTGTTCTGACAAGTCACAGGGCCACACAGAGACTAGAGGTTATCTTTCCAGTGAAGTCTCTCCAATATATTTCTTTTTACTGTAGACAGAAGCCTCTGTATCTTTTGGGGGTATATATACATCCATTATTAAAATAAATCACCGTGAAAAGGTGGACATGGCAGGAATCTAAGGACAAAGCACACTTGAAATGTGTCTCCTGAGAGTATTCTAGGATGCCTTGGTTCCTTGTTCTCAAAGTGCCAGACTGGTTTTGATATACCCAGTGAAAAGCGAACCAGACAGAAAGGCAGCTACAGCTCCACAGCTGAGCTCACAGCCCCGTAATGAGCGGCATACTCTGTGGCTCTTGCACCTTAAGGGGTGGCAGAGGAAGCAGTGGGCACAGTGTTTTGTCAGACCCACTTAAAAACACACCTGCCAGCAAAGTGCCCTCTTAAGTTAACACCATAAAGGGCAACTGCTGCTGGTGGAAAGCTTGTGGATGATACCCTGGCCAGACATGCAAATTGTTTCGCATTTCTGGGGCCTATGGTCTTGGCAAAAGTGTATTTGTCTGAGGTCAAGAATAGTAGCAGCTGGCATGGAAGACCTTGGAAAATGTCAGTCTCTTTAAAGACCCAGATCCAGGAGGAAAATTAAACTGCTGTGTTAGGGGTGAATTCAGAATTATTCTTTCAAATGCACACACACAGACGCACAACACCTGTAACAAGATAACATCTGTTTGTATGAAAACCCAAGAATGTGTCTGTTTTTGAACTTCTAAGAAAGTAAGGAAAACCAAGACTGTCTGGGTGCGGGAAATACTTGGCCGTCCTGAGCAGACAAGCACAAGCAGCTGAGGCGGTCAGAGCTCTCAGCTATGCAGAGAGAGAGTGCTTCTGTGCTCCCTGGAGACCGAGTTAGTTGGTAAACATTAAGTGATTAACAAGTTATGCGGCTAGGGTCCTGATCTAATTTTTTAGTACGCCAGACACTTTATTCATGTGGTGCTGGGAGAGCTTGTTGGAGAAAAAATTGGATGAATTATCCACCATCAACTCTAAGGTGTTGATTTGCTATAAAGTGAAGAACCAATCATTTACCTTCTGAGACTTACCAAGCACTCACTACAATTAGCTCTTACAGTCTAGTAAGTCAGGTAACTCTAAAAAGATTAAAGATACCAATTCTTAATACAGAAGGGAGGAGCGCCTGGGTGGCTCAGTGGGTTGAGCCTCTGCCTTAAGCTCAGGTCATGATCTCAGGGTACTGGGATGGAGCCCAGCATATGCTCTCTGCTCAGCAGGGAGCCTGCTACCGCCCCCACCCCCGCCCCACCTACTTGTGATCTGTCAAATAAATAAATAAAACTTAAAAAAAAAAAAAAAGGAGGAAGAGAAATAGTGTTGAGCTGTTATGGACCATTAGCATGCCTAAAATCTGAATTTGAGAAATGTAACACAACAGGGCTTCAAATTAAGTCTCAGTTACAAACTGGTTTGATGGGGGACAGATACATCTAGAAGAAAGGAAAGATTAACCTATGTTTTATGACTTTCCAAGTTAAGTATCACAAACACACACATGGTCAAGGCTATGATTCTTCAGTTATCATGGGAATATAATTTTATTTTAAAAAAAAGTAAAAACAAAACAAAAAAACCCTGACATATGGCAATTTTGAGATGACAGAGAACATGGCAAAAATGAAATAAAAGTCCATCAGTTCCAGAAAGCCTGGACTTACTAGGGATAAGTGATTACACAAACAGTTGGGAGATAATAACGAACATCCAAAGATCAATGAGGAAGACAAACCTTAATGAAGATCCCCTATTCTTTTTAATCCCTAGAAGTTGGGAGACTGCATTTCAAATTGAGCTGCAGGCAAAAAAGGGAACGTCATTGATCCTATCACCATTTTATTCCCATACCTGATGTAAAGTGACTGGAATATAATAACATCTGCTGAATGGATGAAGCAGAATTACCTTCTCTACAGTTGTGCTGAAGAGAAAGGCAGAAATTAACTATTTTAAGGACCCAAAAGAAAATGGAGAAAACAGTTGTTCTTTTTCAAGTTTTCTCAACTCATGCTTTATGTTCACAAAAAATAAAGTTGACTGTGAAGCCACTGCCTCACATGACAATCACCAACTACTTCGCCGAAGTCCAAGAAATACCCGTGTTGCCATGACCCGCTCAGCTTAACATTCATGATGGCTGCACAACACAGCGTGGTTGTAACAAATAAGAAGCTAAAGCACTGATGAGGGAAATTGTTCCTTTTCACATTGGAGGGGCAGTTTCAAATTTTTACTTTCAATTTAAATTGTAACGTTTCCTGTTCAAGGTTCCCAAGCTTCTAAAATTTATATGGTGCCAAAAGCTTGGATCCTGGGATTCCGCATCTAAGTCATTAAATGTCTGGCTTCTGTTTTTCCATGGTCTTAAAAGTTGAATTTTAAACAATGTGTGACATTAGCTTCTTTGGGGAAACTGCCGGGACAGCCATATGTAGTTCCTGCCAATCTCATCTGTTGTATATTCAAATGCCTGGCATGCCTAAAACATGACAGCAGAGAGATACCATGAAAATTATTTATAAAACTATTTCAGTGAGCACTTTTCTCTTAACAGAAGATTATGAATGAGAGTAAAAGAGCCAGAGGAGAAATAGCTAAGGCCTGTTGTATTTCTGAGTTACCCTACTTCCAGAAAGAACTTAGGCCAGATGAGAATGATGCTGAAGAACCAGTACACGTGCGTGCTTTCCCACTTTCTCTTTACTAACATACCTATCACTTAGTTATAGAAGGCCAGGTTCTCCTTAATCAAATGGTAAGCATGTAGCTGACAGATACAAAACTATTTGAAAATGGATGAACAATTTTCAAAAGGATAAAAAAAACTATGTGTTCAAAGTAACCTGAAGGGTAAAATTGCCAGGCAATTGTTGCCCAACTCTTCAAGAAGTTTTCAGGCACAAGAATGGCCTTTCACAGGAAGAGAGACTGCAGATCCAGAGGCTGTTTTAAACTGGACTTCCCACGCAATACCAAGTGGAAAAAGCAGCCAGCCCCACCAACACAGCTTTTCTCCAACATGAAAGAAAGGTAGGCTTTTTGGAGTTCTGATTTTACATTTAGCCATTTTATATCAACTCCTCCCAATCCCCTACTAACTCAAGAACTGCCTGGCGAATAAGCAGATGTATCAAGATTTCTAACATACAAAATGGTTTCTGTGACAAAAGAGTATCTCAAATATTTCGGCGGTATTCTAAGAACTTTTAATATTTAAAAACACTATAAAGAATTCACAGAAAGGCAGCCATTTTAAGTGTTTTTACTATAAATAAGCAAAGTCTTGATTTTTTTAACTAAATAGAATTTAATTCATGTGAAGTTTCAAAAGCAATTTTGATCAGCAACTTAGCAGGTTTTAGTAATTCAGGCAAAAACATGATGAACAGAAGCTGAACTTAAGAGACTGTTTTAGGGGCACCTTGGTGACTCAGTCAGTTAAGCATCTGACTCCTGATTTCGATTCAGGTCATGATTTTGGGTCACGGGATCGAGTCTCATGTCAATCTGAGACAGGCTCTGCTAAGTGCAGAGTCTGCTTGGGATTCTCTCTCTCCCTCTCCTTCTGCTCCTCCCTATGTGTGCTCACTCTTGAGCACATACATACATACACATGTACATAAGATCTTAAGAAAGAGAGGGATTATTTTAATATTTTTAAAAGCCCACATCAGGAAAAGTAAGAAATTAAACCCCCCAAAAAGGAAAGAAATAAGGCAAAAATAATTAAGCTTTGAAAAAAAGAACTTCAAGAAAAATAGAAAACATGGCTACTTTCCCATATAGCCAAGTGTCTCTCAAACAAACAATGCCCTACACCATTACAACCAAAAGGGAAAAGAAGCTAATGAAAATCTTATAAAGCCACGAATGTCTCCAGTCATCTACAACATTGGGTCGATCCAGATTATATGCGTTTCCTCAGTGACACACTAAACTTCCATCCAAGGGAGAGTTACTTTTAATTAAGTCAGAAAAATTAAGAATAACAATTTGGTACATTAATTACTATATAAAAGGCTAGCTTAGTCAATCTTTCCCCATCATAAAAAAAAGTAAAGTACAAAGAACTAAAAAGTAAACAGTCAATAAAAGATCACTTTTACAGGTTTATTACATCAACTCACATCAGATCACCTTGCTAGATAGGGTTCCCCCCCCACACACAAATTTTTAGCTAAAAATGCCTTCTGCCTAGTTTCCATCTCTCAGAATTCCTCTGTTAAGTCCTCAGTAACAAGGAGGTTAAAGCATCCTGATCTGATCAGCAGCATGAATAATTATTGCACGAGACAAGCAACACTAAACCCACTCAAATTAAAAAAGTCATTACAAAAGAATTTAACAAGCAAAAGGTAATAATTGTTACCAGACACATATTCAGATCCTTTTTTTCAAAGAAGTATTGCTAACTTATTTTTAATTTTTCTTAAAGTCAGCAGTATATTACAACAATGCTTCTAAAAAATTCTCAATCTTTCCATCTTTCCCATTCTGAGCAAATCTCACATTTCTTACCCTATTTTTCAAAGTTGGTATTAACATTTCAGAGAGATATCTCAATGAAATTTCATAAAGTATCATCCTTGCACCTACAAAGAAAAGAGCTTTCAAAAGAGCAGATGCTCACAGCTCTTTCTAACCACCTTGTTCTATTCAAGGATGTACCTCCTCTAGCCTGCTGGAAAGAACTGGAAGATTAATTAGAGCAGAATTAAAATGATGGAGTAGAACTGTACAGGTGGAGATAATACCACCACCACACACAGGCCTAGTTCCTGGTATCAAATGAATATTGAATTGTGTAGAGACCATCAAGACCTAAATTAAAAAAAAAAAAAAAAAAAGATCTGAATTATTTTTCCTGTTCTAGGGCAGGGGACATTTCACTGATGTTTGGTCATCACACCAGTACAAAAAAGTATTACATCAGGGTGCCTGGATGGCTCAGTTAAGCGTCTGCCTTCCGCTCAGGTCATGATCCCAGGGCCCTGGGATAAAGCCCGGCATCAGGCTTCCTGCTCAGTGGGGAGTCTGCTTCTCCTGCCTCTCCCTCTGCCCCTCCCCACCCCACCCCGTTCCTGCTTTCTCTCTCTCTCAAATAAATAAAATCTTAAAAAAAAAAAAACACAAAAAAAACCAGTCCTACATCATGTATAAGAAAAAGCTCAGAGTTACAAAAGCATATAAGCATATAACTTAAGCTAAAACATTTCCTTGTTTGTTTTAACTATTAAAAAAAGAAAACAGGGCAATGAAGAATTGCCCATTATCCATTTACCGGAATTCTGGATCCGCCATGTCTTTATAAACTGAGTATCAGGAGGTATCGACTCCCCTTCTCCTATGGTGACATCTTTAACAAACGACATAGAGGGCACACTGATGTTTGGGCTCTCAAAGTCATAATAGGCGCCAATTGCTGCTTGTAGGTTCCTACAAACAAAAAGAAAAGGCAAAAGATTTTTAGTCCTGTCCAGGGTATATTACCTTGATTGTCAAAACAAATGGAAAAAGCCTGTTTCTCACAGTTTGGTATCGAAACAAAGGCTCCTGGTATATAAATCTTTAGAGCCACTGATTCTGAGGATCAACAGGAAAAGCACTTGAGACCAACAAACTTGAGCACCACTTTCCTCTCAAGTGCCCACATAAAAAGTAAGACACATTAGCACCATCAGTAACAGGATGAGGAAATGTCCCTCTTACCCACAAGGATAGCAAGTATGGGTAAGGAAGTCAATTAAGAGAGTGCTCCTCTACAACCATGACGGGAATTCAAAAAAACTCTATTTTAAAAGATATTCTAATTATTTAATTTTTTGAAAAGGCAACACATGCAGATGGTTCAAAAAGTTTTATACAGTGAAAAATAGCCATCTTTTCTTTCCTACACACACAAACACACACATAAACACATGTAACTGCTCACACTACTTTCTTCAATATCCTTCCAGAACTTCCTTGTGCACATACAAGCAAATAATATATATTCTTATTTCTACCCCTTTTACACAATTAGTGGCATATTTATTACCACTGCCCTCTGCTTTAGTACCATGGAAACATTCCTGTCAGTACATAATGAATATCCTGTTTTTTACGGCTGTATCCATTGTACAGATACATCATTATGTCTACTTCTGAGCTTGCTTCCAATCTTTCTTTCATAAACAAGCTTAAGCAAACACTGTTTTTATATACATGCAAGTGTATCTGTAGGGTAAATTCCTTTAAGCTATACTACTGCTGGGTCCAAAGGTATACATTTGTTGTTTTAACAGATACATTCTAAACTTCCCTCCATAAAGTTGTACACTTACTGCTCCCACCAAGAAAGTATGTGTCTATTTCCCCATTTGCTCATCAACAGTGTTCTTCTAAAGTTTTGGATTTGTGTCAATCTGACAGGTTAAAAATAAGATCTCAGTGAGAACTTAAAATTGTTTTCTCTCATTGCACAAAAGGTTAAATATCATTTACATGTTTATGAGCCATTCGTAGTTTCTGTTCTGGAAGCACCATTTTGTAAATGATGGTGTTCTTTTTAATTACTCATAAACCCCCTTATGTCAAAAGGAACTACCAAGCACACAAACCAGAGTCCCTAATTGAACTGAAACACATGATTGACAGTGCATTCATCCATGCCAGAAACCAAATGCCACTAAGGGGTTTAAGCAAGCTGTGTTCATTAGAGAGATCAAAGAAATTGCTAGTAATTACATTAACTGCTCCTCTTAAGATCTTACTTAAACTAGTGACATCATCTCCAGTCCCCACAGTAGACAACAACACATATTGCATTTTTCTAAACATAACCCAACCATAAGCCAATGGATTCAGTGGGTTGTTTTTAATTATGCACAAACATAGCATGAAATAAGCTCTGAAGGTATATAACTGTTCAACAGACATACTATTAACAGCAAATACTTTTCTGCTGGGGGCCTGCCTGCTCCTCCAGGTGTTTGCAGCTGCCAGAAAGGAAGGCTATATTTAGAGCAGCTGCTTCAGGTCAAGCCTCACGCAATGGTGGCCTGTCATTTTAGTCAGTAATGACTGGAATTACACCACCACCAACTGCCTGCCTGTTGTGTGCCTACGAGATAAAATTTACACGGAGCAGAGCTGGGCCAGGGGCCAAACTGCCTGTTTGCCTGACCATTCAATAGGAAGGCTTGGACTTTAGTCTTCCCAGCAACTTCCTTTTGTAGCTGAACGTGACTGGTCAAACCTGGGGACACCCAGCCTCTACCACCGACAAAGAGGCCCTAGGAATGTATCTGGAATCAGCCTTACATTTCGGAATTAGGGACAAAATGAGGAAAAGATAAGTGAGCCTAGTTTGCATTTTGTTCTTCTGAAAACTTTTTGTAAAAGCTATGTGTCCATCCTTTTATAAAGGTAATTTTTCTGCTGCAGGAACTCTAGCAAGTAGCCTGCTGAATTGTTTTCTGTTCACTTGGCTGTAAAATATGCTTGGGAGGGAAGAAACTATTTGTGCACTCAGGACAATTGCCAATTCTCATCCCCAGCATGTGTCATATTTCACCACTTGGCTCTGCCTGATATCAGAAGGGACTCAAGACCACTGCAGTAGAAAGATGAACACGTTCAGCTATCCTACTTAGACAGATCCGGCCGCCTCAAATCTTGTTTCACACAGCCCAACTCACCCCACAGCCAAGCCAACAAAACTATTTATTTATACCTGTTTTGTATAGGTAATTCAACCAGAGAAAGATTAAGAAACACTTTTAAAGCCCAAAGTGAAACTGAAAGTAGTGAACTGGACTCCTGGCAGGAAGCAGGAGTGGAGGATGACAAAGCAAATTAATTTCCCAAGTACAAGGCCAAGGGTGGACTTTAGCCCAGTGGTGCTCTAACCCATTCGGCAGGTACACAACTTAAAATGTGGGTACGCAGCTTCTTGGCACTTGGACCACTTAGATCACCACCCTACTGGGCCAACCACTGGCAGAAATAGACCAAACAGCTCCAACTCAGTGTGAGAACAAGCAGATATGAGTGCATGTATTCCTGTTCAAATCAACACACTCAGCTATTATTAGCCAACAAGAAGTTACATGTGAAATAGAACTGGCTGAGGAAATGGGAAAAGGAAGAACATGGACTCCTATTCAGCCCAGTCTGAAAGTTTAAACTTCCAGTTTCCTCCAGTTTTTGCTCAAAGAAGTTTTAAATTTGATTTCAGATTAAACCAAAAGGACCCTAAAGAACAAAGGCAGGCAGTGTAACTGAGGAAAGAGGCACGGGCCAAGACGATGGTGATGGCTATGAATATGCTTAATGCCACAGAACTGTACACTGCAAAATGGTTAAAATGGTAAAATTTAAAGTTGCTTTGTTTGGAGGCAGCTCCTATGCCTGGCTGAACAGCTTTGAACAAGCAGCTATGCATCTATGTCCGCTTACTCATCTACAAAACTGAATTTTTTATATCAGAAGAATGGCTTAAATTTTATATTACAAAGTTAGGCAATGATAAGATTGGCTGTGAAGATTGGATGAGACAATGTGTGTAAATGCCCCAAGGTCAGCATTTAACCAATATTTAACTAATAATGAGCACTTACCCATGTGCTAGGCACTCAACCCGAGACTAGGGATAGAACAGAGAGCAAGATGGGCAAGGCCTGTTCCTTTACACAGCTTATAGTCCAGCAGACTTCAGCAAGCCAGGGACATTCAAAAAGGGTATCTCCAACTGTCTCTCCCACTGAGGTTATCAGCCCAAGGCAGCTTTTCCTACTTCAGTGAAAAATGGGTTTGGTGCACAACAGTTTCAAATGCACTGATAATCAGGTTAATATGATTTGGAGTAGAAGAATTTGGATGTTGGTATGTGCTCCCTGATAAAATAAAATTTTGTAACTCAAAAGCAGTATTGTCCAACATTAATTTTATAGAGGAACCCACAAATGCACTGACAGGTAAATAACGTGTCCCATGCTAGACCATCAATTAGGAGGATTTATTCAAAGGCATAAAACTTTTAGCTTATCCAGAGCTTTCCAATTATCTAATAATATTCTGAACACCTTTCTTAAGAACATAATAATTACCATCATGAATTCCTTTTTAAAATATTTATTTATTTATTTATTTATTTGAGAAAGAGCCAGAGCAAGAGAGTGCCTGAGTGCACAGGCACCTATGGGGGTGAGGGACCAGAGGGAGAAGGAGAGAATCTCAAGCAGACTGCTCCCTAAGTATGGGGTCTGGCTCAGGGCTCGATCTCACAACCCAGAGATCATGACCTGAGTTGAAATTAAGAGCTGGACACTTAACCAAATGAGCCACCCGGGCGCCCCCACCAACTCATGAATCCTATAAACAAATTAGTTGTGGGGCACCTGGGTGGCTCAGTCGGTTGAGCAGTCGCCTTCGTTCGGGTCATGATCCCAGGGTCCTGGGATCGAGCCCCGCATTGGGCTCTCTGCTCAGCAGGGTGTCTGCTTCTCCCTCTCCCTCTGCCTGCCATTCTGCCTACTTGTACTATCTCTCTGTCAAATAAATAAAAATCTTAAAAAAACAAAACAAATTATTGTAACCCTCCCCAGCTGAATTACTGAAAATGGCCAAGCATCTAATCTTACAAAAATTCACAAACACATAACATTTATGTTTGCACTTTGTATACATACACAGGTCAGATTACCAATCTTACGAAGGAAGAAAGTCTTCTATCTGCTGAATATACAATCAGGAACGTCACCCGAAAATATGGGGGTAGAAAAGAGTTAAGAAAATCAGGAAATCAGAATTAAAAAGGGGATGTCAGAAGATTAAGCAGATTCTCAGGAAAATAAGATTAGATACCTTCTCTTTCCATTCTCTAAACAAGAAACTAAAAAAGATCCAAATTAGTCATGAGAAAAAGAAAACTACCCAAATTCTGGACACAAATTAAAATGGGAAATCAGAATAACGAACTGATCCAGTTAAGCACAAACAGCATCTCTGGGCTGTGAGCAATACTTACTCCCAACCACAAGAAGTTTCTCACCTCTGGAGTGCCAATTATACTCTGCTAAGGCCACAAGCCCACTGGGAATCTCTAATGTGACTGAAATTATCTCTGAATGACTGAAACACCAGACTAGAAAAAGGATCAGCAAAGTCGAAAACGTTCTTAATAGGGCTTTCCAACATCAACTCGAGGGGAATCAAATGTAGAAGATGAGAAAGGGGGGTCAAAAAATAAGTACTTGTGACTACCATGAAGAAACTGAGAATTTCATGAAACCAGAAAGAGGACAGCACATAGGCAACAGGAATTGGGCTGAAGAAGGCTCAGCATTTTCAAACCTAAAAATTAACTCATGGATGATACTATTTAATCTGTGAAGACTGTGAGAAAAAACTTGTAGAAAATTTCATTAAGAGGAGTAAGTTCACACTAGCATTTACCCGCTTCTTAGAGACCTAGCAAGTCCAAGATTGTTTCTTCTCTCTACTTTTCCTGTCTATTTGCCGTTCCATTAATTTTATTAGTTTTTAAACCTGGTACTTCTAACTACCATCAGCAGTTATACCCTTTCCAAATAGAAAGTAAAGAACAAGCATTCTGCTGTGAAAAGACAAGGAGGTGGTAGCACTGTTCCTAGATTTAAAGAGACATAACCACCAACACAATACGTGGTCCTTGAAGTCCTTGATTGGATTCCGATTCCTTAAAAACACAAAAGAGGGTTATAAAAGATACATCTGGAGACAACTGAGGACATTTAAACATAGGCTAGGTATCTTTTACTAATAAAAAATTTTTGTAAAGTCTCTTCCTATCTTAGTTGTGGTTATTTAAGAGAATTTTTAGAAGCATGCTGAAATATTTAAGGATGAAGAGTGTTGATGTCTGCAACTTTCAAATGATTCAAAAAATATTTATACAGAGAAAACAAATTATGACAAAAACGTTCACCACTGTTGAATCTAGGTGGTAAGAATAAAGGTAAACACTACAATTCTTCAAAATTTTCTGTAGGTTTGAAAAGTTTATACTAAAAAGGCAAATGGAAAAAAGAGAGAGAGAGAGAGAGAGAAGGTATCCTTTTTTCCTGCTCCTGGAAGTCAAGAAAATTCAGTGAAGACAATTACTGCAACTGCCTTGGGAACATGAAGAGACCTACCAGGAACCTCAGGGGACCTAATGAGGATGTGCCTGATAAGCTAAGGATGCAATCAGAGGGAAAAACTGTTGTGTCCTTGATGATATAAACCACTAAATTAAATCTGGCAGCCCCAGAGTCATCTTACATTGGGCATTCTTGTCATCTGAGATAATAAAACTGGCTTAGAGTTTGTTTCTTTAGAAAGCAAGCAAGCAAGCAAGCAGATTCTAAGTACTGAGCAAATTCAACACTAGCACTGCAGAAGTTTAGTTTCTAAGTGCCTTTGGCTAATGGGTCATGATCAAACTATTTTTCCTCTTTTTACAAAAATTAAGGTGAGATTCACATAACATACAACTAGCTACTTTAAAGTATCTAATTCAGTGGCATTTAGTATTTTCACAGTGTTGTGCAACCACCACCTCCCTCAAGCTCTAAAACTTTTTCATCACTCATACCCACTAAGAACACCCCATACCCATTAAGTAATCATTACTCATTCCTCCTTTTCCCATCCCACCCCCCCCCCCACCATTCCCTGGCAACAACTAATCTTCTATGAATCTGCCTATTATGGATAATTTACATAAAGGGAATCATACACTACGTGGCCTTCTATGTCTGGCTTCATTCACTTAGCAATGTTTTCCAGATTCATTCCAAGTTATAGCATGTTAATCAGTATTCTATTCCTCTTTATGGCTGACTAATATTCCATGCTATGTACATACCACATTTTGTTTAACCATTCATCTGTTGATGGGTATTTGGGTTGTTCCTACTTTTTGATTATTATGAGTAATGCTGCTACAAACATTCATGTACAACTGTCTGTGCAAGTATATGGCTTCATTTCTTTGGATACATACCTCTGAATAAACCTAGGTCATATGGTAACTCTATGTTTAACTTTTCAAAGAATCATCAAACTGTTTTCTGTAGCAGCACAACCATTTTACATTTCCACCAACAATGTACAAGTGTTCCTTCTTCTCCATGTCCTTGCCAACACTTTTTTTTCCCAATTACAACTATCCTACTAGGCATGAAGTGGTATCTGATGGCTCTGATTTGCATTGCCTTAATGACCAATGACCTTAAACATTTTTTCATGTACTTGCTGGCCATCTGCATATCCTCTTCAGAGAAATGTCTACTCAAATCCTTTGTTCATTTTTTGACTAAGCTTTTATCTTCCTGTTGTTGACTTTTAAGAGTTCTTTATATATATTCTGGACAGCTGACCCTTATAATATAGATGATTTACAAATAGGCTGGTTTTTCTTTTTCTTAATAAGGTCCTTTGAGGAGCACCTGGGTGGCTCAGCTGGTTAAGTGTCCAACTCTTGATTTCGGCTCAGGTCATGATCTCAGGGTGGTGAGATCAAGCCCCAAGTCTGCCTCCACACTCAGCATGGAGTCCGGCTGTCCTTCTCCCTCTGCTCCTCCCCGTTAACCCCTGCTGAAGCGCACTCTCTCAAATAAAATCTTTAAAAAAACAACCATGTCCTTTGATACACAAAAGTTTTAATTTTTATGAAATCCAATTTATCTAGTTTTTCTTTCATTACTTCTGCTTTTGATGTCAAATATAAGAAACAACTGTCAAATCCAAGGTCATGCAAATTTATCCCTTTGTTTCTTCTAGTAGTTTGATTTTTTCAGCTTCTATTGTTCGCCACTGATCCATTTTAGTTAATTTTTGCATAAGGAGTAAGGTAGCAGTCTAACTTCATTCTTTTGCCTATGGTTATCCAGTTGTCCCAGCACCACACATTGAAGAAGATCAAAGATTTTTAGAAGAAAAAAACAGTTGGGCAAACTCTTGGGTATGGGTGGGATCCTGCTCTATTTAAGACCCTCGCTCTTGGTGACACATGGCAACTGCAATCAATGTGATGCTCAGATTTGGGAAATCAAATGGGAGAAAAAGTGGAGACATGCATGGCACCCCACCTTGAGTTGAGTATGGTAATCCTTATGCTCAAGATCACCCTAAATGGTACTTCCTATTCCCACCAGTTTCTAGGACTAAAGAAAGCAACAACATTTATCTAAGGATCAAATTAAAAGATAAGCACAAAGTTTTTCCCTCTCTGCCTATCAGTAAGTATGCAGTATTTACCCATTTATTTTATTTAAGTTTTAACTCATTCATGACTGTAGTACTGGAAACATAAAGATAAATAAGACAAAGTCTTTACTACAAAGAAATGCTAAGTCTATTAAGAAAGATTTGGGAACAATTAATCACAACTCAATGTGGTGTCAGAGGAGAAAAATAAGCAAGAACTATGAAAGTACAGAGGAGGAAATACCTAATTCAAACTAAGGCATCAAGGGAAAGCTTCATTGAGGGAAAGGTATAATATCAAAACTGATAGCCTTGGGGCGCCTGGGTGGCTCAGTGGGTTAAAGCCTCTGCCTTCGGCTCAGGTCATGATCTCAGGGTCCTGGGATCCAGCCCCACATCGGGCTCTCTGCTCGGCAGGGAGCCTGCTTCCTCCTCTCTCTGTCTGCCTCTCTGCCTCCTTGTGATCTCTCTCTGTCAAATAAATAAATAAAATCTTTAAAAAAAAAAAAAAAACAACTGATAGCCTCGTTAACCACTTGGAGGAGTAGTGAAGGAGCAGTTAGAGGGAGAGAATGTGCAAAGGCACACAGATGAAGGAGAGCTGTATTCCTCTTTTCTCTGGGAACCGCCTTCCTTGTCCCCAGGAGAACAGATATAAAATAAGACAAGAACATAACATGTTGGTAAACGACTCTGCTCCAAACCACAAAGGATTAGTCCAGGAATGAACACCTGACCCAAAGCAGAATCAATCTCAATGCTTCCCTGAGAATCTTTGGACTGGAGCCGAGAAAGAGCAATCTCTCCCTGAGTACCTGCAGCTCTTAGTGTCATATTTTGCCCACTGGAAAAGGCACAGAAAAGCAGTCTTCAGAGAAAAAAGACCACAAACTCACGAACAACCAGAAGAGAGAGGCCTGACAACATTCAAGTCCCTGGTTCTGGCTGTTTCTGAAACCCAAATGAATTTCTAATTTACGTTCTAAGATATCCTCACAGTATCTCATTACTTATTCTCATTTTTATTTGAGCTAGTTTGACAGGGTTCTGTTCACCACCTCCAATAAAAGACTGAACTATTGCAAAAGTGACAAACCCAAAATGTGTAACAAAGTTAAAGTGAAATAAGGCCTCACCCATCTCAGGCTGGGAAGTCCAGTAGTCCTCGTGTATAGCAAACCAGTTGGTTACACTCCATATGCACTCCCAAGCTACATGGAGCTTTATGAGCTTTGGACAAGAAAAGAAATTGCTCACAGAAGACTGTGCTAACTTCAGTAAAGTTCTGCAAAAACAGTCCAATCTGTGAAACACAATCCAGCCCAATCCAGCCTCCTAGAGAGGAGATGTGACACATAAGACAACAATATAATGATTAAGCAAAGGCCTTTCTGCCTATAAAGCCAAAGATCCAAAACCTCTAGTAGTCAGATAATCACTTTGCTCAAGTTCAGCAACTGAATTCTTTGTGCCACTAAGAAATCTGAGACCCTGGATGACTACAATGTAGACAGCCCCTTTCAAAACACTTCTCACAGCATTCCCCCAAAATGCCATCCCCTCCCCTCATTATAAAGCATTATTTGACAGAAATGCATCTGGGGGGGGGGCCAATATCCAGGGGTGACATTCCATAGAAGATTTGAGAAAGCTCTAAATCCAGAATTTTCCACCCAGACCCTGATGTAGGAAGATAAGCAAAACCAAGGAGAATTAGACCTGGTCCCAGCTATTCTCTTCAGCAATCGCAGAGACTAAAAAGCCTAAATACTACTAGAGTTGGCGGTTATCAATGGAATGAAACAGGATGAAATGGAAGATAAGCAGTGAACTGCAGTTTTAGAAGAGTTCTCTCAGCAGGAAGCTGGAATTACTGTACTCCTAGTCAAACCCTAGATCCAAAAAGTGGCATCTTGCTGGAAGGGGAAAGCTAAAGCAGGATGGCCCTCATAAAAGGAACTATTTCCCACCCTGCGCCTATAGCCCCCATGCTCCTCCCAAGGATGGTCCTAAAGAATAGTGGACATGGGGAATCTTTTTGGGGCAAGCCAGGCTAAAGCCTTCAATCCTCTAGCAGTGAAATGAGTTAACAGGGGACCATGAGACTTGCTGATTGTATTACACTGCTCCTACCTGCAGAAGACAGTATATGCTCTGTATTCTTCTGCTTATATCCCCCAGGATGAGAATAGGGCCTGTCACATAGATGGTGCTTAATAAACGGAATGAACTCATAACCAAAATACAGTATTTTTCCTTTCTCCTTTTTATCTGGTTTTCTTCTCATGTTCATATATTGGAACTCTAAGACAGAGAGCAGGGGAATGCCAACAACAACAAAAATCTATCATTTAGTCCACAGGCTGCAGCACCATGCAATGGTTTATCTGGACCAATCAAGACCAAATTAGGGAAAGCAGAGCTACCATCCTAAGACCCTCAGCTGGTGGGGTGGGCACCTTAGACAATAAGTCACAGTATGATAGCTGGACCTGAGTGGGTAGGGGTCATCTCCCACTGGGGAGGAAGAGGAGAGCATCTGTAGTAGTTACTTGTTTAGGTAATGCCCTCACTTCCACGTATGACTCCTTAGGACAGAGTGAGGTCATTCCACAGTTAATGTGAGGGTGGGGGAACCCCGGAATTTGGAACTGAGAGTTTTTCCCACAGTATCTGGGCCATAAATACACATTTGGGAGCTTTTGACAGTCATGATTTTCTTCACCAGATAGAGACCACTGCAAACAACTACATAGAACATACATAAAAGAAACCTGAGGGGGTGCCTGGGTGGCTCAGTCGTTACAGCCCGTGATCCCTGATCTCAAGGATGTAAGTTCAAGCCCCACGTTGGATATGGAGCCTAGTTTAAAAAAAAAAAAAAAAACACACACACACACACAAAGAAAGAAAGAAAAGAAAGAAACCTGAGATATTTTAAAGTCCAGTTTTTCCTAAAGCCCAAACATATGCGGGTCTTTGGGTTCTGTATAACATAGCAACATCCTTAAAATACCTCCCTCTACTCCAACACACACATCTTTAGCAATATCTAGTTTGAAGTGAGCTTGTTACCTGTAACATAATAGGCCCCAGGTTAATTCAAAATCACATAGTGTGTCCAGGGATAGTCTGTATGTGTGGTGCAAAGTCAGTTACAAGAGGCAGAAAAGGAACTGGAAAGATAAATTAAAACTTAACTCAGGGGGCACCTGGGTGGCTCAGTGGGTTAAGCCTCTGCCTTCGGCTCAGGTCATGATCTCAGGGTTCTGGGATCGAGCCCCACATCAGGTTTTCTGCTTGGCAGGGAGCCTGCTTCCCCCTCTCCCACTGCCTGCCTCTCTGCCTACTTGTGATCTCTCTCTCTCTGTCAAATAAATAAATAAAATCTTAAAAAAAAAAAAAAAAGAACCCTTAACTCAGATCCAGTAATCCCATGTTTGGGTATATATCCAAAAGAACTGAAAGCAGAATCTCAAAGAGATATGTGTACATCAATATTCAGAGCATTATTCATAATAGCCAAAAGGCAAAAGCAACCCAAGTGTCCATCAACAGGTGAATGGGTGAATAAAAATGGTATATGCATACAATGGAATATCACTCAGTCTTAAAAAGGAACATGTTACATTCTGAAACATGGATGAACTTTGAAGACATTATGCCAAATGAAATAAGTCATCACACAACAAACACACACACAAATAAGTACTGTATCATTCCACTTATATGAGGTACCTAGAGCAGTCAGATTCACAAAAACAGAAAGTAGAAAGATGACTAACAGGGGCTGAAGGAAAGGGGAAATGGAGAGTTACTGTTTAATGAGTACAGAGTTTCAGTTTTGCAAGATGAAAAAGTTCTGACATGCTTAACACTACTGAATTATATACTTAAAAATGATTACTATGGTATATTTTATGTGTACTTTACCACATTAAAAAAAAATTTAATTAGGATGGGACCAATATGTTTCATTAAGAAATGTGGACTCCTAAAACCAAAAGAGAGCATCTAGGAGTGCCTGGGTGGCTTAGTCGGTTAAGCATCTGCCTTAGGCTCAGGTCATGATCCTAGGGTCCTGGGATTGAGCCCCACATTGGTCTCCCTACTCCACAGGAAGCCTGCTTCTCCCTCTCCCTGCCACTCCCCCTGCTTGTGCACACTCTCTCTTTCTGTCAAATAAATAAAATCTTTTAAAAAAACTAAAGAGAGAGCATCTAAAGGTTAAAAAATAACTTTATTAAAATATAATTTACATAGCATAAAATTTACCCATGTCAACTGTACCATGTAATGATTTTTTGGTAAAGTTAAAGTTAAAAGTTAAAGTAAAAAAGTAAAAGTTAAAGTTAAAGTAAAGTTAACTATAAAACCATCACCATGTTTTAGAACACTTTCATCAGCCCCATAATGCCCCACTCCTCCATAATATGTAAATGTTAGGGTACATAAATTAAGGCTGCTAATGAGCTGACCTGAAAATGGGGAAATTATCCTGGATTATCGAGGGGAACTCAATGTAATCACTTCTCTAAGAGTGGCCTGAGGGAACTGGAAGAAAGAACCAGGAAGATCACCACGTGAGGGCTCACACAGCATGCTAGCTTTGAAGATGGAATAACGAGGCCATAAGCCAAGGAATGCACGAGGCCTCTGGAAGTGGGAAAAGGCAACAAAATGGATTCTCCAGCAAGAGCACAGCCCCGTTAACACTTCGATTTTAGCCCAGTAAGACCCATTTTGGACTTCTGAACTTCATAACTGTAAAATAGTAAGTTGGTATTTTGAAAAAAAAAAAAAAAGTATTTATTTATTTATTTGAGAGACAGAGATCACAAATAGGCAGGGAGGCAGGCAGAGAGAGAGGAAGGGAAGCAGGCTCCCTGCTGAGCAGAGAGCCCGATGCAGGGCTAGATCCCAGGATCCTGGGATCATAACCTGAGCCGAAGGCACAGGCTTTAACCCACTGAGCCACCCAGGTGCCCCAAGTTGGTATTTTTTTAAACTACTAAGTTTGTGGTAATTTATTAGAGCAGCAAAAAACTACGAATGGTTGGCTATTTGTTTTATTATTCTTTCTCCTCTATTATATATTTGAAATTATTCATCATAAAAGGAAAAAACTATGAATATGAAAACAAACTAAAGAAAGATCACAATTAAAAAGGTACTGAGTCATTTCCTTCATCACAACTCTGCTTTCAAGAACTCAATTACTCATTAGAGATGAGTATTTAGGAGTAACTCCCATTTTTCTGGTCCCCAGTTTAATAGTCATGAATAGCTTCTGAAAAGGTAAACAATAACTAGGTTCAGTGCTAAATGAAATTTTTGAAGACACTAACTAGAACAACGGCCCAGAGGAGACATGAAAATGCACAATACCAAAGATGTCCCAGAATGCCAAACAGAAAATGTGATTCAAACAAAGCTATCTTCATAAACAAAACATCTGTGGTTTATTGTTATTCATGAAACTTTCTTTGGGACATAATTTTAAGTAGCAGTTATGAAGTGATCAGGTAAATCTATAATTAAGTATGATTTTCAAGAGTATGTTTACCTAACAGGAAACTTACACAAGCCAGCAGTGGTCGTATGTGTTCTATCCTGCAGCTTAGTCAGAGAAGTAATGCTAGAAACTTTGGGGGATTTTTATTTTAAAAAAAGGAAAAAGTGCCTAAAGGCTAAGTTGTAAACAAACACTCCATTCTCCATTCTCCAGTCTAGCTGCTGTTTCCACATACAGAGGAAAATGCATGGACTTTGAAAAGAAATACCACACACCTTTTATATACACCATTGATTAAAATGCTCTTGCCTTTGAGATTTCTCAATGGCACACTACTGGGGCCAGATTCAAAGCCTCTTCAGTTTCACCTCTTCTAAAGAACAAGGCTGACCATGCCATCTTTGGAGATAATATAAAAGTCAACCTCAGTGTACCTCATCTCCAAAAATACATACGACGACACACACCTAAGAGAGAATTTAAAGCCCTTATGTTATCAATCTTATTTTCTCCCATAAGAACAAAAAAGTAAATAAACCTTGACTAAGTTCTATGCAATATAATAAAGCCAATGCAATGTTATCATCACCACCAAATAATGCTACACAGCATTAATGCCAACTCTACTCTTCCTTCAGCCAACCCATCTCCAAATACTCTATGGCTATATTTGGCTACTCTCTGGTACATATGAGATAGGTACCTTTAAAAAGCTTACTGACATACTTACAGCTAGTAGATTATATTAAATTAGATGGAACTTGGAGAAATGTGATAAAGGCAGATGATAGCTCACAAACCTGAGAAGACCAAGCCCCTTTTTCTTTTACACAATAATAAAATGACAGTGTAAATATGTAAGAGATTGCTGCCATTTTTCAGTAACCAATCACTGAGAACAAACAAGGAAGACAACATTTAAAGACAAGGTCCTTTAAAAGTCCTAGGACAATAAAGCATCTAAAACTTTTTAAAAAGCCAAAAAAAAAAAAAAATCGTAGGACACTTGAAAACAATCTCACATATTCTGTTAATGTTTTCATGCTCTAGGCAACTAGCTACAGATGAGAAGTACTCAGGCCTAGACAGCTCATCCAACTATGGCAATTCTTATACATTACAAAAGAAAAGGAATTTTTAAAATAGCTAATTAGGGTACCTGGGTGGCTCAGTTGGTTAAGCATTTGCGTTCTGCTATGGTCAAGAGCCCAGGACACCTGGACCAAGCCCTGTATTGGGCTCCCTGCTCAGTGGGGAGTCGGCTTCTCCCTCTACCCCTCCCCTCTGCTTGTGATCTCCTCTCTCTCTCAGATAAATAAAATCTTTTAAAAAAATAAAATAGTTACTTATATGACACGGCATACTTGCCACCAGTTAGATGACTATTAAAAAAAAAATCATAAAACCATCAAAAAAAACAAAACAAACAAACAAAAAAACAAGAAAAAAATCTACCTGATTTGGTTCACAAAGAAAAACTAATAAAAACACAGGGAAAAAATTTTTCTGTAGCTTTTTCTGATTCTTTCTAAAAAAGAGTGGTCTCTCAAAGAGAGAAAAGCAAGCAAACACACCAAAATAATGGAAACACTGAAGGAACTTTTATATTTCTAGCTTTACAAAAAGTAAAGGAGATCTCTCTCTCCAGCACCTTTTCTTTGGATCTTCTGTGGCTGAGGGTAAAGCAAATACATTTCATGGCACCACTATTAAGATATACTAAAAAATAACCAAAAATTTTCTTCTTTCAGCATAAAATCTTTTATTTTAATCTGGTAAATTCCACTTAAAAATCAGCAATATTTTCACAAAAGACATGCCAACTAACAAACGAAGGAACAAAAGAATTAGAAAATTACCTTTTTGTAACCAAACAACTCAGAGCAGGGATCATCTATGGATACTAATACAGTTGGGAGAAAGAGTGCTGGGGGGGAAGGATATTCTCAGTCTCTCACAGATTACTTATTAATTACAAAGAAAAAAAAGAGGTAGACACTATCATAACTAAATACTCAAATTCAGCATAATAATGGGACAAAAACTAACAGCATATGCCTCCGAATGTGATACAACGGAAGACAGAGAATCATCCATGTATTATTTCTAACAACAACAACAACGCCGACGACGACGTTTAACCTGAACCTGTGAGGAAGCAATCAGACTCATCAACAATCAAACTAATCAACAGGACACTCTAGAGGGCAAATGGGCTGAACTCTTAAAAAATGTCAATGTCATAAAACATCCAAATGACAAAGGTGAGGGAAACTTGTTCTAGACTGAAGGCAACTAAAGACACATGACAACCAAATGTAATTTGAGAAGTCTGAGAAGATCCTGGATTTAAAAACAAAAACAAAACACAACAGAAAAACCCCACATTATAAAGAGCATTTGGGGAAGAAACAGGAAAATCTAGATATGGAATATATATTGGGTAATACTATTCCTAGAGAGTGACGAAAATATTGCAGTAATGTAGGATGATGCCATTGTTCTTAGGAGATATTTACAGAAGGACCAAGGGGTAAAATGTCATGCTGTCTGCATTTTATCTCAAATGGTTCCACAAAAAAACAAAAGTGTATAAATCCATACACAGATTTTTCATATATTGCTGGTGGGAATATAAATGGTAGTTACTCTGGAAAAGAGTTTGGCAGTTGCATAAAAAGTTAAATACAAAATAGCAATCTATTCCTAAGTATCTACTGAAAAGAAATTAAAACACACATCCACACAATCTTCCTGGAGAATGTCCACAGCAATTTTATTCATAGTAACCAAAACATAGAAACAACCCAAATGTCCACCTACTG
Organism: Martes martes; assembly: GCF_963455335.1. Classification (NCBI taxonomy): domain Eukaryota; kingdom Metazoa; phylum Chordata; class Mammalia; order Carnivora; family Mustelidae; genus Martes; species Martes martes. Next base: position 116,573,707 of record NC_137893.1, on the reverse strand, counting down.
GTAAATGGATAAACAAAATGCTACATATCTATACAATGGAATACCACTCAGCCACAAAAATGAAGGAAATACTGATATATAAACAGATGCCTCACAAACATTATGCTAAGTAAAAAAAAAAAAAAAAAAAAAGATACAAAAGACCACATATTATATGATTCTGTTGATATAAGTAGAGAAAAATAACTTCTTAGAGATAAAAAAAAAAAGATCAGCGGCTGCATGAGGTTGGGGGGTATAATGGGGATTAACAGTAAACTGGCAGGGGCACCTGGCTGGCTCAGTTGGTGAAGCTTATGATTTTTTTTTTTAATATTTCTTTTTTTTTTTAATTTTATTTATTTATTCGAGAGAGAGACAGAATGAGAGAGCATGAGAGGAGAGGTCAGAGGGAGAAGCAGACTCCCCATGGAGCTGGGAGCCCGATGTAGGACTCGATCCCAGGACTCCGGGATCATGACCTGAGCCGAAGGCAGTCGCTCAACCAACTGAGCCACCCAGGTGCCCTGAAGCTTATGATTCTTGATCTCAGGGTTGTGGGTTCAAGTCCCATGTAGGGTGTACAGATTACTTAAAAATAAAATCTTAAAAAGAAAAAAACCAGTAAACATACAGAAGAAATCTTACTGAAGTGGTGAAAATATTATACAACTGGATTATAGTGATGGTTGCTCAATTCTTACTAAAAATCAACTATCCATTTTAAAAGGGTTAATTTATAATATGTAAATCAAGCTTCAGTAAAGGTGCTTAAAAATAAAGCAGATAGGGGTGCCTGGGTGGCTCAGTGGGTTAAAGCCTCTGCCTTCAGTTCAGGTCATGATCTCAGCATCTTGGGATCGAGCCCCACATGGGGCTCTCTGCTCAGTGGGGAGACTGCTTCCCCCTGGCTCTCTGCCTGCCTCTCTGCCTACTTGTGATCTCTCTGTCAAATAAATAAATAAAATCTTTTAAAAAAAATAAAGCAGATGTGGTAAAAATGGCAATTATATAGGTATTCATGTATTAGTCTTTCAACTCTTCTATAGTTTTTAAATACTTCAAAATAAAAAGTTGGGGGATAGGGGCACAGATAGGGTGGCTCAGTCGTTAAGCGTCTGCCTTCAGCTCAGGTCATGATCCCGGGGTCCTGGGATCAAGCCCACATCCGGCTCCCTGCTTCATGGGAAGCCTGCTTCACCCTCCCACACCCCCTGCTTGTGTTCCCTCTCTCGCTGTCTCTCTCTCTTCCTCAAATAAATAAATGAAATCTTTAAAAAAAAAAGTTGGGAGGATAGATCAGAATGAACTCTGCAAAACACCCCCCACCCCCAAATTTAGTGTCTGTAACTGCAGATTATTGCCTAAAGGAGGTAGAGGATATGCGTAACATGACTGTGAAAAGATTGAGGATTAAATAAAAGAAGAGCACAGCACTCTGGAATCTAGGGCCAATTTTTATCCAAGGATTTAACAATTCTTCTCAATTTAGGTGTCATTTTTTCCTAATTGCACAAGCAATGCATATTTATTGTAGAAAATTTAGGAATTACAGTGAAAAGGAAAGATTAATAAAGTGTAAAAAAAGAAAATAAAAACCAACTGAGAATAGCCAAAGGTAACCATTAATAATCTGTTCTTCATCCTTCAGGTAAAACAGTTCCATTTCAGCAAAGGAAAGCTATCTGTATATAAATCATCACAACTTGATCAATTAGCATGCTGAAATTTTATATCATATCCCAACAATCCCATAAATCATAGTAAGAATGAAAAGGCAAAATAAAGTTTAGATGTAAATCCAATGCTTACCTTTCAGCTTCCAATTAAAAAATGCATGCACTAGCTTCAGGTCTCCCCCCAAAACCCTCCTAAAATACACGTATGATGCTCTAGGTTGAAAGAATATTTGCGCCTCCCAAAAGTCAGAGGTTGAAACCTAACCTCCAATATGATGGTATTAGGAGGTGGAGACTCTGGAAGTGATTAGGTCATAAAGGTAGAACCCTCATGAATAGGATTAGAGAGGTCTCCCTCCCCTTCCACTATGTGGTGTTTCAATGTGAAGTCAGCCATCTATGAACCAGGATCAGGCCCTCACTAGACACCAAATCTGCTGGCACCCTGATCTGGGACTTCCCAGCCTCTAGATCTTCTGAGAAATAAATTTCTGGTGTTTATAAACCAGTCTATGACAAAAGAAGACAAATGGGGGAGGGGATCATAAATTCACAAGAATAAAGTGATCAAGTGAGGAAGCAACATTTGGGGCCCTGGAAGGTAGACAGACAAGTAAGTGGTAAATGACTGAGCCAACCTGAGAAAGCTGAATCCTCCTCAGCCAGCAGTGGGGAAAAGGAGAGAAGCAACCCGACTGAAAATGAGGATTCCCAAAATTTCAGGAATTAACAGCAGTGGGTACCCTACAAGTGAAGGTGAAGATCCGGATAAAAAAAAGAGAGATGTATTTGCCTAAACCCAAATGTTAGAACTGTCTAAACACTACATATGAAGGCTGGTGAATGCCTCACCCTGGAGGAAACGGGTGGGGCTTTTTAAAGCTCTCACTAGACAAAACTATAGTCAGGTCCATAGCCTCCAATTCACTTTCTGTGTCCTACTTTTAAATAGAAGTAGACAGCCAAAAACAACCAAATACTTAAGGTAAAGTATCGAATATGAGAGAAAAGGACTATAGCAAGAAATGGAAACTTGAAGAAAACAACACTGAGATCTCCCAGAAAGTAAAGCAAAAAAAAAAAAAAAAAAACACCAAAAAACTGTCAAAAGCTGAAAAGAGAAAAAGACAGAGGACCAGACCAGAAGGTCCAATACCTAAAAAACAGGAGATCTAAGAAAAGAGAACACAGACAATGAAGGGGAGGCAAACAAAGGATTAATTCAAGAAATTTCCCAAGAACAAGAGGGCAATTTCCAGATGGAAAGGGCTCCCCAAAGCTAAGCACAAGGTAAGAAAATACATGCTGAGATGTGTCACCATGAAACTTAGAATACCAAGGACACAGCAAAGTTACCAAAAGCTTCCAGAGAAGGAAAAGACAGGATTTATACAAAGAACAAAGAATCAGAACATTTCTACTGAGAAACAGAAGACTAAGGAGCAGAGCCTTCAAAATTCCAAGAAAAATATTTCCAACCTTGAAATTGCTATCTAACCAAAACTGGGATATCAATGAAGCATCAGAGTAAAATATAGTTTCAGAATACAAAAGTCTCAAGTTTTATCTCCTCTGCACTCTCAGGAAGTTTAAAAAAAATGGGGTCCAGGAAACAAGGTTTCCAACAAAGGGTGGGGAGTAGGAGAAGTGTGAAAGAAATCCCCAGGGTCCCAGGGGTGGTAAGAGCTGTGCAGCACACCCAGAGCCCAACCAGTCCAGATCAGAGGAAGTGAAATGCTCTGCAAGAAACTTCTTCAAAAAGGTAAAACTGATATGACACTGTCTGAACTTACCAAGAAGGGATTCACAGTTGGTAAGGGCTTTGAGGGTAACTTAGGGAAAAAATATCTAAAAGACTGAGCAAACCAAGAGTTAACATAATTATTGCCCTTGGGGCAGCAAAAGATTGTACAAAAAAGGAAAATGAATCTAAATGTACTAATAGCTCAAATGTCAATAAGCATTTAAACAGTTAAAACAATATAAACACTAAAAACTGACTTAAATTACGAATGATTAAAGTAGAAGAATGGGAGAGAGGGTGAGTGAAACGAACAACTTCCATGTGCCAAGCACAGCTCTAAATCTTTACACATATTAACTTATCTAATCATCAGATAAAAACAGATATTGTCCTTATATATGAGAAAACCAATGCACACAGAGGGTAATAATTTGCCAAAGGTCATACAAATAGTAAGAAGCAGAAGAGCTTTGAACTTTTTTGCTCTTCACCACCAGCTGGCTATCAAAGAAAGAAATCCTCATCTCCCAGTAGGGAATCAACAGGTAATGGTTAAAAGTGGGGGGGGTGGGGGGGGATAAATCAGCAGAGAAACAAAACCTCAAAATCAGCTGGAAGAATTGAAAAAGACTGATTCTGGGGAATGAAAGAAGGAAAAAGGGGTCTAGAATCCCTGTTCTTAATCCCTGCAGAACTACTTTACTTGTAGAAACTATGTGTATTTATAACTTAGATAAAATGAAAATTAAATTATAAAAAGAAAATGTACTTGCCCTCAAAAATACCTTTTAAGTAAATCTTAAAACTTTAATCAACCCTAGAAAACTGGACATAAATACCAATACAACAAAGGAAAAAGTGCAAAAATAAGCCCACATATATATAAGCATTTAATACATGATAAAGATAGCATTTCAAATCTTGGGAGGGAGATGAATTTCTCAAAAATGGGAAAAATGAATCATCTGAAAAATCTGTTAGATACCGACCTCCCACCACACTGTCAAATGTATTTCAACTATATAATGTATTTCAACTATATAAAAGGTTCACATGCAATTTTGCAATGATAAAGAAAACAGAGGTAAATAATAATTACGTAACAATTATGTGGGGAAAAGACTTCTAAGCATGAAACCAAAAGCAGAAATAAAAAAAAACTACTGGTTTCAACTTCATAAAAATTCACAAAGTGAAAAAATGTTATAAACCAAGTTAAAAGACAAACTAGAGGAAAGGCAAGTATTTAGCGAGATGCTCATTTCCTTAATATGCAAACAACTCAAATCAATGAGAGAAAGAATAACAATCCAATTGAGGTAGACAGGAAAACACTAGTAAGTCATAAAAAAGCACAAAACGCCTCAATAAAGCTGGGGAAGATTACAAATAGTCAATAAAGGTATGGGAAGATGTCCTACCTCATCCATAATTAAAGCAATATAAATTAAAATGAATACATTTTTAACTTATCAAACCAGCATCAATATAAGGACAAAGATCATTCTTGGGTTGATAAAAGTGTGTGGCAAAACAAGCACTCTTGTACACTGATAGTAAAAATAAACTTGTTACAATATTTTTGAAGTGAATTTGATATTACCTATCAAAATTTAAATTGCCCATATACCCAACCCCAGGATTTCCACTTCTAGAACTGTACCTACAAGTATATAAACATACCTGTACCACAGCAGCTTTATAAAAGCAAATACCTGGAAACTAGCTGTCCATTAACAAGGATACATTTAAATAAAATATAGTCAGCCACAATGAAATAAATACCACGCACCCATTAAAAGAAGTGACGTCCACAGCATACTGTGAAGTTAAACTAATCTGAGAACAGTACGTATAGTATGACTCCATTTGCATGTGTGTGCGTATGGGGGAGGAGATGAAACTCCTCTCCTATACCAGTGATCTACTGATCATGCTCTCCCAGTTAGAAAATCTGCATCTACAGATCATGCTCTCCCAGTTAGAAAATCTGCATCTACAGATCATACTCTCCCAGTTAGAAAGACTCTTGACAACTGAAGAAGATGATTGATCTGAAATGACCTGGCCTAAAGTCCATACTTGACAATGTATCAAAGTTTGTTTTAAAGCACTGTGGAGAAAATTTCCAACAAGACCTAACATTTAAGACCTAAAGACATCTATCAAGAACTACTTTCATTGATTTTTAACTATCTATACAGAAGACAGTTCTTTTTCAGGGAAAAAAAAAAAAAAACTGTAGGAGGAAGGATTTAAATCTGTATGTAGAACAGAAAGAAGTATAGCAATAACTTCTCATTAACATACATATGGACTCTGTGACCACTCTGATCAAATACAGGCTTACAAAGGCACAAGGTGTCTCTGAAAAAAAGAGTAATGGCCACTTCTGGAGAATAAGGTGAGAGAGGGAAAACACAGGGATTTACATACTATGTAAACTTTTCACCAGAAACCTGTATTAGTTTTATAATTATGTAACAAAATAAAATTCTGACAAGTAAAAAAATAGAAAACTGAAAAAAATGCACAAAATATAACTCACACATATCAATTTTTAAAATGCCAAAGATATAAAGAAGCAAGGACATTTACAGGTATTAAAACTATGTAGAACAACATCTGGGAAGGTACACAGGAAACTGACAGTAGGTACCATCTCTCACAGAGACGGCAAAACCTAGAATTAAAAAAAAAAAACAAACCTATCTTTCACTGAGAAAACTTCAGTACTGTTTGAATGATTATGTTGTTCATAATAATGATTATTTTTTAATGTATGTAGAATATTCAGCAATAAAATAGTACAATGAATTTTCATAACTGACCCCTGCTACAACGCAGCTAAACCTCGAAAACAGCATGCTCAGGAAAAGTAGCCAGCCACAAAGGCTAAATGCTGCACGTTTACAGTTACATGCAATATCCAGAAAATGCAAATTCAGGAGAGAGACAGCAGAATGGTGGTTGCACGGTTGCGGGGGAGGGGACTGATCACAAACTGGCATAAACCTTACTGGAGGGGTGCCTGGTGGCTCAATCGGTTAAGAGAACAACTCTTGATTTCTGCTCAGGTCAGGATCTCAGAGTCGTGAAATCGAGCCCCACCCCGGCCTCTGCACTGGGAGTGGAGCCTACAGAAGAGTCTCACTCTCTCTCCACACTCCCCGCTTCCCGCTTCCCTCTTCCCTCCTGGCCTCTAGCATGATCCCCATCAAAAAACAAACAAACAATAAAAGTAAAATACTGTTCTTCCAGTGAGAAAAAAAGATTGAAAAAACAAAAACAAAAACAAAAAAAGAACAAGACAAGGGTGCTTGGGTCCCTCAGTTGTTAACTGTCTGCCTTTGGCTCAGGTCATGATCCCAGGGTCCTGGGATAGAGCCCAACATCCAGCTTCCGGCTCTCACTCCCCCTGCTTGTGTTCCCTTTCTCTCTCTCTCTCTTTCTTTCTTTCTCTGTCAATTAATTAATTAATTATTAAAGGGGAAAAAAATTAATGACTGTGAAATCAGGATGATGGGTACACAGGGTTCATTATACTTTTTCTTTCTGTTGTTTAAGATTTTATTTATTTATTTGACAGACAGAGATCACAAGTAGGCAGAGAAGCAGGCAGAGAGAGAGAGAGAGGGAGGAGGAAGCAGGCTCCCTGCTGAGCAGAGTCTGATGTGGGGCTCATCCCAGGACCCTGGGAACATGACCTGAGCTGAAGGCAGAGGCTTTAACCCACTGAGCCACCCAGGCACCCCTCATTATACTTTTTCTTTTTCAAAATAAAAATGTAAGTCTATTAATAAAATAGCCAATGCACACACATAATACTTAAGATTTCATTAAGCAATCAAAGAAATGCAAACTAAAACATGTAATGCCTTTTATCTATCAGATAAAGCTACACAGCAAAAATTAAAAATTATCATTCCCAGAAAGCAAGCTTTCTTTTTTTTTTTTAAGATTTTATTTATTTATTTGACAGACAGAGATCACAAGTAGGCAGAGGCAGGCAGAGAGAGAAGGGGAAAGCAGGCTCCCCGCTCAGCAGAGAGCCTGATGCGGGGCTTGATCCCAGGACCCTGGGATCATGACCTTAGCCGAAGGCAGAGGCTTTAACCCACTGAGCCACCCAGGTGCCCCCAGAAAGCAAGCTTTCTAATATGTAACTGTTTAGATTTTTGTTACATACTTCATGAAGGCAGTCTGTCAATGTTCAAAAACCTTCAAGAGGGCATTATCTTTGACCTGGCAATTCCACTTCTAAGAATTTCTCCAAAATAAATATATAAGCTATACACCACAATTTCTTAAAACATTAATAGAGAAGAAAATAATTAGGCAAGCAGACGCACATTTGTAATAGTGAAAAACAACAACAATATCAATAAATGGCTTCTTAACTAAGTTACAAAATAAGTAATGGAATACTAGCAGCCATGAAAAACAGACATAGCAAAGTATCTACGCTCAGTGAAAAAGCAGGCTGTAAAGCATTACGTGTTATATTTTAACTTAAAATATACATCATACATATATATATAGATATACCCATATATATTTATTGATATATATACTGATATACCCAAACTGACAGCTGAGTAGTATTACAGGTGGCTTTATTTCTTTATTGTCTTTCCTGAACATTTCTGAATTTGCTGGTTTTCTGTATTCAGTATTACTACTTTAACAGTCAGGAAAAAAAAATTCCTTTCCAAAAAAGCTCACTTCCTGACCAAAAAAAATGGACAAAGGGCATGTTCAGCCAATTCATAAAAGAAATACAAATGCACATTTAGGACATAAAAGTACTCATTAGAAATGACAAAATATTAATTAAAACAAGTCACATTTTTTTAATCTACAAAACTGAAAAAAATTCTTTTGATTATAATATGCTGCATTGATGAGGTATTAAAGGAACAGTTACTCACACAGTAGTGGTGGAAATACAAATTAGTCTGACCTTTACGAGAGAGACAATTTGGCAATTAAATATTAAGAGCATTAAAAGCCATGTTTATCTTTAGCCCAGCAATCTAATTCTAGGAAAAAATTCTAAGGAAATAATTAAGGATACAAGCAAAGATTTACCTACAGGGATATTCTGAGTTTATAGTGATAAAAAATTAAAAACAACACTGATATCCAACAAAAAAGTTTATTAAATTATTCTATATCCATGTAACGGAATACTATGAAGCCTTTAAAAGTAACAGTGTAGAATCGTATTAAAAATGTAATAGTCATATTTTAAGTGAAAGCAGATTATAAATAGTGTGTGTAGTAGTTGAAGTGTATCCGCCAAAATTCACATACACCCAGAACCCCAGAAAGCGATCTTATTTGGAAATAGTCTTTGCAGATGCAATTAGTTCAGAAGATGTCAGATTAAGCTGGGCCAGAAATCCAACTGACTGGTGTCCTCCTGGGGAGACACACGCACAAGGAAGAAGGCCATGTGACTACTAAGGCAGAGAGATTGGAGTAAAGAGCTACAAGCCTAGGAACCGCAAGAAATGCCACTGGAAGCTAAGAAGGGGTAAGGGAGGGTTCTTCTCTAGAAACCATCGGAGGGAGCACAGCCCCACTGATGGCCTGACTTCAACTTCTAGCCTCCAGAACTGTAAGAGAACAACTTTTTGTTCTAAACCAACTGGTTTGTGATAATTTGTTATGGCAGCCCTAGCAACCCACATGGTGTATAAAACACAGCAATGAGGAGCACAGCCTCTGGTTCCAAACTGCTTACATCTGAATCCTATTTCTACCACTTATTACCCATGTAATCTTAGGCAAATTATTCAACCTTACTGAGCCTCTTTTCCTTTTCTGTAAAATGAGGGTAACAGTATTTATTTCCTAAAATGATTGTGAACATTAAATTACAGAGTAAACAATCACTTGAAACAGTACTTAGAATACAGCAAATACTCCACTTTTGTAAAGCGAACAGGTATACATATTACAGTATGTATTACGAAAATACAGATGAAAAGATTTAAATTATTTATCTCTGGCTCCTGTGAGTGTGGCTTATTTTTGTTTTCTTTTTGCTGACTGGCACTTTCTAGCTTATCCACAATGATTTATGTCACAATAAAACTTTTTATCATTATAAAATAGTTTTTATTTTAAATTTTAAAAAATTTAAAGGCAGCTGGTTCCCAGTTGTATGCAAAACCCCATCCCTCAGCCAGTGATTTCTATTCTCCCAAAGCCTATTATCAAAGTATTAAAAAAAAATTAAAAAGCAAAATTTACTTTAGAAAATGAAAGCTGGGGTGCCTGGGTGGCTCAGTCAGTTAAGCATCTGCCTTCAGCTCAGGTCATGATCCCGGGGCCCTGGGTTGGAGCCCCACATCAGGCTCCCTGCTCAGCGGGGAGTCTGCTTCTCCCTCTCTCTCTGCCTGCTGCTCCCTACCCTCTTTCTCTGTCAAATAAATAAAACCTTAAAAATAGAAAAGAAAAGCTGACCAGAAAGTACTTTAGAAGCATACTGTATCATTCAATCAATTGAGTAGTATGCTCTTGCTCCACAATAGGCTGGGAATCACTGACCTCAAGCACAATAATACAAGTGTGAACCCCTGGAAACACGCACAGAGCCAAGGCTTATACATAAGAAAACACAACTGTTCTTTTTTTTTTTTTTTTTAAGATTTTTTACCTATTTATTTGACAGAGAGAAAGAGCAAAAGCAGGGGAAGTGGCAGGCAGAAGGGCAGGGAGAAGCAGGCTTCCGGCTAAGCAGGGAGCCCGATTCGGGGCTCAATCCCAGGACCCCAGGATCATTACCTGAGCAGAAGGCAGATGCTTAACTGGCTGAGCCACCAGGGGCACCACAACTGTTCATTTTTTAAAGTGAGTCTTTTAAAATCCAGTACATAGTAAATTCAGTGGGGCTAAGTTCCGTATTTGGAATAAACTGCTCTCCTCCCAAGATATATATTAACTTTGACAAATCATTAGAAAACCACTCACAAAATCAATTACCCTTATAAGTTAAAAGTGTATTAGTTTCATCTGCACAAGGTGATTTAATAATAAGAATTAAACCTTTTCTGTGAGTTTCAGTCGTGTCTGGGGTCCCTAAAAAGTTTAACTCATAAAATATGTTCCCTGACAATATCTCACAAGCAAATTCAGATGAATTCACTAGTTAACACATTTTGCTCTTAACACAGCAAAACAAAGTTTTAATAATCACATGAAATTAATGGATGAGAATCTGTTGCTCAATACAGTGAAGAAATTCTACCATATTTGAAGAGATCAAATCTACCACTGCACTTTTAGAAAACTACATACCTATTTGATGATCCTATCCAAGTATCCTGACAACTAACTCAGTACAAGGGCTGTGGTATCCACTATACCAGATAGGAAGAACAATTATTCAAATTACAACACCGTTAAAAGATACACACGCACAAAGAAAATTTTCTAAGTATATGTGCACATACATGTGCATGCAAAATCTATAGACATGAAAATTTTCTAAAAGGTACAGAAGAAATACCTCCCAGCTCAGCCTGGAGTTGGCTTCTCCTGCTCCCTCTGCCGCTCCCCTCACTGTGCATGTACTCTCTCTCACTCTCTGTCTCAAATAAATAAATAAAATCTTTAAAAAAAAAAAAAAAAGATATGCCAGAAAGTTAGAGGCAGATAAATCAGAACCAATCTTTAGAGGGTCCAGAATGTCAAGCTAAACTCTATTCTTTATCTGGTATGCAACAAGGGCATTGTTAAAGGTTTTTAAGAAAAAAATGGCCCAGATCAAAGCTGTGATTTAGAAAGATTAATCTGGTAGTGATAAGCCCACAAAATGGGTTGGAAGGGAGACAGCCGGTGTAGAAAGCCAATTTAGAGAGTATTCCTGTTAAGGTGGTAGCAAAGGGAATGGAGAAAAGAGCTGCGAAGTACACTGTAGGGTGGAAACGAATGGGTTTTGGCAATGATTTGAGGTGTCCAGGAACAAGAGAGCATTCGACAGAATTCAGTTCAAGCCTAACGTCTAGGAGACTAATGGAGCTATTAAAAGAAAAGAGAAAAATCAGAAAGAAAAGCTGGCTGGTAGGATGAGGAAAAGGATAGACTGACCTTTTAAAAACATAATTAGTTTGGGGTGCCAATAAAACATCCATAATATTTTCCCCCATCAGAAAACCTTGCACAGGGGCGCCTGGGTAGCTCAGTGTGTTAAAGCCTCTGCCTTTGGCTCAGGTCATGATCCCAGGGTCCTGGGATCAAGCCCCACATCGGGCTCTTTGCTCGGCAGGGAGCCTGCTTCCCCCTCTCTCTCTGCCTGCCTCTCTGACTACTTGTGATCGCTGTCTGTCAAATAAATAAAATCTTCAAAAAAAAAAAGAAGAAGAAGAAAAGAAAAGAAAACCTTGCACACTTTTCTGGTCTAATTTTTACATTTAGCCAAAGACAGTATTTAATACAAGTAAAGGAAATAATGCAGAGTCAACGAGAAGCCAGTTCCAGAGCATCTGACATGATCAAAATTAAGCTACACAGGATTAAACTGGACTCCTACCTCACACCCTATACAAAAATTAACTCAAAATGACTCAGTGACCTAAATATAAGAAGTGAAACTGTAAAACTCTCAGAAGAAAACACAGAAGAATCTTCACAACCTTGGATTAGCAATGGATTATTAGATATAATGCAAAAAGCACAAGCAACAACAAAAAATTAGATAAACTGGACCACATCAAAATAAAACTGTGCACTGAAGGAAATCATCAAGAAAAATGAAAAGATAATCTACAGAATGGGAGGCAATATTTGCAAATCACATATCTGATAAGGATCTAGTATCCAGAATATATAAAAAACTCTTACAACTGAACAAAAAAAAAGGACAAACAATCCAACTAAAAAAAGCAAAGGACTTGAATAAACACTTCTCCAAGAAAGTATACAAATGCCTAAAAAGCTTATTAAAAGACATTCAATATCATTAGTAACTAGAGAAATATAAATCAAAATCATAATGAGGTACCACTTCATAGCTATAAGAATGGCTATTTTTTAAAAAAAGAAAATAACAATGGTTGGCAAGGGAAAGAGAAATTGGGAGAGACCTTTGTTCATTGTTAGGGGGGATATCAAATAATTCAACCGCTGTGGAAAACAGTTTGATGGTTCCTCAAAAAGTTAAACATAGAATTATTGTACAATCCAGCAGCTCAATTCCTAGGTATATAACCAAAAGAAGTAAAAACAGGTACTCAAATACATGGACATACATTTTCTTAGCAGCACTATTCACAATAGCCAGAAGTTGGAAATGGGTTGGCTATCTATCAACAGATGAATAGATAAATTGTGGTAAGAACATATACTGAAATACTATTTAGCCATAGAAAGGACTGAAGTACTGATATATGCTATACGACATGGATGAACCTTGAAAAACACTAGACACAAAAGGACTAGTACTGTATGACTCCCTTCATATGAAATATCCGTAATAGGAATACGCATAGGGAAGAATTCAGACTGGTGGTTGTCAGGGCAAGGGGGAGAAAACGGACCTGGGTGGTTGCCAGGGCTTGGGTTTCCAAGGAATGATGAGCAACTGCTTTAACAGGTGTAAGGTTTCCTTTTGAGGTGATGAAAATGTTTCACTAGACATAGGTGGCAGCTACCACACTGTGAATACATTAAATGCCACTGAATTATTCACTTCATCATGGTTTCATTTTATGTTTCATTGATTTCATCTCAATTTTTAAAAAACCAACAATATTCCAAACAAAAAGTAAAAATAAGCTCTATGTCTTGTCATTTCTGATTCCATTTGTCACATTCTAGCCAAGCCAAGATCCTAGATGGCTCTGCTCCACTTGCTCTTTCCTGGTTTCACTCAGGAAACATCCTCTACCTCCAATACACTGCCTTTCCATCAATTCAAATCCCCTAATTATTTCAAAACTTCTAAGAACACAACTTGCCCATAGTAGTCATTCAATCTTCGTGAATCACTGGTTCTATTTGATTCAGTCCATTCCTACTTGTTCTGAAATTTTATTCAGTTAATTTAGTATTGCTAAATGAATGTTTCCTCATTATCCCAAAACTTTTCTCTGATCATTTCAGACATGTTCTTCTCCTCTTAGTGCACAAATTGTAATAGTGGCTGTCTTCTTTTTGCATTACACTGTCTGCTAAGGCTCTAGCCAAAATACATTGATTTAAACACTGTCTGGTTGGTAGTTTTTGCTGTTATGTGCTACACAAACTTTCTGTGGAAGGAGCAGGAAGATAAGAGATGGCAAAGAAACCACCTCCATCCACCCTCGTTTTAACAGAGACAAGTCCCCCAGCAACGCTGTTTGTAAAGACCTCCTGTAGCACAACAATGTACTTTTTACTGCATTCCTTTTAAAACTAAAATGAATCTAGATGCTTTATTTGTAAACTTTTTTATATCATACCGAGAGTCTCAACTTTTATGTGCCACTCAAAAAGTTAAGAACAGGGTGGAAAAGAACTCCAAACCAAGAACCCTCAACCTTCTTAAAAACGTCACAGAGCATGGGACACCAGGGTGGCCCAGGGGGTTGAGCAGCCATGTGCTCAGCAGGAAGTCTACTTGAGATTCTCTCTCTTTCTCTCCCTTGGCCCCTCCCCCCATGCTCTCCCTCTCCTTCTCCATCTTCCCCTCTCCCACTCCTGCCCTCTAAATCAATCAATCAAACATTTTTTAAAAAGTCAGAGAGTGCAAAACACTCTGTCATTAAGTGTTATGCAATCCTTCCCTACCCTCCTCCCAGAACTGCTGCTTGGCACACATTATATTCCAGAAACCCCATACTAATATCGTGGTTTATCTGTTATAAAGGGACTTGTCCTAGACTAGTGTGTATAAACCAGAGATTGGATCAGAAACTGATATATCATGCAGGTCACGAGAAATGGATTAAGATTAGGCTGCAGAGGTACCATGAAATAAGAGATACAACTGATTTTCACATCTAGATTCTGATTTTGCTTCATTGTGTCAAATACACCTTTATTTTATCTAGTCCGGTACCTCTGACAATCTTGACAAAGTCAACAGGACATGACTGTATAAAAATGTTTTTCCCTAGTTACTTTTCTAGAAAGCATCTGTTCCACCCACGATGGGCACATGTAATGTTCCAAAAAATACACACTACTTCCTGAAGACACCTGCAGGTAACTAGTATGTTGCAACACCACAACTGCAAAGCACCAGCCAAATGAACAGTCAACACTGGCTATATGCTAGTCAAAATTATTGTATTTATACCTGTACCAAAAATAAGGCCAGTATTAATTCCGAAGTTAATGTCCTCTAAATATCTAGAAGTATTAAAAAATAAAATAAAATCTAGGGGCATCTGGTTGACTCAGTTGCTAGAGCATGCAATTCTCGATCCTGAGGTCTTAAGTTCAAGCCCCATGTTGGGCATGGAGCCTACTTTAACAATCAATCAAATCAAATCGAATCGAATCAAAATAAAATCTGAAAGTGTTATTTGCTTCTTGTCACAAATGCTAAAGAACAACTCACTTTAAAAACATGAGACAAATGATTTTGAGGGCCAGAAGTGAACTTAAAATCTTATGTGACACTCAACTGTACACTTAAAATTGGTTAAAATGGTTTTATGTTAAATTTTTTAAAAATCATACGGAAGTTCTCCTCTGAATCATGTTGGTTCCCCCTTAAAACAAACCAATCTATTCAGCTACATTAAAGGATGAGAAATCACTAAATTGAATGTGCTTTAATTATAAATGGTTAAAAAGCTTCAGTGATTTGAATTAACAGAAACTTTCTGACCTCTTAAAGAAGGTGTTTATTAGATAGTCTTCATCTCCAAGGAGGATATATGCAATGAAAAAGTTTTAAACTGTAATAAGAGAAATTTAGTTTTGACAAAATTCTAACTAGAAATGTAATAAAACACTATAATAAGGTATCACACAAATCTCTACCCTCAGGGATGCAACAATAAGCTATCTGGGAAGGATTATATGCAATTCTTCAAGAAAAACTGGAATGAACTAGAGAATCTCTTAAGCCAGCTTCCAGTTTCAGAACTCCAGGTTCTATACTCACAGCCCAATAATGTCTCTGCAAGACATTCCACCTACAGAAAGTTCTAGTAATCTACGAGTCATTTCAGTTGGCTGCAGATACTAGGTCTTTTCACCACACCATTTATTCACTTTATGTACTCACTTAGGAACTGAAAATTGACTACTTTTGTTAAGAGGCAGTTCCATCAATCTCCAGCAGCATGGCTGCCTGCCAGCTCAGGTATAAACACTTCAAAAATGCTTAAACTGAAATATACTTCGTCCCAAATTAAGCAAATAGAAATATCTACATAATGCACAACAAGCTAAAGACTTGAGGGAAAAATCCTTTATAGGGTAGATAATTTACAAGACCAAAACATTCAATTCAGTCAGTTCTTCAACAGCTTCTTAAAAAGTTGTCTGTTACTGACAACAAAAAATACTTACTTTTGAAAACAAAAGCATAGTCTTTCCAACCCAAGTTTCATTTTAGAAAATTATGGCCTTCATTTTAAAATAATGATTTTTAATTTACCACATTATTTTCTAACAGTTATCAAACAACTGAATGGTGGTTATTTATTAAAACCCACGGCAGGCACTTACGAAGTCATAGTAAAGTTAATCATCTCAAATTCAACAGGTTAATCACAGCAATTTGAGATTTTGCCAACCTGTATTAGGACGATCTCAACAGTTTACAAAATTGGACATTTAAATGACACTTAAAAACAGTACATTTCTATATATTAACACAAATGTTGTGACAAGTACACATGCATGACTGTATTTATTTTAACTAGATTTTCCTAAACAAAAATTCAGCAAGACAAAGTACAGCCAGGTCAAAATAGGAATCAAAATACAATACTGGAGCTAACTACTTTCATTAGAAAGAAAAGAATAGCAAGCCTCACTCCCTTCAGTTCAAAAATAATTTTTCATTTTATAATCAAAAATAAAGAATATGACTTCTATGGCCAAAAAATAAGGTAATATAGCTTAAAGCTGAGTTATCACTTAATTGCCTGGATTCCTAAGCAGCTACTAACTTCTAAGTGCTTTAAAACTTGAACCCATCTTTTAATGGCTCACTGCTTTGCTTAGAAATGTATCACACCTTGATTTATACAAAGATGCCATCTCATTAGAATACATGCTGCTCTGTTAATAATTGTTTATTAAAAAATTCAAATAAAATTTTTATAATGCAACTATAATTTTTAAGTTATTTTTTTTTTCTTATCCACACTGTGCCTCACCTTTCACAACACCGAAAAACATACAATCTTAGATGTTAAACAAACACACCTCAAACATATAAAATTCAGTACACTGGTTCTGTAGCCATAATTATACTAATAAATACTGACTCTAAAGAACTAAAAACATATAGGGGCAGGGTTTAAATGGTACGACTCACAAGGGGGTGGGGAGAAATAATGATCCTTCCTACCAAACTGGCAGCAACAATATGCCAAGTTTCCTATGCTGAACTAGTGTAAACAAGGAAGAAAAAGAGCTGGGGGTAGGAAGTAGGCAGGCAAGAGAACCCTCTTCAAGATACAGCTTTACTTCTAAATTTCACTAGTGTAATACCTGTTCTCAGTGTTTCCAATAACACCTACCAAGGACTATTTAAACACCATAGGCTGGTCTTCTGAAAACTACTGTAGGCTGTAGTCCCCCTCTTAGATAATCCCAGATATAAAAGATAGAAGTGGGGATCACAAATGCTTCTTCAATTATAAAGACTATCTCCTGCACTGAATGCCTCAAAAAAGTTTTCTAAACATTTAGAAATTCAATCCTACTCTTGCCATAACAATCAAGTTTAAAAAACTAAAATAACAGGGCCTACCAATGATGCTAAAAAAAAAAAAAAAAAAAAAAAATCACACATCACCTTTGGCATGACCACAGCTACAAGTAAGATGATAAGATGAGCATCATTCCAGACAGGACTAGAAGAGGAATGGGATAAAGACTAGGCTTACCGCCTCTTTTTTTCTGGCATTGCCTGAGGCATTCAGTGGACATGGAATAAAGGGGAAACTGGTTGTATAAGTGATGCCAAGAGAAACAAGATTCCACATGTCAAGGGACTGAATGCCCAAACACTGAGAGCAAAGGGCACTCATCCCCCCTGGCTTTCTGACAAAAGAAAAATGAGTTGTTTCACCTGAAATCCTTTCAAAGGAACTCTAATGGTCTCTAGTTTATCACTCACCCTAAGTGAACTCAACCGCCCTCCTAAGAGAACAAGGAGAAGCCCTGCTTATCAAAATAGCAAGTGCTACACATACTAAGCTAAGAAACACTCCTTTAGTCTAAGTGCCATGGTCTTCTGCCCCAATTCTACAAGGAGACTCCAAGCCAAAAAACTTGCTTCCCAGCCTAAGCCAAGTTCTCCATTTTCCCAAACATCCCAGACAACCGAGCTTTACTTCAGATAAGCCCTTCTCCATTCTGGCCTTCTGGAGTCCAGGGCTCCACGGCCCTCAGAAAGTTCCCTCCTTCAAGATAATGTCCTTTCCTTCACTTTTCCTAAGGGTTTTCCAGACCCTGCCCTGGCATCCCACTCCTCCCTGGCACTACTCTTCAGAAAGTCGTCTCTCTTACCGTACTCACTTGTCCTCCCCCATAATATTTTTTTCCTTTTCCCTATTTGTCCTCGAATGGAGAAACATACACACACACACACACACACACACAAATATCTCCCAGGTCCTAATTCCCTAGTCTCTCCCGTGCCCCAGGTTCTTCCATAACACCTAATTCTCTCCCAGAGTGCCCCCTCACCCCTGTCTTTCTCAACCCTAACTCCATACCCCAAGTTTTTTTCCCACTCCCCAAATTCAGATCTCCTGTGCTGTTTACTCCTAACCAACACCGCAGCCTCTTGCTCCCAGGTCTACCCCTATGCCTGGATACTCAAGTCTTTCCCCCTCTTTCCACGTTCCTCGGCCCCCAATTCTCTGCGGAACCTCAGGAGCCCCTCCCCAGTCTCCCTTCCGCCCCTCCTGCACTCCGTGGCCCCCGATTCCCCCTCGTACTTCCTCTCTAGCCTTACTCAGCTCCCAAATTTCTCCCATGTCCCGGAGGCTCCCCCACACGCCCTCCACGCCCGGAGAAGGGGGTGCCCCTGAGTGCCCGCCCGGCCCGCCCTGCCGCCGCGCTCGGGTGTCCCTTCCCTTCCCCGCGGGCCCCAGTGCTGGCGCGGCGGGGCCGGCTCACCAGTTGGTCATGTCCAGGAAGAAGGCGCAGCCGGCGGGGTTGAGCTGGAAGCCGAGCAGCCGCTGGAACTCGGAGATGAGCACGTCCTTGTCGGTGGTGCCCAAGCAGCTGAACTTCTGCATCAGCTCCGGGTCCAGGTCCACGTCCATGCCCTCCATGGCTGGGGCCGAACACCCGCTTCTCCGCCTCCTCAAAACCGAGCCGACGCCGCCGCCGCGCCGCCGGGCCCGGGGACCGGGAGGGGGCCCGCTGCTAGCTGGCGCCGCGACCCCGCTCCTTTGAGGTAGGCCCCGGGCCTCTCACCGCCTCATAGGGATAAACTCACTCAGCCACTCACTCACTCTCGCTCCCCCCCCTCCCACCCCCCCCAGCGCCGCCGCCTCCGCCGCCGCCGCCGCCTCTCGCTTCTCTGCCGCCTCCGCCTCCTCCCGCGCCGCGCCCACTGCGCAAGCGCCGCCCGCCTGTGCCCCGCCCCTTCCTCTCCGGGAGCCCCGCCCCTCAGTGGCGTCACAACCCCGTGACGTCCCCCGCGTGACCTCACCGCGGCGGAGCGACGGGGCGGGGAGTGGGAAGAAGGGAAGGGACCGCCCCATGGTTGGGGGGTGACTCCTGGCCTGACCTTCTCCTCGCCCCGCCCCCACACTCAAGGGGAGGAGTTAAAGCCCGGTGTGTGGGGAGAGGCTCCGGGAAGTCCGTCTACTGCAACTCCACCATTTTGCAGGTGAGGAAACAAGTCTGGGAGGAAAAGAGACTAGGGCAAGGTCAAGTATCAAAGTGCACGCAGGACACAGTCTTCTTGGCCAGGGGTTTGCCCCTCACCCTGGAAGGGCTTGGTTGCGTAAGTTTTAAAGAGCTGCTTTCCTGGATCGGTAGTGCCGTGAATCCTTGGTTCCCAGCCACACTTCGTAGTGGTTACTACAATTTCTGTTTCTGTTATGCAACAGTAGGATCAAGTCTCTGGAAAGTGAAGGAGGCCTGGATACGAACATCAATCCCAGATCCAGAAAGCAACACACGTAATCTCCCACCCATTCTGTCAAGACCAACCCTCTCAAGATAAACGATAAGTCACGAGAATTTGGTATGCCTTTTTCTGTTTTTAAAATAGAAAGAAAAATATTGCTGTGCATTATGATACACCTGCCTGGTCAAGGCCCTATTCCAAGATCAAAGAATGAGAAACGCAGCAAAGAGACCATCTTGTCTACCCCCTTGCATTCCTACTTGCCCAACACCGCTACATCCAAAAGGGCAAAAGATGAATAAGATATGGCCTTCTCTCTTCAAGTAGCTCTCTGTTTTACAAATAAGTAAAGTGAGATCCAAAAAGCTTTGATGTCTTGTCCAAAAATATAGAATAATAAAACTAGAACCCACCTTTCAGATCCCTAATGGGCTTTGTTTTGCATAACAATTTCAACAGGAGACAGCACTAGAGTAATCGTCTGGGTTGCAAGGTTTTAGAAAGAGAAAGCATTTTGCCTCCTTCCGTCCCAGTACCAAACAAGACTTAGTAAAATGTAATGGCTTTAAAAGCCTGGGTTCTGGGTCACACACATTTAGGATTCAAATTCTCATTCTGGCTAATTATTGATAATCACAGTGCCTACCTGGATAGGATTGCTGTGAGAGTTAAATGAGATAAAATATGTGAGCTCAATACAGTGCCTATTCCATAAAAAACACTTCAAGAAATAACTACCATGGCACAAACATAAGATGACTATGGGATTAGACAATGGTACTAGTAGCCCAGGCCACTTCTTCACCTGGCTCCCCATCTACTTCATTTCCCTTCCTCGTCCTCTATTAAAATATTAAATATGTACACTTTCTCTTCTCCAGTGATTTTTTTCCCTCCAATATGATTATCTTATGGGAGACAACTGTAACAGCATACAGGTATAATACTTACTCATACTCTACAGTAGTTATTAACATTTTATAAGAAACTGGTCTTAGGCCTCCAACACCTGTGTGAAAGCTTAGATCACTGCCAGGGCCCAATTTTTGGGTGGCCACAATGTTGCAATATTTTACCAATATTAAGGAAAATTCTGTCTCTCTCAGAGGTGAACACATGTTGTCGCAATCTTATGAATGATGGAATGGGGACACAGATTATAAAAAATCCCAGTATTAGACTTGAAAGAAACTGAGATTGTCTAGCCCAACCTCCCTATTTTACAGATGAAGAAATTGAAACCAAGAGAGAGAAACTGATTCACCCAAGATTACACAGCTAGTAAGGGATCTCTAAACACCCAGTCTACCACTCTATCCACTATATCCTGCTACAACTCCCTTTATGCTTTGAGTTCAGTTTGGCCTTATGTACAAAATAATCAGAAATTGATTTTAGTCTATTCACTAAAACTAAGTTAACTTGAAATACCCATGGATTAAAGTTGTGTTGACCAAGAATCCAAAAGAAGAAAACATTATTGGAATCCAACAACTCCATTAGAATGCCAACCTAAGAGAAATAACTTTTGGCCAACCCCATGCAGTACTAGGGGTGTACTAGCTCACACACAAACAGCCCACATAATGTAAAGAGATCCTTGCAAATAAGAGACGCAAGTGGCTCAGAACTTTTGTTCATGGCAGAAGTTATCTCAAAGGAGTGCAACTACTCCTCAAGTGAATTCTAAAACACTGTGGGGGTATTTTGGATCTCATGCGATTGGAAGTGGTACCCCGGCCATTAATGTCTTGAGGACCAAGGATGCTAAACATCTGTAATTCTTGGCACAGTCACCCACAGTAAAGAACCGACCGTTCCTATCCACTGCAAAAGCACTGACCAAGGTGGCCAGCACATTAAGTATGAAGGAAGAACCAACCTCTCCGTCCTCCACTGAATGATTCTCTGATGGGATGGGGTATGAAATGGAGAAAATGAGGTGTTGCCCAATCAGGACATTCACAGAAATGTGAGTTTCCACTTGAATCTGAGGGATTATTAACACATATGGTTCTGTTGTAATGGCTCTGCAGCTTTGTTTTGTTTTGTTAGGAAGAAGGCATGGAGAAGGACCGGGTGAGAGACAATGGGACAAATTGCTGAGCACCACCCTGAGGAAGAAAAGCTGATGGCAATATTCCAAAAGGGCTTCTAGGTAGTATCTTAGAACAGTGTCAGGATCTATGCCTGGAGATGCCACTGCCTGGAATATGCCCAAGACCAGCCAGTTTAAGTCTGAATTTCTTGGGCTTGTGATCTCATATAAGAAATTTAAATGACCCCCAAATCTCCAGACCAGGTCAGTTTTAAAGTTTCTTAAAGGAGTTAAGCCATTCTATCACTGTCTAGCCCAAAAGTGATTCATCTTACCAGGGTAGCCGAGATTGCCTCCAGATTGCTAAGTCCTTAAGATTCAGAATTGCCAAGACCAGATAGTACTATTATACTACAACATTACTGATTAAGAGAACAGACAGAGGCCAAATAGATATGATAATAGCAACTTGTAGTAGAGATCTTTGGGGTATATATCCAAACTGTGATGACTTCCTTTTCTGCAAACCATTAATGACCCTCTTTGTGGCCTCTAACAATGTATCTGCCCTACATGGCCTTGTCCTTTAGCCCCCTTGATTGGACAAGAGGGAGATGCTTGACTTAAGATCAACCAATCAGATTCTCACTCCCAGGAATTTGGAACTGAACTGAAATTATTTTCTGGAACAGGCCTGGGCTGTTTACTTGAAAGTGAATGATAGAAATACAGAAAAGGGACCATCTTTGTAGGGCACCCATGAAAATGAGATAATGCCATCTGCAGAAAGAGAGAAACAGAAAAACAGAAACAAAGATGAGAGACCTGAAGGCTTGGGAGAGAGAAGTTCCTATCATCCTGAGTTTTGGTTATTCAGCTTCCCTTAGATTCCATGAAATTCTCCATGTTCCATTAAAAATACATTATCTCTTAGGGCACCTGGGTGGCTCAGTTGGTTAAGCAACTGCCTTTGCCTCAGGTCATGATCCCCGAGTCCTGGGATCGAGTCCCGCATCGGGCTCGCAGCCCCATGGGGAGTCTGCTTCTCCCTTGACTTCTTCCTCTCATGCTCTTTCTCACTCTCTTTCTCTCTCAAATGAATGAATAAAATCTTTAAAAAGAAATACATTATCTCTTAGATGAAGTAAAAAAGAGTCAAGTTATTTTTTAAAAATTAAGAAATAAATAATAAAAATACAGTATTTGATTTCTAGTTAGGGATGGACATCCTTCTCTTAAAAATAATGAAAACTTGGGGCTCAGTTGGTAGAGCATGCAACTCCTGATCTCAGGATCATGAGTTCAAACTCCACACTGGACATAGATTGCTAAAAAAAAAAAAAGAATAAACGTTAAAAAAATAATGGGACCACCTAGGTGACTCAATCAGTTAAACATCCAACTCTTGATTTCAGCTCAGGTCAGGTCATGGTGTCAGGGTGGTGAGATCCCAGTAGTTTCTGTGCTCAGCTGTGAGTCTACTTAAGATTCTCTTTCTGCCTATCTGACTCCCTCTGCTCCTACTCCCCTCACCACCCCCTCACCATTCACCCGTGCTCTCTTCCTCTCTCTCTCTAAAATAAATAAATAAATAATTAAAAGAAATAATGAATACTCCTGTAGGAAAAGAAAATGGGACACAAAAAAGCAATTCACAAAAGAAGAAATACAAATGGCCAATAAACATATTAAAAGATGTATTATGCTACTCATAGTTAAAGAAATGGATTAAAACAATATAAAGGCATCACTTTTTCCTAATCAGATTGTCAACACTTTATATACATAACAGCTTTTGTTGGCAAAAGTATGGAGAAACAGGTTGTCTCAAACAGCACTGCTTCTGGGAATGTAAATTATTTTAATTTTTCTAAAGGTGAGTAGATGTCAATTTAGATGAATTGATATGAGTTACCTTAATGATATTTATATATACTAGCTCCCAAATCCCCCAAATAAGCTTTTTTTTTTAAAGATTTTATTTATTTATTTGACAGAGATCACAAGTAGGCAGAGAGGCAGGCAGAGAGAGAGAGAGAGAGGAGGAAGCAGGCTCTCCACTGAGCAGAAAGCCCAAAGTGGGGCTCGATCCCACGACCCTGGGATCATGACCTGAGCTGAAGGCAGAGGCTTTAACCCACTGAGCCACCCAGGCACCCCCCCAAATAAGCTTTTCATTAGAAATATAATACATATTATAATAATAAAAAGTTGGAAATAGCCCAAATGTCCACCAATAGGGCAACTGTTGGAAAAAAAAAATGTGGGCAGAGGTTTGATTCATTCTTTTCACCAGTATGATTTTACATGAATCTATGACCAAAAAAAAGTAAGGAATTAGAAAGACACTTGAATATTTTAATAATGTTAGAGAGAAGAAATCTCTAATTATCAAATCAAGAAAAGACTGATAGTTTCCCTTGTACAAAACATGTAAAACTTCTTTGCTGTAAAAGTTAAAAAATAAAATTAAAAAACACCATAAGCATGGTCAAAAGACAAACATAATTCAAGGACAATATTTGTAACCCACAGGACAGAGCATTAATATCATCACTTAGTAAATAAAAAGCTATTAAGACCAACAAGGAAAAAACAATCTAAAGGAAAAATTGGTAAAGGACATGAAGGGCAACTGATAAGCAAAATTATAAATGGTGTATAAATGTGTAAAAATATTTTGAATACTGTGCATAATCAAGAAATGCAAATTAGAACAACAGTGCAATATCATTTCTATCTGTAAGTTTGGCAAAGATTGACCATAGCCAGGATTGTACAAGGTGTGAAGAAAAAGGCAATTTCATACAATTTTGATAGGATTGCAGATTGGTAGAAACTTTTTTGGAGGGCATTTTGGCAGTGGCTGTTAAAATTTTAAATGTGCACCTTGTATCTTAGATTTCACACAGATGACTAAAAAAGATGGCCGAAGATAGATGTAGAAGGATGATCAGTACAGATTTGTAATGCTGGAAAATTGGAAACAGTGTAATGACCAATCATAGAACTTTGATTCAATTATACTATATTTATGCTATAGAATGCTACACCACCATTTACAAAATGAAATAAGGGGCACCCAGATAGTTCACTCGGTTAAGTGACTGCCTTTGGCTCAGGTCATGATTCTGGGGTCCTGGGATTGGGCCCCCACATGGGGCTCCCTGCTCAGTGGGGAGTCTGCTTCTCCCTCTCCCCCTGCCTACCCCCCAGCTTGTGCTCTCTCTCCCACTCTCTCTATCTCAGATAAATAAAATCTTTTAAAAAATAAAGATGAAATAGGTCTATATGAACTAATATGACAAGATGTAGAAGACTGAGTATTTTTTTAAAAAGTGAACTATGGAACTATATATATATATATATATATATACACACACACACATACTCTATGTAGTATGTATGTATATACTGTGATCTCTTTTGTATTTACTTGAAAGCATAGTAAGTGTTTATGTTTATGTGTGTATGTGGAATATATACAAAACAAAATATCTGGGGAAATATACACCAACAGTTAAGGAAGGTGGGCTTGTGGTAGGGTTGCCACATAAAAACCAGATATCTCAGGGCCCCTGGGTGGCTCAGTGGGTTAAGCCTCTGCCTTCCACCTAGGTCATGATCTCAGGGTCTTGGGATGGAGCCCGGCATCAGGCTCTCTGCTCAGCAGGGAGCCTGCTTCTCTCTCTCTCTCTGCCTGTCTCTCTGCCTACTTGTGATCTCTCTGCCAAATAAATAAAATCTTTAAAAAAAAACTGGATATCCAGTTAGATTTGAATTTCAGGTAAACAATTTTTAAAATATAAATATGTCACAAACATTGGGTATCCTGTATTTTTATTTGCTAACTCTAGCAACCCAGCTTATGGGGAATGTTCATATTTAATGTTAAATTTCTGTATTGCTTGAATTTTTACACTGAGCATATAGTCATTTTAAAAAGATAAAATTTGGGGGCACCTGGGTGGCTCAGTGGGTTAAAGCCTCTGCCTTTGGCTTAGGTCATGATGCCAGGGTCCTGGAATCAAGCCCCGCATCGGGCTCTCTGCTCAGTGGGGAGCCTGCTTCCTCCCTTCTCTCTCTGCCTGCCTCTCTGCCTACTTGTGATCTGTCAAATAAATAAATAAAATCTTAAAAAAAATTTTTTTAAATAACATTCTAAAATTAATTTATGTTGGTAAGGTAGAATTTTATGTAGCTCTTTGAAAACGCATTTTTGAGGAACGTTTAATGATATTTTTTAAAGTCCTTACATTAGGGGCACCTGGGTGGCTCAGTCGGTAAAGCGTCTGCCTTCAGCTCATGATCCCAGGGTCCTGGGATTGAGCCTCGAATCTGGCTCCTTGCTTAGCGGGGAATCTGTTTCTCCCTCTCCTTCTGCCTCCTCCCCTGGCCCCATGTGCTCTGTCTCTCAAATAAATAAATAAAATCTTTAAAAAAATAAATAAAAGCTGCTTCAAAACTGTAAATACAATATAATCCTGTTTTTTTAAATGTAGGTATAACTCATTTTAGTAAGCACAGTAAAACAACTGAAAGAAATACATTGAAATATTACAACTGATTGTATCACACAGAAAAATTTCAGGAGATTTCTGTTTTTCTTTCTACATTTTTCTGTATTCTCTGAAGTTTTGACAAGAAGCATGTATTTGAAGAAATTTTACCATGAAACTTGCCTATACTATATTAGATGAAAAAAGCAGCTTGTAGAATTAGTATACTGTATAAACCCAACCAAATAGCCAAATATTGGAAATATTAATAGAGAATTATTAATAATAATTTTAATTCTTTCTGTACTTTTTTACATTTAAAGAAATAAAAAGGTCAACTTTGGTTTTTAATTGATGGATCCATTATCTAGGCTAACATAAAAAGGTGTTTGCAATATATTCTTAAATGATAGAAGCTATAAGAAAACAGTAGTATTACCTATGCTCCAATTTCTAACAGATGCATGAATGAGTGTAAGAGATGTCTGGAAGGATATGCTTCAAGGTATTATGATGACAATCTCTGAGTGTAGGGAATGATGGATATTTTTTACATTTTTATCTGTATTTTCAGATTTTTAATAAAATGACCACTTCATAAAACATCAAGGGACACTTCATTTTGAAGAAAAGAAAACTGAGTGACCAGGGAGCTTGTCAAACATGAGTTCATTTGGGGATGCCTGGGTGCCTCAGTCAGTTAAGCGACTGCCCTCTGCTCAGGTCATGATCCGAGGGTCCTGGGATCAAGCCCCACATCAGGCTCCCTGCTCAAAGAAATAAAATCCTTTCCAAAAAAACCCACATGAGTTCATTTCAGCTCTTGACGTTCTCTTCTCCATGTCAGCTGCCTTAAATTTGCAAGCTGCAAAACCTAGGAAGCAGCTAACAGTCCAAAGAGCTATCCATTTGAGCAAGCAAATGTCTGCTGACTTACTGTCAGCAAGGCTGAGTTAGGAACAATGATCCAGAGAGATAGCCTTCATCCTTGTGCTATGTGACCATCAACAAATTACCGGGCTTCTCTATAGACCTTGGTTTACTCATTCTCATTCAGAGAATGCTGCAAAAAGATCACTGAAGTGGAGCAAAATAGTAAGACAACAAAAGAGAAAATTATTTGGAATTTAACCTACAGCTACAATTAGTATTTGCATAAACATAACCATGAATCAAAACTTACATTCTGTGCTTTTTCCCCAGGACTGGAAGTTCCAAAGAGGTAAGCATAAGTGCTTGTTAATAACAAGGTTTTATATGGCAATGGGGGAGGACATACATACAAGGACATACATTTCTATAAATAACTATATGAAAGTAACTAACCATACAAAGCAGCATGTGCTCAAGTGCCAAATGAGCAGTAGACAAAGACTGAGTAGGACTTGGGAGGAGGGGGGAAACAAGGGTGGACTGGGATGCCCAGACAGGTCTTCAAGAAGTCCTTACCCAGGCCCTGGATGATTTTCTACAGGGTTTAGCGAACAGGCTAGAGAAGGGACACATTACAACAAAGTAATTTATTTATTTTTTTAACTTAGTTTATTTTAAGATTTTATTTTAAGATTTAAGATTTTATTTATTTGACAGAGACACAGAAAGAGAGGGAACACAAGCTGGAGGGTGGGAGAGGGAGAAGCAGACCTCCTGCTGATCAGGAAACCCCATGTGGGGCTCAATCCCAGGACTCTGGGATCATGACCTGAGCCGAAGGCAGACCTTTAATGACTGAGCCACCCAGGCACCCCTAAAACAAAAGTAATTTAGATGTTTATTTGTTCTTTTAAGTGTGATTTTAAAAATACATAACAAAATTTACCATCTTAATTATTTTTAAGTGTATAGTTCAAGAGTATTAAGCATAATCACACTGTTGTGCAGCCAATCTCTAGAACTTTTTCATCTTGTACAACTGTAACGCTGTTACAACTTCCCTTTCCCCCTCTTCCCAGCCCCTGGAAACCACTCTTCTACTTTCTGTGTCTGTGAATTTCTAAATACTTCATATAGGTGGGATCATACAATATTTATCTTTTTGTGATGCACAAAAGTTTTAAGTTTGGTGTTACCCCATTTGTCTATTTTTGCTTTCTCACCTGCACTTTTGGTGTCATATCCAAGAAAGCATTGCCAGGTCCAATGTCATGAAGTTTTTTTCCCCCATGTTTTCCTCCAGGAGTTATATAGTTTCAGTTTTACCTTTAGGTCTTTAATCCATTTTGTGTTCATTTTCACATGTTGTAAGATAAGGATCCAACGTAATTCCTTTACGTGCATTTGGAAGACTTTTACCAGCTATGAGACGCAGACTGTCCTCTTTATTGCCTCTTGTTTTCTATTCTGCTCACAGAAATATACCTAGAAGTGAATCCAGGTAAGGGAAATAAAATCTAAGGGGTACTTGAGGGGGCATTTCCTCTGGGAAGTGAATGGGTGGG
This sequence comes from Martes martes, assembly GCF_963455335.1. Taxonomy (NCBI): domain Eukaryota; kingdom Metazoa; phylum Chordata; class Mammalia; order Carnivora; family Mustelidae; genus Martes; species Martes martes. Next base: position 116,545,060 of record NC_137893.1, on the reverse strand, counting down.
GTTGAAGAGCAGCCTACTACAGTGAGCAGTACCCCTGCTTTCAACATCCACCCAAAGCATGATGGGAAAGAACCAGATCCCCCACATTTGGTGTTTTTTCCAGTTCCTCTACCCTGTTTCCCTACTCAAAAGATACAAAAATAGGAGGCATCAACCTGTTGTACTATCTTTTCTTCTGGAGAGAGCATCTGATGCCCTGGGTCTCTTTTTTCTTACAGTGGTGAATGGGACAATGTGAAAGAAAACCTGATTGTCTTTATCTCATGTCCCCCAGTCCCTCGACCTAGATACAACCAGAAGTAGTCCATTCTTTTCTTCTCCTCCTCCCCCTCTTCTTCTTCTTCTTCTGTGGCAGCTTCCTCCTCCCCTCCTCCTCCCCCTCCTACTCCCTCTCTTCCTCCCTGTCCTCCTCCTTCTCCTTCTGTGATAGCTGCTGCTGCTACTGCTTCTTCTTCTTTCATTTTTTCTTCTGCTCCTTCGTCTCCTCCTCCTTCTTCTTTCTCTTTCCTTCCTTCATCTTTCTTTTTCTACTCAACTCTGATTTTATTTCCATACTCTTTGTCCACAAAAATGATTTGAAAGTTGGAAAGTCCAAGCCAGTGATATTAAGAAGGAATTACAAGTCATACTAGGTCAGGATAGTTGATGGTTTGTAAACACTTCAAGAAGAAAGTAGTTATCATTAGTTGTCATCCATCATCTTTCTTCTTTCATCTTTTCTTGGCCCCTTTAATCTGCCAGAGCCAAGACATCATCTAAGTAAACACCAGCTTTTCACATCTCTCTCATGAAAACAAACAAACAAACATGCCTCACAACCCTTCTTGCTTTACTATAATAACTCTTTTCACTCTTCTCCAAACGGGTCATAATGTGTAAAGCATCTTACTATCTGCATCCAAGCTATCGGTAAGAAAGTAAAGGGAGAAAAAGGAAACAAATATTTAATGAACTCTTACAATATGCCCAATGTCTGGCACTTCAAGTACTTTGACTCATTTAATCCTCACAGCCAAATGAAATCAATATCATTCTTCCCATTTTACAGATAAGGAAATAGAGAGCAACAGTTTAAAATGCACCCAAGGGGACAGCCAGGATTTAAGCCCAAAGCTCAGAAAGAAACCTGTGCCCTCTTTTACTCTAGATTTCTTTCACTTCTAGGGAGTTTACATTTTCTCCATGTTCAACCTGATTGTGTTTCTACGGAGCTGTCATTACTGCTCCTAATTGTGTTTGAAAATTTCTAGGATACTGCCAGAAAAGATTGGGGTCACGAATACTAATATTAACACTAATGTTTTCAAATTTATGTAATAACACCTTATAATTTCTCAACATAGTCATCCATTCACTCATCTCATTCTCAAGAAAAACAGGTTGTATTAGTTTATTTTTTAATAGCTTCATTATTTTGCAAGGACTCGTCCATGCTTATTGCCAATAAAATCAAGCAATATAGAAAATTATAAAGGAGAAAGTTAAAAAAACCCCACCCTAAATTCAACTACTCAGAGATACCATTATTAATATTTTAGTAAATATATCTTTCATATAACTCTCCATTTATATAATTTCCCTCAGTGATATCATACTGTACCTGCCTCTCTAGCCTGCTTCTTTCATTCACAGTATGTTGAAAATAGCTTTCCACATCAATAAATATACATTTACATAATCATTTTAATGGCTATATACTATTCCAATTTAGGAATGTATTTTACTTGACCAGTCTCCTACTGATGGACTCTGAGACCACTTCTAATTTTTATTATTGGAAGAAATTGTTAACTCCCATATAAAAATTGGGGAACTGAAACTCTGAGAAGCTATATGACCCTTTTATAAAAATCTAGTTCAGGAAGTAAATGCTTAAGCTAAAACCCTGAGTTATGACTCTTAAAACAGTGCTCTTTTCAACTAAATTACCAAGATCAGGAAACTAGAATTCTTAACATATATATAGACTTGACAATGAGATTTTTAAAAAATAACTGGCCCATTTTTTAAGAAGTTAAGTCTATACTTACCATAAAAGCCAGTCATTCCACTCCAATGTATTAACTGCAAATTAATGAAAGGATATACCCATACAAGTACTTGTACATAAATTTTCATAACAGCTATTATTTCATAACAGCTGTTATTTCAAATAATGCAAGTAACCTAAAAATGTTTATCAACAGGAAAATGGCTACACAAATTCTGATATATCTATACAATGGAATAACACTCATGATCATACAACATGGATGAATCTTGAAAATATTATTTTGAACAAAAGAAGCCAGTCACAAACGACTACATACTGCATATCTCACTTATATGAAGTTTGACAGGCAAAAGTAAGCTATGAGCATTGCAAAGTGACCACTGAGGCCTCGGGTTGCAGGAAAACTTGAACGGATGGTGAAGGATTGACTGGGATGGGGCATAAATGGACTTTTTGGGTTGGACTGATGGGAATTATCCTCTATCTTAGTTACCTTGATGGTTAGTTGGGTGTATCCATTTGTCAAAAGTCATCAAATGATACACTTTAATTTTTTTTTAATTAGAGAGAGGGAGTGGGAGAAAGAGTGAGGGAGAGAGGGAATCTCAAGCAGACTTCCCCGCTGCGTGCAGAGCCTGATGTGGGACTCAATCTCATGACCCCGAGATTATGACATGAGCCAAAATCAAGACTCGGATGTTTAACCGACTGAGCCACCCAGGTGCCCCTCAAATGATACACTTTAAATGGGTGAATTTTATTGTATGTAAATTATACCTCGATAAAGTTTTTTTTTCCTTTAAAACTGACCCTTTGGGTTTGTTTCCATTCCAGTGTACGGCCTGAGGTAGAGATAAACATTTGGCGTAAATAATGTCAGTGAATGAATGGACTATATTGCTTAAGAGGCTGAAAGACACTTACTGGGTCCTTTCACACTAGCAGAGATTTACTACCTATCAGATGAATACATTGTCTTCACGGGCTTGACCCTGAAGAGATGAAACACTGCTCAGCATAGGTGCCTGTAAGTGTTGCATCTTTGGGCGGCCAGACAGCAGCTGGACCCTAGATAGTAGGGTCCCCCACAGTGGGCCTCAGGCAGGCATCTGGGTAGGACCGAGGCCTCAGGGACACAGCCCTCTGCTCAGCATCCACTTCCCAGGAGCAGACCTGTCCAGGAGGGCCACATTCATGAAGCCCCAGCCAAGCCACCACACATGCAAAAGCTGAAGGGTTCCATGAGAAAGACGACTTGGTGTTAAAAATAAATTTTTGAAGGGGAACAACAAAAGCCATTTACTGAAGCTGGGCAAAGGTGACCATTTCCTGGAAAGTTAAATGCCTCAAATGTTAATTTGAATTTTAGAGGGCCACGATGATGACCCAAGTGTGAGAGCACCTCAAGGGCCTGCTTCAGAGACGAAAGAATTTCCTCCTTCAGTCTGCCTCCTGCCCACCCCCAGAACCTCAAGACCACTTTTTTTTTTCTAAGATTTTATTTATTTGTCAGAGAGACAGAGCACAAGCAGAGGGGAGAGGGAGAGGCACAACAGAGAGAAGCAGGGTCCCCGCTGATCAGGGAGCCCAATGTGGGGCTCGAATCCAGGACTCTGGGATCATGACATGAGCCAAAGGCAGATGCTTCACCAACTGAGCCACCCAGGTGCCTCTAGGAGACCACTTTTAAGATGATCTTAGTTTCTGCAGAAAAGGGGAATTAAGTGAATTTCAGGTGCTCAAATGATTAGGAATGTCAGAGGTGTTTGCTTAGAAAAGAGAGCAAAACAAAACAAAACCGATAGCCCCAAAGAAGAATATAAATAAGTGTGCTTCTGTAACTGATCATGACAGCCAAAGCAAAATATTTGTTTTCTCTGCAAAAGCATGATATATGTGTGTGTGTGTGTGTGTGTGTGTGTGTGTGTGAGAGAGAGAGAGAGAGAGAGAGAATGATATGAATGAGTCTGAGAGAGAGAGAAAGTGAATTTTTCATTTCTTACCAGACTTCACATGACCAAAAGGTACTAAGATCCCTAACCAACAAACTCCCAATCTTCCCCTGTGTATATTCTAAGCCAATGTTTCTCTTTGAGTGTAATTTCCTGCACCACTTACATCAGAGTCACTATGGGGAAAGGGAACTCTTTTAAAAATGTCCATTCCTGGGTTCAGGTCTCTGGAGCCTGAGTCAGTGTGTCTGGGATAGAGCCCAGGAATCACCAGGTGCTTCTTACCAACACTAAAACTTGAACATCATTACTTTAAACAAATGGTTAATTGTTTATCGATGGTTCACTCAATAGTAGATCTTGACTATAGGTTCACAAACTACTATATTTTCACTGGTATATTTGAATTACATCTGTCTCTCAAGGAAAAGCAACCATGAATCGGTGAAGAAAGAGAAAGAGAAAGAAACCAGAACAAATCACCAGGTGCTTGGAAATGTAACCCATACAATCTTTCTGAGATTGGTTGCAATATGTATCAAAATTGAGCCCCACATCTGGCTTTGTGCTCAGTGGGTAACCTACTTCTCCCTCTCTCTCTGCCCTTCCCCCAGTTGTGCTCATGTTCTCTCTCTCTCAAATAAATAAAATCTTTTTTTTTAAAAAAGGATTGGGGGTGCACCTGGGTAGCTTCGTGGGTTAAAGCCTCTGCCTTCGGCTTGGGTCATGATCCCAGCGTCCTGGGATCGAGCCCAGCATCGGGCTCTCTGCTCAGTGGGGAGACTGCTTCCCCCTCTGTCTGCCTGCCTCTCTGCCTACTTGTGATCTCTGTTAAGTAAGTAAAGTCTTTAAAAAAAAAAAAAAAAAAGGATTGGGTTTGGGGCACCTGGGTGGCTCAGTCGTTAAGCGTCTGCCTTCCAATCGTGACACGATCCGGGGTTCCTGGGATGGAGTCCCTCCCTGGGGAGCTCGCTTCTCCCTCTCCCACTCCCCCTGCTTATGTTCCCTCTCTCGCTGTGTCTCTCTGTCAAATAAATAAAAAAATAAATTTTACCAAGAAAAGGGGGGATTGGGTTAAAGTCCTAGATCTGCTGCTTTGAACCTCCCTTTTCTTTCCTCTGAAATGGAGATGGTAACACATTAGAGGTACTTACGAGATAAAATATGGAAATGCTTTGTAAACGAAAAGATGCTTTATAAGATTAGTGTATCATGTTGATTTTTCACATCAGAGACCTGAATTCATTCAATACCTAAATACAATATACAAAGATCTGTCATTAAAGCATAATGCTAGACCTTTACGAAATTCTTTTTGCTTCTTATTATGGAAACATTTTAAACATATGTAAAAAGTAGAAACAATAATATAATAAGCTGTCACATATATATTTCCAGGCTTCAATATATCAACTTAGGGCTAATTTTGCTTTAGCTATACCTACCACTTACTCCCCCTTTTCCCGTTAATAAAGCGCCAGGCTTTCAACTGACATTGAGCCTCTGTAACTTTCATGTACATGGGAGAATGTTTCAGTTCTTAGTTCCTCACCTAAAAGGATGGAATTGAACACTTCAAAAGGCTGGATTTTCTGGTATTTGAATTACATTTCAACTAAAAAGAAAAACAGACAGGGCTGCCTGGGTGGCCCAGTTGGTTGAGCATCTGACTTTTGGCTCAGGTCATGAGCTCAGGGTCGTGAGATTGAGCCCCACATGGGGTTCTGCACTCAGCAGGGAGTCTGCTTGAGATTCTCTCTTTCCCTCTCCCTCTGCCCCTTCCCCCCACTCTCCGTCTCCCTCCCTCTCTCTCACTCTTGCTCTCTAAAAATAAATAATTTTTTTTTAAAAGACAGGAATTAACATATGTGCAAAATTTAGCATAAATGTCTGGCATTTAGAAATGACTCGTTATGGGTAACTTTTCATCCATGGTGTTGTCATCACTTTAAGCTCTAAGGTGGCTACAAACCCTCCTTTAAAAAAACACTCACTAAAAAACAACTAGAGTGTGAGCAGTGACAATATTGTGTCAAGCGTGGTCATGAGATTATGGGTGACATTTCCCCCTCAATATATATGGAAACCTTCTGTGATTTATATTAAAATCTTGTGTGATTCATAATATACAACACTTAAGTTTGGGGGAAAAAATACCCTAAATTGGTAGCCAGCCATATTATCTCTCCAGATTGTTCATTCTTGGAAGGCATTCTACTAGAAATTTAACACCACCATGAAGAGTTGATTTAATGCCATTCCTAAAGATTATGCATGCAAATCAGCATTGGTGTAATCATAGGGGCTTTGAAGCTTGACACACTTGAGTTCAAATTCCAGCCGTGCCGCCTACCAGCCATGTGATGTTGGAAAAATGAATTACTCCTTCTAAATCTTATAGTCTACCTCCTACAGTCAGTAAGAGAACCCAAATAGGAGAATGTATATAAAGCATTTAACCTGAGGTCCAACACATGGTGGATTGCCAATGACCTCCTATAAGATATGCCCTTCATTTATAGAATACTTCTAAGAAACATACTATAATATTGTTTTCCCTTTGATGGATGAAGAAACTGACAAACTTAATTAGTATTACTAAGGGTGTGGAGCTAGATGATTAATCATTTGTTATGCGGAACGTTAAAATAGGGACAACCCCTCAGCACAACCACTGTTTAACAATGTCTAGGAAAGTGGAAGAGGCAGGTTTCCTGGCATCCTAGCAAGTCCATTTCTAGGTATTTGCCCTAGAAAATATGTGGCAAGGAGACAGACACAAAATGTTCATTGCAGCAATGTTTACAAGAGCAAAAAATTGGAAGCAGTCTTAATATCCATCAACAGGGAAATGGGTAAATCAATTGTGAGATAATCATGAAATGAAACACCCACAGCAATTAAAATGACCGAACTGGTTACATGTGCAACATGGGTAAATCTCAAAACCATGAGGTTGAAGGAAAATATAATGGTGGAAGAATTTGTACAATATGATGTGATTTTTATAAGGTATAAAAACAGGTGAAACAATAGTTTACAATCTTTATGGAATCATATATACCAGCTTTTAAAAATAAGTAGGAACACCCGGCTGGCTCAGTTGGAAGAACCTGTGACTCTTGATCTCGGGGTCGTGAGTTCAAGCCCCACATTGCATGTAGAGATCACTTAAAAACGAAGGAATGAATAAATAAATAAGTAAACAAAGTTAAAAAAAATCATGTAAGAGGGGCACCTGGGTGGCTCTGTCGTTAAGCATCTGCCTTCGGCTCAGGTCATAATCCCAGGGTCCTGGGATAGAGCCCCGAATCGGTTCCCTGCTCAGCGGGGAGCCTGCTTCTTCCTCTCCCACTCCTTCTGTTTGTGTTCCCTCTCTCACTGTGTGTCTCTCTGTCAAATAAATAAATAAAATCTTTAAAAAACATATAAAAAGTAATGAATTCAGGAAGATGGTTATTTCAAGTCAGAAAAAGAAAAGACTGTATAAATTGTTTCTGTAATATTTTGTATCTTTAAAAGTATCTAGGGGCGCCTTGCTGGTTCAGTGTGCAGAGTGTGAGACCCTTGATCCTGGAGTTCTGGATTCTACTCCCAGGTTGGTTGTAGAGCTTACTTAAAAATAAAATCTTTAAGGGTGCCTGGGTGGCTCAGTTGGGTAAGCCTCTGCCTTTGCTCAGGTTATGATCCCAGGATCCCAGTATCAAACCCCACATGGGTCTGCCGCTCCCCCTGCTTGTGTGTGCTCTCTCTCTCTCAAATAAATAAATAAAATAATTTTAAAAAAGATTTTATTTATTTATTTGACAGAGAGAGCACAAGCTGGAGAAGCGGCAGTCAGAGGGAGAGGGAGAAGCAGACTCCCCACGGAGCAGGGATCCTGAAGCGGGCCTCAATCCCAGGACTCTGGGATCACGACTGGAGCCAAAGGCAGTTGCTTAACCAACTGAGACACCCAGGTGCCCCTAAATAAAGAAAATCTTGGAAAAAAATTAAAATAAAATCTTTAAAAAGAAAATTTAAAAATAAAAATATCTAAAGTAAATACATCATAATGTTAGGATTTGTGTGTAAAAGTTTGGATGTTATATTATTCTTTATCCATATATATGATATGTTTATAAGCAAGAAACGTATATAGCACTATGTCATAGACACTGTTAGGTTCTTCACCTGTAAGAAAGTTACTGTGATTACCCCCATTATACAGATGAGAAAACTTGTCCAATGTCATTTGTAAGTGGTGATCCTAGAATTTGAAGGCAATTTGGCTTCAGAGTCTGATCTCTTAACAACCGTACTGCTTCCTGAGACACTTCAAAAAATTTTTAAAGTTTTAAAATTTAAAAATTTTTTAAAGTAAATTCAGCTCCTAAAGTGGGACTTGAACTCACAAACCTGAGATCAAGAGTCACATGGTCTACTGACTGAGCCAGGTAGGAGCCCCTCAAAAAAAAATTTTTTTTTTCAAATAAGAGGGAAGGTGGGACAAACAGGGAGGTAAAACCCTCTAGCAACCCACAGGTCAGTGAAAAGGCATTTCAACAATCTTTTCTAACTTTCTTCAGCTCTTGGTAGGAAATGCTTACATTTGTGGCCAAACCACATGACAAAAGCCAGGGCCTATAGACCCTACAACAACCTATAGAACATACCAAGACTGTGGTAACACTACAGTAAAGGCCACTTCACCTGTGACCTGGCATGAGGAGGAGAAGTCAAACAACAAACTCCTAGAAGATTCTCTGGAGACCTTAAACCTTCAATAAATTCTCTGGACAGCAATGCAAAGCAGAATAATTAGCTCTACGAGTGAAGAAACTTTTTATTTAGAGTCTGAGCTAACAATCCTGAGAGTTCTGAGTGTTGCTAATGCCCATCTGTATTTGGGCAGGACCATTTGAATGGGCAAATTCCCAAATAAGTCACAATCCACACAAATAAAATAAAAATGGGCTCCAAGCTTCTGCTGTATTATACCAGAGCACAATTAAGGCAAGATCAGAAATCAAAGGCGGTATCTGCTTTCAGATCTGTTAGTGACCTCCACCAACCCTTTGGAATGGGTCAGAGGCCATTATGGACAGCTGGCTTGTGGAAGATGGTAGAGATCCTCCTCCCAAGACCTTCCACAGCCCTGCCTCTAAGTTCCCCATTGGGACATTGTGTGGTGCAAAGGTATGGATGTGGATGAGTTGGACTGGTGGTGGCAATCTCACAGCAAAGAGAATTTAACTGAGTGAGCAAAAAACTTTAGGGACAAAGTTAGCTGACCATTCTTCAAACGGGTAATTTATTTTTGGATTATAGAGGATATTTTCAGATCTGTCATGCCTCTGAATTTTATGATTTTATTTTCCCTTTAGGAAGTCCCTGTGATGATCTCTCTGTTCCCACAAAAGCCTGAATACCTCAATGGAGAAGTCAGTCCTTAGATTTCCAGAGCCACTTCTTCTTTACAAAAGATTCCATATCCATTATGCTATCTGGCTCTCAAGCTATTTAAGTCATAGGAAATAGGAATAACAACAATAATAGCAATAATTTTGAATGTTTTATGCTAATGAAAGCCAATCACAAAAGATAGCAGAGTATAGATTCCATTTATATGAAATATCCAGAATAGGTAAATCCATGATTGTCAGGGGTTGTGAGGAAAGGGTCATGGGGAGCATCTGCTAATGGGGACAAGGTTTATTTCTGAGGTGATGGAAAAGTTCTGGAATTAGATAGTGGTGGTTGTTGCACAACCTTATGAATATATGAAAAGCCATTGAATCCTACACTTTAAAATGGTGAATTTTATGGAAGATGAATTTTACCTTGATTTTTAAAAATTGCGAAACAAAAAATAAATTGTACTCACCACATGCTAAGATGGGCTAAAGGGCTTTACATGCTTCAAGTCACTTCTGTCACCCAATCATCTTGACAAGCTTACAAGATACTATCATTTCCTCATTTTGTAGATGGGGCCACAGGCTCAGAGAGATGCTCGGTTTACATGATGTGGCAGACAAGTAGCACCACCCAGAATTCTATTTTCTGACCTTTGCTGTCCAAATCAGACTCCTAATTGTCATTCCAGTAATTCAAAGAGATTCCCACGTGTAATTAATCTGATAGTATTTCCTCTGCTCAACTATCTAAGTAAAAGGTCTTTATGCTTTTACCTCTTTTGGTGTCTTTTTAAATCCCCAATTTTGGAGAGTTAAACATAACACTGATATCCCCCCTGAAAGTCCTTAACTCTGTAAACTACCTCTCTTCTGATTAAAAAAAAAAAAAGTTTCATTTCTTAGCTCCTCTCCAGGGAAGTCCCTTAAGATCACACAACCACAGCTGATTTTAGGTATAGCTGTGATGTATATCCCCTACATTCATTCTGCACCAAGGACACGATTACCTTGTCACCCAGTTCCCAAAGGTTTTTGTTTACTCTGATGTAATAGATCGTTTGGATTACAAGTGAGTCACTCAAAATACTAGAGAAGGAAAGGACACATTGCAACAGCCTCTGTGATGGGTAAATCCCCAGACTCTCAAAGCTGGAGAAAGCTTTATGAAATATGTGTTCTGACCTCTCTAACATGGAGAATTCCAAGGTGGAGAGATGTTGAGTGACTATGGCCATGGCCATGGAGTTAGCAGCAGAACTAAGATGAATTTCTGACACTATATATCATTATCTTGGTAGATGTCTCAAATGATTCTCAGTCCTTGAGACAGTTCCATTTAGTGTAATTGATATTGCTTGTTCACATATTACTATGTGAACTTTACAATACGCCTGGCATATCCATATGATGTGTTATTATATAATCATTACAGGTTATGAGGATGAGTGTTTATTGATGTTTATATAAAATATGATTTAAAAGTTTAACTAAAAAATAAATACAGTATAATCCCACTTTTTTAGAAAAAATACCAAAAACCTATATGTATAAACATTTATAAGTAATATTTATAATAATTTATAAGTTTATAATAATTTATTATATATGTATAATTATATATAATATATTATGTATAATATATTATATATTTATAATAATTTATAAATTTATAATATTTATAATAATTTATAATAATTTATAAGTCCAGGTGCCCTAGACAAAAGATTCTTAAATAGGACACAAAAAGTACTGGGCATAAAATAAGTAACTGATAAAATGAACTATGTTAAAATTATGAAAAACACCATTAAGAGAGTGAAAAAGTGAATCACAGACTGGAAAAATATGTTCACAATACATGCATCCAATAATGGACTCAAATCCAAAATACACATTATAAAAAATTTTACAAATAATTAAGGAAAAGATAGAAAGCCCAATAGTAAAATGTGTAAGAGACTGAAACAAGCATTCACAAAAGGGAATATCAAAAAATTCCAATAAGCCTATGTACCTTTTAAGATGCTTGTTACAAATTAAAACCCACAAATGAGATTACATACTCATTAGAAGGGTACAATTTTTTTCTGATATTAAAAAAAATAAATTCTAGGCTCAACAGGGGGCTTGAACTCACTACTCTGAGACCAAGAGTTGCACACTCTACCAGGCAGCCCTAGGGTTTCCAATTTTTTTTTTTAAATAAGTTGGATGGCACAAGTTCTTTTTAAAATGGCAATACTGAATACTGGCAAGGTTGTGGAACAACTAGAACTCTTACATATTTGTGGTGGGAATATATGGGTACAACCACTTTAAAAAAATGTTTGTCTTTACCTATTGGAATTAAACCATGCTTACACTCTGATCCAACGATTTCTCTCCTGGGTATATAATGAAGGGAAGAAAGGACGCATGTCCATTAACAGAAATATAAGGATGCTCATAGCAGTGCAATTAATAATCACTAAAACCCGGAAACATCCAATGCCAATGAACAGGAAGAAGGACAAAATGTGAGCTATGCACGCAGTAGATTCTATATACAGACGTGTACTCCTGCTGTATGCAACGACATGGATGGATTGTGCAGACATAATGTTGAAAGGTATATACAGGTATATACAGCATATTCTCTCTGATCGCATTGATAAGATTGGCAAAACAAATTTCTGCTGATAGAGGCTGTACTGTTGATTATCTGGGAAATTGAGGAAGAAGGACAAGCCTGGGTGGAACCATGACAGAGCCTTCTCAGGTGCTGGAAACATTCAATGGAACCTGATCTAGAGTTAGGCAGGTTTATATATGGGTAAAAATTCATCACATGGGCCCAGGTGCCCATTTCCAGTTCATGGAAAGCTTAAGATTTTCACACTTTGCTAGATATAATCATACCTTAATTCTTTTAAAGTTTTATTAAAAAGCATCAGAGCAGCAAGAGGAAAGCTATTTACTCAGTGTTTGGATAATAAATATTAAGACTGAAAATTAAGATCTTGAAAAACATAGCTCACAAATGATGGCCAGTCTTCCTCCATAGCAAGGACAGAGTCTGAGCTTTCCTCCTGAGAAAGTTCAATATTTTCCTGTCCCTTCATATTTTACTCCTCGTGGGTGACCAGAAGGCTGATAAAACACTGAAACCTCAGATTCCAGGCCAACTTCAGATTCCAGCTCTAATCCAACCATTTGTGGCCTGTCAGTTAAGGGACTGGATTAAATATAATTTATACATATACACTTACAAAGACATACAGCTATCACAGGGGGGAAAACAAATGATTCCAACCCTTTGGATAGGAATTGGTATGCATAACCAAATTGTTGAAAGATGGTTGTGCCTGGATTTTCCCCTCAGGCAATCTAATTTTTTTTTTCCACCATCTGCTTTCAGGTCTCTAAGTTTCTTTACAGAACTCTGGCCTACAAGTGATCTTTCCTTCCCCTGCAAAGGCCCAGCCCATATCCCATTCCTGTGGAGAACTGAAGCATTTATGAACAAAGAAGATGTTACCTGAAGAAGTGTCAGCTCTGCCTTTCTCCTAGGGGCACTGGCATTATAAAAGGTGACTTTACAGACACTCTGTGCAGATATATGTGGGAGGAAGAAGGGGAGTTTACAAAAACAAGTTGCATTTGAAATGATTGTCAGGTTCCCTAAAATTTTTTGAGGAAAGTCCGAGAAGCCCAGAGGTTTTAGATAGACTAAAACTTAAAATCTGTTACAAACCAAATCCCTCACTACACTCTCACATCATTATCTTAGTTGAGCCTCACAACAATCTGTGAGGTGGTCTGGGTCACTGACTCCATTTGACAGACCAAGAGACTGGGAAAGAGAAGCAGTTTTCACAGGATTCAGTAACTGGAGCTACAGGACTTAGAATGTGAACTTGAGGGTGCCTGGGTGGCTTAGTCAGTTAAGCGTCTGCCTTCAGCCCAGGTCATGATCCCAGGGTCCTGGGATCGAGTCCCACTTCAGGCTTCCTGCTCAATGGGGAGTCTCCTTCTCCTTCTCCTTGTACCCCTCCCCCAGTTCATGCTCTCTCTCTCTCTCAAATCCAAAAAAAAAAGAAGAGAGAGGAAAAAAAGAACGTGAACTTGAGTCACCTGAATCATGGCCCCATACTGCTTTCCTATTCCAGAAAAGCCTTTTAACCCACCTGGCTCCCCTTTCTGGAACGAGTAGAGAGGAATTAAGAGTCTGTACAGAAGAGTCTGCAGAATTGCCTCTGGAAAATTCTTTCTCTTTTTTCTCTCCTTCTCTAGTTTTCATTTTAGTCTCACTTCCATTGTGTCACCCCTTGAACCTTTGGAAGGTGTTGATGGTAACTGCAAACTGCCACAACCTTTGATTTCGAATTTTCTCCACTGGTCAATTTTCACCTCTGGGTAGTGGTGATACCAAGAGGTGTTTGAGGAGAGCGTTAGCCTCCTACTCATCAAGCAACTCCAAGTAAATATGTAGTTTAAGTAAAAAAAAAAAAAAAAAGCTAGGGAAATTCAGCTTCCTAACAATGTCCTGAAATTCAGAATCCCTAAGTTCCACAGCTCCAAGAAGTATCACTTGTGTGAAATACCAAGTAGGGATGCCCCTAGAATTGCACAAGAAGGGAGTCATGCCTAACCACCTTCCAAAGAGGCTACCCCATGTAAGAATCCCCATGATGGAAATTCTGGAGCCATCTTTGATAAGCGGTAGGAAAACAGGACTTCCCAGGATCTGGCAGATACCAGCAGAAAGGAGTCAAGTCCACAGAGATCACTAAAGTGAGGGAGAAATGGAACAGAACCACAGGTCGAGACAGGTAAGGTCCAGAGTCCCAGAGGTTAGGGAGTACAGTCAGCAAACATAGCACAATTAAGCAGAGCCTAGCATTGACCCTGGGGGAAGGCTGTCTAGACTCTGGTCTTGCATGGAGATGAGAGGATTTAGGAACCCACTCATGTTGATTTCAGCCACAAAGAAGTCCAGGGATTGCAGTTAACCACTAGAAACATTGGGAGGGCTTCTCGTAAGGAAGACCAGAAGCTGCGTGCCTGAGTTAAGGCTTCAGTAAAAGTTGTTATTTGTTTCAAGTGGATTCATATTTTGTTTTTGTTTTTGTTTTAATTTTAGATCTTTTTAATGTCTTTTTTAAAAGATTTTATTTGTTTATTTGGCAGAGAGAGAGAGAGCACGAATAGGCATAGAGGCAGACGGGGTGGGGGGTGGAAGCAGGCTCCCCACTGAGCAGAGAGCCCAATGCGGGGCTCGATCCCAGGACCCTGAGACTATGACCTGAGCCAAAGGCAGAGGCTTAACCCATTGAGCCTCCCAGGCGCCCCAGGATTCATATTTTAGTCTGGAGTCTTGAGTTTTTTTTACTTTACTTTTTTACTTTGTTCTCAAATCTGGGACATCTACTAATCCAAGAGAGGATTAATTTGGCTGTACCATTATGAATTACATTGTTTACCAAATTTTCCAATCTTTTCAACTCTCAAAGACCGGTGGAAGGTTAAACCACTCTCTGTGTTGGATCAAATTTGGTTGTGTATAGAAAATGGAGTAAGGCCTATGTAAGCTATAGTTCTCAAATTCTGGACCCAGGTGCCTATTTCCAAACTAAAAGGGACATTTCCACCTGGGAGAAAAGAAATGGTCATGCGTGACTCTTTGAAGTCCATCCTACCCTTGCTCATGAATCCCAGTGTTCTGTTTTTCAGGTCACCAGGAGGCCCAGATTGTCCCCAGTTGGGTCTCTTTGCACAGGCTTTAGTCGGGCCATCTACTGTGGCACTGAGTGTGGGGAAAGTTATGAACCCTGGACGAATGTTACATCTGACCTTTCCTGGATACCACGTCTTCCTTCCCTCTAGATGCCCTCTAGATTCCTCTAGAGAATAGACTCCTTAGCCAACTTTATTGTAAGTTTGTCAACACCTGTTGCTGAGAACAATCAGAGGGCCCATCTCAGCAATCCCAGGGGATTCAGCTGTGCCTGCACTGCCCTCGTGTAACTGAATTAAGATATGTTTTGCCAAACGACACCTTGTAACCCGTTGCTTGTAACCACATTGGATCCCATGTGGGCCCTGCTGCAAGGCCTTGACCTTTCTTTTTGAGGAGACTAATGCCCATTACATTGTGGTCATAGAGCAAGGTACAAATGGGCAGCACATGGAAAGGTTTGGCATGAATAACTCCACCACCAGCCAGGAAATTGATACAACAATGACTATCAGAGACATGAGAAGCTGTGGAATCCTAATCACATGCATGTATGGTTTACTATGTGTGAGGCCCTGTACTACCCATGCCATGGGCATCTGGGGCTTCATTTAATATGACAATCCTATGTAATCTCACTGTCTCCATTCAATGAATGAGAAAACCTAGAAAGAGTTTAAATAAATTGCTCATGTTTACATAGCTAGTATGGCAGAGCCAAAGGTGATTGTTCACACAACTGTTTTTATTTTCCTGCGGACCACACAGAAAATTACATTTTCCAGATCTCCATGCATTTAGATGAGAGCATGTGATCAAATTCTGTTCAATCGAATGTAGATGCGATATACCCCATTGCTGGGTTTAAAACATTCTACCTGCACTTCTTTCTCTTCCTTATCTGCTCAGCTGGAAGCTAAGGACCACCTTGCCTCCTTCTCCCTCCCAGGGACAGAGCTCAGATCCCCTAAATAACTGCCTGGAGGAGAGCCCCTCCAGGGAGCTGACTGGTCTACGTTACACTGTAATGGGAACAATAAATAAACCCTAGCTTGGTTGTGCTAAGCTGCTGACATTTCAGGGTTGACTCGTCATTATTGTGTAACCTAACTAACTACCTTGAGTAGTAGCCAAGATTCGAGCTCAGGTCTGTCTGACTTCAGCCACTCTTAACCACTTCCTTACAATTAGCACAACAGGATCAGGAGAGAATCTCTAATCGCCAACTCTGCCACTAACCTCACGTGGGATTTTAGGTGAGTGACTCGGTTTTTCATTTGTCCATTGGGAATAAAAATATCCACCCTTCTAATCCTACAAGCTTTTTGCAAAGATCATATAAGACAATCACCGTGAAATAATTTTAGAAATGAGCACCATACAAAGGCAAGGAAGTGTTATTATCCGGCCCATTTTCCTACCTCTGATTCGGAAACTATCCCACTGACCTTGGAATTGGCATGAAGCTTTAGTCTTATAACACTGCCTCTATAATCCCTAGTAGTTTTTCTTTTGGTACCTTTAAGATTTAGCATAATCAAACTTACAGGTGAGTTGCAAAAATAGTGCCAGAAGCTCCTTTACAACCCTTTACCCAGATTTCCCAATTGTTTACATCTGGCCGCATTTCTGATTTATTCAAAAGTAAGTTGAAGACATTGTGTGCTTTACCACTACCAAGGGAACATGACCTTGCAACACCTTGATATCAGCCCAATGAAATTGATTTCAGACTTCTGGTCTTCAGAACTGTAAGAGAATAAATGTGGGTTATTTTAATGTACCAAATTTGTGGTACTTTGTGACAGCAGTCATAGGAAACCAATATAGTCCATATTCAAAATATTTGTCCAGATAGTATCCTTTGCACCTTTTTATGTTCTCAATCTAATGTCCAGTTCAGAATCATACTTTGCATTTATTTGGTGTTTTTAGTTTCCTCTAATCTGGAACACTTCCTCAGCCTTACTTTTCTTTTCTTGCCCTTTCGAAAAGTGCAACTTTTTACTTGTAGAATCAGAATAATTTTTTGTTTGGCTGATGTTCCTTCAACGTTACATTCAGATTATGCATTTTGGCAGAAATGTAGTATGATTTGAGAAGCTGCTCTGTCTCAAGATTCGTAATGTTTATTTTGATCACTTGGTTAAGGGGAAGCTGTCAGACCTCTCCACTATAAACTTATTATTTTCCTCTTTGTATCTAAAAAGTAATTTGTGAGGAGATACTTGGAGAATTTTCCTCATCACACTTTAACTCTCAAGTTTCCAGATCCATGATGATTTTCCAACTCCACCATTCCTTCTTTATTAACAGATATGATTCTAGTATAAGGAAGCTCTCCTCCTTCTTCTCCACTGTTTACTTATTCTCTTGTTTATTTATTTCAGGGGCACCTGGCTGGCTCAGCAGTAGAGCACGTGACTCTTAATCTCAGGGTCATGAGTTTAAGCCCCATGTTGGGCATAGAGCCTACTTAAAAAAAAAAAAAAAACCTAATTATTTATTTATTTCAGAATAGACTCATGAATTCTTATTTGATTCAATGGTTTATAATCCACTAACATCATTATTTATTTCTGATCATTATTTATTTCAGAATTTCCCAGATTTGGCTGGTGGGAGCCCCTTCAGGCTGGTTACCTATGTTCTTTTTTTTTTTTTAAATAAGATTTATTTATTTGAGAGAGGGAGAGAGAAGGAGTGAGCAGCACAGGAGGGGCAGAGAGACAGGGAGAGAGAGACACAGAGACACAAAACCCGACACAGGGCTCAATCCCAGGACCCTGAGATCATGACCTGAGTGAAATCAAGAGTCAGGCGCTTAACTGACTGAGCCACCTGGGCGCCCCTCCTGTGTTCTTTTGATATAGCCCCCGAATTTGGTGAGCACTTCCTTACTTTTTGGCACAAGAAAATATTTTGGGTTCATCTTATTCTTTTCTTGCAGAAGTCTGTTCTCCAAGACACCCTTGTTTCCCTTCTTCAAGAATGGTATTTAGAAATCAAGATCTGGCTGCTATAAATGCTCATTGCAACTGGTATGTCATTGCTTCTCTAGGCTCTTTCAGTGGACAAAGCCAGAACATGTGTATAAAGCCACAAGTTCATACTGATACCTCTAGTTCTCACCCAACATCTCATGGTATATTCCCCCTTCTTTGTAACTCTCTTTATCCAACTGTTAGAAAACTGGCTCCCATTACCCTCAGCATATTTTCTCATTTATTCAAGCCTACTTTACCAAGAATAGGTCAATAGTTATTTACAGATTTTGGGGGGAGGCTGGACAGTGAGAGGCACACATTTTAAGTGCATAATTTGATGAGTTTTGACAAATGCCTACATTTACAAGGCCCACATCCCTACCAAAATATAGAGTACTTTCATCATCTTCATTGCCTCAGCAACTTGACTCCCTCAGACACAACCAATTTTTTCATTTTATTCCACCATAAATCAGATTTTCCTGTTCTAGATCTCCATATAATTAAAAACAAACTCGGGGCACCTGGGTGGCTCAGTGGGTTAAAGCCGCTGCCTTCGGCTCAGGTCATGATCCCAGCGTCCTGGGATCGAGCCCCACATCGGGCTCTCTGCTCAGCAGGGAGCCTGCTTCCTCCCTTCTCTCTCTGCCTGCCTCTCTGCCTACTTGTGATCTGTCTGTCAAATAAATAAATAAAATCTTTAAAACAATTTAAAAACAAACTGTGTGCACTCTTTTGTGTCTGACTTCTTTGGTTCAGCATAATGTTTTTATCTATGAAGTTCATTCACATTGTTGTGTGTATCAATAGTTTGTTCCTTTTTGTGGTTGACTAACTTTCTATTGTATGAATTTGTTTAGCCATTGCACTGGGATGCACACTTGGGTTGTTTCTAGCTTGAGGTTATTATGAAAAGAAAACTTCTTTGAACATTTTTGGACGAGTCTTTGAAAGGACATATGTTTCATTTCCCTTGGGTAATTGCTTAAGAGTGAAATTCTTGAGTCAGAGGGTAGGTGTGTATTTGCTTTGTAAGAAACTGCCAAACATTTTCCCAAAGCAGTTGTGCCATTTTCACTACTGCCAGCAACAAATGAGTATTCTAGGTGCTTCACCCTTGCCAAGGTTTTTCTATCTTTTTAATTTTAATTAAATTAATTTTTAAATTAAATTAATTTAAATTAATTTAAATTAATTTTTAAATTTAGCCATTATAGTGAGTTTGCTATGGTATCTCATTGCAACTTTAATTTACATTTCCCTAATGCATGCCATTTTCAACAGTTTTTTATGGGTTTATTGGCTTTTTATACATTTTCTTCTATGAGTGTCTGAGTCTTTTGCTCATTAAATATTGTGGGATCCTTTTCTTATTGATTTTAAAAAGATTTTATTTATTTATTTGACACAGAGAGAGAGAGAGGGAGCACACAACCAGGGGGAACAACAGGTAGAGGGAGAGGGAGAAGCAAGCTCCCCGCTGAGCAAGGAGCCTGTTGTGGGACTCAATCCCAGGACCCTGGGATCATGAGCTGAGCAGAAGGCAGGTGTCTAACTGACAGAGCCACCCAGGCACCCCTCTTATTGATTTTTAAAAATACATTTTGGGGCACCTGGGTGGCTCAGTCAGTTAAGCGTCCGACTTTTGGTTTCAGCTCTGGTCAGGATCTCAGGGTCCTGAGATGGAGACCCAAGTTGGGCTCCTCTGCTCTTTCCCTGGCTCTCTCTTTTCTTCCTGTCTCTCTCAAATAAATAAGTAAAAACTTGAAAAAACCTTAAAAATACATATTTCAGATGCAAATCATTTGTGAAATAAATGTTTTATGAATATATAGCCCATGTCTTTCTTATTCATTTTCTTAACTGTGTCTTATTCATTTTCTTAACCGTGCTTAAAAGCAGAAGTTTTAAATCTGATGAAGTCTAACTTATCAAATTTTTAAATGGCTCTTTGTCTCCTATGTCCAAAGAAATGTCTGCCTACCTCCAGGTTGTGAATCCCAAGTACTTTACATGAGTTTAGAATCAAATGAACAAATTTTTCTTCTTTGAACTCAGAAAGCCTGAAGTCAAAACAGACTTTTTCAGTGAGCAAATGAAAGATTTTAAAGGGCATCCAAGAGGTAAGGAACAAGAGCATTGGGGTTCTTAAAATCTCAGGACTAAAAGCTTCTTTTTCAAGTGTCGTTGATGGAGCTTAGATTAAAGTCATCAACCAGGTTGAATCACTTGCAGTCTGAGAACACCTAACCAGGCATCCATTCCATTCCATCCTTGTGATCCATTCCAGGATCACAAGGATTGGGGGGGGGGGGGCGGTGCATTCACATTCACAGGTGTTGGTTTAGGAGACTACATGTTATTTGAGTGTTGTTTAATGAAGAGTCCGTTTGCTCAAGAAGGCAATTTGTAGAGCATGGACAGTGCAGCCAAGACATGTGGTGTGCCCCAATACCACATCATTTTTTCTTTTTTTTTTTCCTTATTTTAAAAACTATCATATTTAATTTTAAAAAATTTATGAAGTTTAAACATCAAAATTTCAAAAAGGTATACATACTGTGAAATATATCCCTCCCACCTTTACCTTCCCCAGCAGAGAAGCACTGTTACTAGTTTTCTGGCATCTCGTTAAGAGAATTTGAATGCATTTACAAGATAATACATGCATGTAGTATCTGCCTTCTTTTTTATGTGAATGATATCTCCTGTATACATTGTTCTGTGTCTTGCATTTTTCATTTTTTAAAAAGATTTTATTCATTCATTTGAGAGAAAGACACAGAGAGAGAGAGAACACTAGTGAGGAAAAGGGGCAAAGGGAGAGAGACAAGCAGACTCCCCCCTGAGCAGGGAGTCCGATGTGGGAATTTATCCCAGAACCCTGAGATCATGACCTGAGCTGAAGGCAGACACTTAACCCACTAAGCCACCCAGGGGCCCCTATCTTGCTTTTTCAGTCAATAATATGTCTTGGAGAGTTTTCCAATCAATACACAAAGATATTTCTCATTCTTTTTTACAGCTGCATAGTGGTCCACTGTATGGATGTCCCGTAATTTATTTAACCAGACCCTTTTTGATACACATTTAACTTTTTAGAATTTTGCTTTTTCTTTCAAGTACTGCTTTAGTGAAAATCCTTGTATATACATCATTTTGCACACCTGCAACTATAACTGTAAAATAAATTCCCAGAAATGAAGTTGCTGCGTCAAAGGGTATATACACATGTTATTTTGGTAGACTTGACCAAATTGCCCTCAAAAGGAATGAGTCCAATGCTGATAACGCATGATGGCTCCTATTTAGCCACATTTATGGCTAATCTAAGTGTTCTCAATCTTTTGGATTTTTACCAATCCAATAAATAATTAGTTTAGTTTTTTTTTTTTTAAGATTTTTATTTCTTTGACAGAGGGAGCAAGAACACAGCCAGGGGAAAGGGAGAAGGAGAAGCAGACACCCCGCTGAGCAGGGAGCCTGATGCGGGGTTTTATCCCAGGACACTGGGATCGTGACCTGAGTGGAAAGCAGATGCTTAAGGACTGAGCCACCCAGGCACCCCTTACTTTGAATCCATACTGAGGATGGCTATCTTTTTGTGTGTTTAGTGGACATTTATATTTCCTTTTCACTAAGATTTATTTGCTTAAAGATTTTATTTATTTATTTGGAGAGAGAGAAAGAGAGATAGAGAGATTGCACACAAGCCGGGGAGGGGCAAAGGAAGAGGGAGAAGTACGCTCCCCATTGAGCTCGGAGCTCAATCCCAGGACCTGAGCTGAAGTCAGATGCTTAACTGACTGAGCCACCCAGGTGCCCCAAGTTTATTTTTAATTATTATTACTTTTTAAGTAAGCTCTACACCTAATGTGGGGCTTGAACTCACAACCTCAAGAGTCACATGCTCTCCTGACTGAGTCAGCCAGGTATCCCTCATTTGTACTTTTTAATTGAGTTGGTGATCATTTTATTTTTGTTTTGTAGGTGCTTTTTATCCCCAACATCTTTATTAAAAGTCATTATATTATTTGAAGTATAAATGGTGCACATTAAGATTCAACTTTTCATGGAGCTGTCCCTTGTATGTGGGAGGCCTGGCTACATATTGGTGCTTTGGAGTACTTACTTGAAAAACTCAGGCTTATCAGTTGCAGTAAGAGAGTTACTGGGAACAGGTGACACTCAGGCCACGATTTCAAAAAGTCTCATAGGTACAAGCAGTGTGTTCAACAGGAAGAATTTAAGCTCTGGTTGAAGCTCTTGGGTTTGAATCCTATCTTTACCATGTATTTGCTATGCAATTTTATTCATATTACGTCACCTGTTTGGGTCTTGGTTTCCTCATCAGTAAAAAAATAAAAACCCTCGAAATTAAATGCCATCAGATAACATAATGAAGGCACATTGTCCAGTGCTGACACAAACTCGGTGCTTTATAAATGTGCTTCCCTTTTCTGCAGCAAAAGCCAGTCACTAGGAGCGCCTGGGTGGCTCAGCGGGTTAAAGCCTCTGCCTTCGGCTCGGGTCATGATCCCAAGGTCCTGGGATCAAGCCCCACATCGGGCTCTCTGCTCAGCAGGGAGCCTGCTTCCTCCTCTGTCTCTCTGCCTGCTTCTCTGCCTACTTGTGATCTCTGTCTGTCAAATAAATAAAATCTTAAAAAAAAAAAAAAGCCAGTCATTAAAGACCACATACTCTGAAGCAACAGAACGGGTATGTGTGTGTGTGTGTGTGTGTGTGTGTGTGCGCGCGTACACACACGTGTACGTGTGCTTGCGCACGCCATTCCAAACCATGACCTCAGATCCTATTAAAGTCTTAAGCCATGAAAAAGCCACTTATGTTTCTGTTTCCAGCTTTCCAAGTTCACACCCCTAGAGTCAGGCTGAAAGCTTCCTGTGCTAATAAAATGGGCTCAGAGAGAAAATACTACATTCCAAGAGAAGATATTCCAAGAGTGAGTAATAACTCCTTTTCAGTAAAAAGAGTTACTCAAAACCACCCTGCCAAACCTGTTCTTCTGCCTTGTTCTTCTGCAGGCTTCCTCCTGATACCATGATCTGCCAACCCAACAGCAGTAGATTAATAAAGAGTTTCAAAAAAAAGAACTTGTTCTCCAGATCCTGGGACTTTGACCTTTTTTATTTCCAGCTGTAAACTCTCTGTTTACTGTGAGGGAGACTAGACAATCACAGCAGAACTAGTGAATAATCATTCCCTCCCCATCAGCTGGACGAACACGGATAGGTCTGCTGCCATCTGGAAGGTGCTGGATGGGCCTCTTCACTGAGGTCCCAGTGTCACTCAGGCTAGGTTGCCAGAAGCCTTATGTCCAGGCACTGGCCTTGGAATGCAGCAGGTAGGTCACCTCTCAACTGGTTTCGCTTTCAAGGTAGAATGACTAACAATCCAGTGAGGTCCTCAGAAGGACTTCCCTTCCTCTTACCAGCCATGGTCATGAATTCTCAGCCACAGTTATGTTCACACCCACCTGGGAGACCTGGTGTGAACTTCTAAAGCTGGTGCCCTATGTCTTGCTGTTGTTTCCAAATAGACCAAGTTTTAGCCTCTGAGGCTACTTCATGGCAGCCAACTCTCAGTTCTAAAAAGGACTTGGGGGATAAAGCCCCAGTTGTGTGCTCCTCCCCAGTGAGGTATCTGTCAACAGATCAACACTCTCCAAACTGGAAATACAGCTCAGAGTGCAGAGTTAAGTCCACCTGGGATTCAGCCTCTCCCCCACATTTTGGGGCCCTGAGGTCTGGGAAGGGAAAAATAATGGTGGATTCTGAAGAGCTCTTAGTAGATAGAAGAGTCAGCAGCCACAGATGGCTTAAAGCGGGCCTGAAGTCTCTTACTGGAAGGGAAACAAAATGAGTCTGAGTTCCACAGCTCTTCTCTTGTGTGGCCCTGAGAAGACCTGGAAGGATTCCTGGATGTGTGTGTAATTCAAGAGACCCGAGTTTTTAATAGTGATTCTTATTACTCACAGTGCCAACAGTATTTGCCAATTACTGCATGGCTAACCATGGGCTTAGTGCTTTTTAAGAGTTATCTTGGGGGGGTGCGCCTGGGTAGCTCAGTGGGTTAAAGCCTCTGCCTTCGGCTCTGGTCATGATCCCAGGGTCCTGGGATTGAGCCCCACATCAGGCTCTCTGCTCAGCAGGGAGCCTGTTTTCCCCCTCTCTGTCTCTGCCTGCCTCTCTGCCTATTTGCGATCTCTGTCTGTCAAATAAATAAATAAAATCTTAAAAAAAAAGTTATCTTGGGACCCCTGGGTAGCTCAAATGGTTAGCGTGTGCCTTCGTCTTGGGTCATGATCCCAGGGTCCTGGGATCAAGCTCTGCTTTGGGTTCCTTGCTCAGAGGGGAGCCTGCTTCTCCTTCTGCCTGCTGCTCCCCCGGCTTATGCTCGGTCTTCCTCTAACAAATAAATATATAAATAAAATCTTAAAAAAAGGAATTATCTTATTCCTCAGTCCTTACAGCCATGACCTCATGAAGTAGGCATTATTATTGCCCCCCTATTACAGATGAGAAAGTTAAGACAGAAAGAGGTTAAGCAACTTCTGCAAGGTCCAAGCAACAGCTTGTGGTACTGGCATTCAAGCACAGGCATTTGGGATCTAGAAGTTGTGCTTATTATTACTACATGATATTTTTTCTTGACGAAGTTGTCTTATCATAGTCCTTACTATATAATGCTATATGGCTCTTTGTTTAAATGCTTACTGTGTACACTAAACTTGATGGTGGGCACAGCGTGTTTAGTCATTTTCCCACTATTGGTTGCCAACACAGACCTGAACACCAACTGGGTGGTCAGCAAACATTTATTGAAGAGATATTAAATATATTAATATTAAATATATCAAATATTAAATAACTGAATATTATTATATTTAAATATATTAAATATTAAATAACTGAATATTACTTTCTGTGCCTTAGCATTGGTGAAAGATGAGAGAGAGAGGAAGGGAAGTGTAGGTTACCAAGGCACCAAGGACTCAAGTCCTCTGGTGGTTACAATGGAAATTACCACCGTAAACTGGTCATTTCCTTTGAGGTGGTGTTGCAAACTGGATTAGGTATGACCAACGGTGGATGCTGTACACACCATTTCCGGTCCGGGATGCTTTCCTGTACTTCTTCCTTGAAAACAGTACCCACCCACCCACCACCTCCTGGGTACTCCTGCCTCACTCCCTGGGGTTTCAGTGGGACTGTTATTACAATTTCCTACCCATCCCTATCCTAAATCTGGCCATTCAGGCTCCTCCCTGGCTTTTGGCATTGTAGTTCTAGAAGAATGGAATTTTGGGGATATTTGAGGCTATTTTACCTGGTGCCAGGGAGGAAGCCAGGCTGCAATGTGAGAGGATGAAGCCCATGTGCACAGAGAAGCGGACAAGCAGAGATGAGATGAGAGATGGAGAGACAGAGAGACCAAGTAACATCTTTTGAGACCATACCTGGAGATAAGTCTACCCTGAGATGTCCCAGGCTTCTGGGCCTCTGTAAGGAACTATTTGGCAAAGCTAGTTTAAGCTGGTTTTGTCACATATAACCAAGATAACCATTTTCTTAAAAAGATTTAATTTATGTATTTGAGAGAGATAAAGAGAGCTTGAACACAAGCAGGGAAAGGGGCAATGGGAGAGGGAGAAGCCGACTCCCTGCTGAGCAGAGACGCCCCCCCTGATACGGGGCTCGATCCCAGCACCCCAAGATCATGACCTGAATTGAAGGCAGATGCTTCACCAACTGGGCCCCCCCAGGTACCCCTATTCTTTCTTTTTTAAGATTAAAAAAAATTTTAAGATTTTATTTATTTATTTGAGAGACAGAGATCACAAGTAGGCGGTGAGGCAGGCAGAGAGAGAGGGGAGGAAGCAGGCTCCCTGCTAAGAAAAGAGCCCAATGCGGGGTCCTGGGATCATGACCTGAGCTGAAGGCAGAGGCTTTTATCACTGAGCCACCCAGGCGCCCCAAGATTTTTAAAAATTTTTAAGTAATCTCCACACCCAATGTGGGTTATCAAACTTACAACCCTGAGATCAAGAGTTGCACACTCCACCAACTGAACTACCCACATGCCCCAGATACTTTAAGGCTCTGAAACATATGAAAAAATGCTCAATTTATTCACAAGAGAAATTAAAATTATAATACAATAACACTTTTAACTTATTAGATTGAAAAGATGAAAAAGCTCTCTTTTTTATAAGATTTTATTTATTTATTTGTCAGAGAGAGAGAGAACACAAGCAGGGGGAGCAGCAGGCAGAGAGAGAAGCAGGCTTCCCTCTGAGTAAGGAACCCGAAGCAGGGCTCGATCCTAGGACCCTGAGATCATGACCTGAGCCAAAAGCAGAGGCTCAACCCACTGAGCCACCCAGGTGCCCCTGGAAAAGCACTCTCAAATACAATCACAGGAGAGGGATATTTTTGTAATAGTTTTCAAAATGATACATGCAAAGCTCTTTAACCTAGTAATTCCAGTTCTAGAAATCCATCCTACCAATAAATGTGCCAGTTACCTGCATGCTTCGGCATCACTGGCACAACAAAAGACAGGAAACAATTGACTGAAGAGTGGTTAATATATTGAGATACATCTATACATCTATACAATAAAATACTGTGCAGTGTTGGGAAATAGTTTCAGGAAACATATGTTAATATTTGCATTTGTGTGGCCTATCTCTGGAAGAACATGCAAGAAACTGGTAAGGGGGTATGTATATGGGAACACACTTTGGTTCTTTTCTAATTTTGTACCATGTGTACTTATTAGTTATTCAAAAGTAAATAAACAAAATGCATTTTAAGTTCAAAATATCTTAAGAGAAATTGAAAAATAAAAATAAAATAAAATAAATATAAATAAATATAAAATATAAATATAAAATAAAATATAAAAAATATAAAATAAAATATAAAATATATAAAATATAAAATAAAAATAAAAAATAAAATAAAATATAAATAAAAATAAAATAAAAATATTATTCATAAAATAGATTTGCAAACACTATGAGTTTTTAAGATACATAAGAGTTCAAGGGCATGTCAAGCTCAGGTAGGCATTTGGGATTTTCCCTTGAGACCTAAGGGAATGAGGGTAAAAAATAAACTCTCTCAGTCACTTGGGACACTCAGAGGAAATGTGTGAAAAGCATTCTTTCCAGATAACAGGGCCCGTAAGCAAGACTCAGGGGAGATACCCTTTGGAACCTGGAAGTAAAGTCACTCTCTGAGTCCTGGAAAACAGACAACTCTAAGTCTTTAAAACCGAGGGAATTTAATTCAGAGAATTGGTTTATATAGGGGCGAAACAGAGAAAAGTGGAGTAGCCTGGAGACGTGCAATAGCAAGAAGCTACTGGAGGGACAGAAGAAGGACATCTTGTTACCAGAGACCAGGCCTAGGATCATCTGCTAGATGAAACAGAGAAAAGTGGAGTAGCCTGGAGACGTGCAATAGCAAGAAGCTACTGGAGGGACAGAAGAAGGACATCTTGTTACCAGAGACCAGGCCTAGGATCATCTGCTAGAAGCTGGAGCCAGGTAGGTGGGTGGAGACAGCCTGATACTAGGGATGAGGTGAGGTGGTGATAATCTGCCTATTTCCTTAATCTCTCTAATTTCCAGAAATGGATCCCTTAGATGTTGCCCATCAATTCAGCCTGGAATCCAACCAGTGCAGGAGTCCAAGACACAAAATCTTTATGGCATCATTCCCCACTGCCATACTGAAAAGAGCAAGGGAATGGTGAGGAATGGTTTTGGGGGTAAAACAGCCCCAATATCAGCACAGAGGGAAATCAGGGAGGAAAAAACAAAAACATAGTTGACAAATCTAACCCCTTTGAGAAGAATCAACTCAGGGTGCCTACACAAAGATGGATTACTAGAACTGCAACATTAAGGCCCAGATATTTTCCACGAAATTTCCTTTAGAGCTGGTTTGTCCAAACTAGGCTCTAACCCTGAACCATACTCTATGTCTGATTGTTATTGTAAGGACCTATTTTATGTTTATATTTTGTCAAGAGGCTTTCATTGAGGTTAAACAAAACCTTGTTTAGCCCTTGAACTGTCCTCGCTCCCCTTCCCCCAGGGGATTCACTTAAAGGCGGTCCCGGAAACCAGCTCCGGGTAACAATGCCCAGATACAAAGGTGGGTCAGGCCAGGTGGAGACATCCGATCAGTAGGGGGTTGCATACTGTCTCCCTAGCTACCAAGGAGTATGGGCCCCCGCCCTTTGGGTACCCTTTTGGCGCCAATCCTAATCAAGGTATAATAGGCTGATTCAAATGTCTACTAGGGTAAATTATAATTCAATTGGTCACCTAGCATCACTGTGGAGTTTCCTGTGTGTGTTACAATCTCATTGGTCACCTGTGCGTGGCCAGGCCCAACCGCATGGTCTTTGCCCTTAAAAGCTAGACTGTGAAACAGACAAGGGTCGCCCTCTCTTGTAAGAGGTGCGGCCCCGAACGTTCGGTTAGATTCTTGATGCTTGGCGCGAAATAAAGCTTTGCTTGACCTTCGCTTTGTATCAGTCTCGCTCCTTTAATCACGGACCCGTTATTGGGGCATAACAGTTGTGTCTCTTAAAAACATTTAAATCTAGAATGACACTTTCTGTTGACTTCATGAAGGAAAGAGGCCATTTGTCCTATAGAATATCCCACCTTCTGAATCAGTTTACTGTCTTTTGCTTTACTTTAGCTTGATCCTCTTGCCTATCCTATAAACTTGATTAGATCCAGTTGAAACATTTTTGGTAAAAATAGGTGATAGTTGATGATGTCTATTTAACATTGGCATCCTAGCAGGAAACACGTAATATGACTATTCCACCATTTATAATGCTAAGATTTACCACTGTTGGAATGATGAAAGCCTGATAATTTCATTGCACAGTTAACTTTTAAGACCAGGAAGTAATCTTTGTGGTACACCTAACCTTGTGAAAGCTAGTTTTTTTCATTTGAAACGTGAATAATAGAATTTTTCTTTTTTTAAGGTTTTTTTTTTAAAAGATTTTATTTTTAAGTAATCTCTACACCAGAGGTGTGGCTCAAACTCAAAACCCGGAAATCAAGAGTTGCGTGCCCTACCTACTGAGCCAGCCAAGCACTGGAATTGTGAATAATAGAATTGTTGAATAAAGCAAATAATTAATGCATTCAAAGCACCTAGGACATAGTAAACATTCAAATAAAGCAGCAATTATGATTATTTTGGTTGCAACTCCACAAGCAGAGAATATGAAGAAGGAATCAAAAACTCTTCCTCTCCATTCCAACATTTACTTCCCTTTTCTGAGAGGTCGGCAGTTTTCGAGTCTCATAGACAGGCTGGACTTTTGGCCTTGTTACTAAACAGGTCAGGTCTGTGGACAAGATAGTAGTAGTATCAATTTCCCTTTATGTAAATTAACTGCCATATGCGGAGGGCGTAGTATGTTCAAACATTGCACTATATACTTTACGAACATTTTTGCATTTAATTCTTCCTTACACCTCACAAGCAAGAATTATTATCCATATTTTCCAGATGAGGAAATTGAGCCTCAGAAAGTTAAATAACTTGCTCAGGCAGCACGACTTGGAAGCAGTAGATGGCACCTGAAATTGGGAATCCTACCATCTCCTAGGGTTGAGACTCAGAAAAGAGACGCTACATAAAACCGATTGCACCTGGCTTTAAGAAACCTATTATTTCTCAGTTGTCACCTTCTCAGCAAGTTTTCTCTCTCTTACTTAAAGTTGAACTCCTCTCTTCTCTGCTTCACTCCCTCATCCCCACACCCCCAGCACTTGACTCCACCTGACTACATATTAACTTTATTGTTTTTCCCAACTCCTACTGCCTACTCTATGACGGTAGGGATCTTTGTCTGTTTTGTTCACTGCTGACCTCGGCATTTCTAACAGTGCCTGGCACACACACGGAAATGCTTAGAAAGTTGTCGAAAGAACGACTAACACGCTGCCGGAAGCATCAAGGATGGAGATTTCAGGGGCGGGGATTGAACCTCGCAGGGGTCCTTCGTACATTTCCCCCCCCCCCCCCCCCCCCCGCCTTCCGCCTAGCTGTACGCGAGGAGGGAGAAAAGCCCCGCCCCTCGTTCGGCCGCCACCGCGGCTAAGGCCATCGCAGCGCAGCGCAGCAAGCGGATTGGATGACTGGGTAGGGTTTCTGGAGTCGCGTTTGACTCATAGGTTCCGGGGCGTCGGCGCTTACTGTGTGCGTCATTTCCGAGCGGCGCGGGTCGGAGTGTGCAACGGCCTGCAGAGCAACATGCCTAAGTGAGTGGGGCCCCGAATCTGCGGATGTTCTCGGTCACGGTCGCTAACTGTGTCCCATTGGGGTCGTGCAGAGAGGGTTCTAGCTCTTAAGATTTCCCGGGAAGGGAGAGGGTGTGGAGAAGGGAGCCTGGGAGTTGCAGATACTGCCCTCTTGCAGTGCCGGTAGGTCGACTCGGCCCAAGGCAACAAAAAAGCCTAGTTTCTGTCAGATTGCTTTGTCTGATGTCTTGGAAACAGGAATAGGTCTTTTTATAATTTGTCTTCATTGAACAGTACTCCGGTGGATGGGCATCTGTTAACTGGTGGTCGTCTTCTCTTTTTCTCTGTTTTCCACCTCTTTCCAGGTTTTATTGTGACTACTGCGACACGTACCTCACCCATGACTCTGTAAGTAGTGTTTCTTCTCAGTTTCAGAACACTTTGTGCTTAACAAATTAGATTTTTTTTTTTTAGGTGTAAATTTGTGCTTTTCATCCTGTTGAGGTTTAAGGGCTCCTGCTTGGAGAAAATAATCTGGATTTCTTTTCCCCCATCCTTCCTGTAACTGTTTTCATGATTTGTAGTTATTGGTCTTCCAGCAATTAGTGTTTTCAGTTGAGAACCAAAATAATAATGCTTTAACAAAATAGAAGGTGAAAAAAATTTTTATGGCACAAAAAGTTTCCTGGGACGTGTCCTAAAGTTCAAATACTTGATTGGGACAAGGCACTCAGACATTTTATTGATTAAACTGGAAAGAAATGCCTAAATTTGAAACTGAGTACTGTACTTTGACTTGATTAAAAACTGTCAAATAACAACCAAGATTGAGCATTTACTATGTGTCCACATGCTTTACATGTATCATTTTGTTTAATGCTCATATTAAGCCTATAAGGTTAGTATTATCTCCGTTTTGCAGAAGAGGAAACTGAGGTAGAGTATGCTTAAATGATTGACTAGGTGTTACTAAATCAGTTGTACAGAGCTAGAAGGTTAGCCTAAGCAGTCTAACTCCAGGGCTTCTCTGCGAGCAGCTCTCAGACTTTTTTTTGTCTCATGATCTCTTTCCACTCTTAAAAATTACTGGGTCATTTAAAAAAACAAGTTACGCCAGTTATATTGGTTTAGTTACTAATATTTGCTGTATTTGAAATTAAAACTTAAAATTTTAAAAATACTGATTCATTTGAAAGTAACAGTTTTTTAACAAAGTTTTTACTTGTAATACAAATAACATTTTAAAAGTGAAAAATAGCTATTTTCAAAAAGGAAAAAAGTATTGTGAAGAATGGTATTGCTTTAACCTTTCTGTAAGCTTCTGTAATGTCTGACTTAATGGAAGACAGGTGGATTCTTCTGTATTAAATTTGTTGCACTATGTTTTGGTTGAATTATATGAAGAATCCAAACTCACATGGATGAGGAGTTGAAAAAAGTAGGGTACTTTACCAGCCTTTTTAGATAATTGTGGATATTCTTTAATACTTTATATTACTGTGTCCAAACTAGTTGCAGTGTGGAATCTGAAACTATATCAAACTTTTCATACTCTGTTACATCAAAATTCACCGATCTGGGGTGCCTAGGTAGCTCAATCATTTAAGCATCTGACTCTTGATTTCAGCTCAGGTCATGATCTCAGGATTGTAAGATTGAACCCTTCCATTCTCTCTCTACCTCTGCCCTTCCCTGTCTCCACCCCTGACCACCCCCGCCCCCCGGCAATTTCACTGATCTGCTTTGCACTTTGAGTGAATCTTTTACCAGATGAGATTTTGTAATGTGCTTTGGTCATTTGGAAAATGAATATTGGAATATTGGTTCACTCTGTCATACCGGTGTTCCATGTGTTGACACATTTGATTATGTAATATAAAAATTCATATTAATGTCACAATCTAATCAGAAGGGGACTTTAAGTATTGGGAAGCTGACAAGCTCATGGTAGTAGCTAAGGTTTTCTAAAATTCTGAGTTTTGTTCAAAAGCTCAAATTTTATCCTTGGCAATAAATACTACCAATTGCTTCCTTTGAAGTGACAGGCTCACTTCACTTATTTCTGAGAAGTCTGAATCTCCTGTTTGTTTCTCAGTCAAGTAAAAATGACGTTCCATCAAAGAGGCAAATTGAACCATTTGCAGTCCTGCTTTTCTTTGAAATAGCATCATATTTTGGCATGCGGCTGAAGTACTTTGTACATCCCATTTTGTACCCAGAATTTTAAAAAGACATGGGGACGCCTGGGTGGCTTAGTGGGTTAAGGCTTCTGCCTTCAGCTCAGGTCATGATCCCAGAGTCCTGGGATCGAGCACCTCATCGGGCTCTCTGCTCAGCAGGGATCCTGCTTCCTCCTCTCTCTCTGCCTGCCTCTCTGCCTACTTGTGATCTCTGTCTGTCAAATAAATAAATAAAATCTTTAAAAAAATAAAAATAAAAAGACATGATCTCAAGAGTTTAGGTTTAATAGAATTAATAATTTTGCTGCTTCATCAAAGACAGTTTCAGTGAAACTGGTTCCCACCCTGCCGTGAGTGCAGTGTTGAAAAATACAACGACCTCTAATGCATTGGGTTGCCATTGCCTTGATTCATTCTAAAGTGCCAGAAGTTTGACATCATCTGTGCAAATGTCAATACAGTGGAAAAGGAAAGTAATGTCTTAACATCATTATGGAACGATTTGACTTCGCAGACCCCCTGAAAGGTGTGTCTCAGACACCCTTAGATGCCTGTAAGCCACACCTTGAAAACTATAGCTCTGTATTTGGCTGCCTCTGCAGAAATGTGATTAAACCGGAGCTCCTGATCATCTTGGCATCTTGAATAGTAGCTGCAAGAACCCTAGCCAGATGTTCAGTATTAATTTGTGGAACATGTAAGTAGGATGACTCCTCTTGAAGGAATAATAGTTTTGAATATTATTATAGATTGTCCTTGATGGGACTCCTCCAATAAGTTGGTATCACAGTAATTTGCCTATAGAGTCCCAGTTTTTATTTTGTTTTGTTTTGTCTTTTTGATCCTAGCCCCTTTCGCCCCTTATCATAATTTTCTAAAATTGTTAGTGAGTAGGTAATGCTTTTTTACCATTTTATAGCTTATCTTGCTAATGCCAACATTCAGAGAATTGAGAAGGATCCCTTTATAACAAATGTCTGTTTGTGAGAAATGTCAGGAAGCCCTGTAGAAAAATTCCATAGTGATTGAAGCAGTTCCCTGTGGTGGGCTTTGAAATGCAATAAACATTCAGCACTGCAGCTTTTGAGTTTTTGCTGATTTTTAGGCATGATTTTGTTATGAGGCTCAAGGCCTTGTTGTGTTATGTAATGAGTCACTGGAGAGTCAGGGAACAAACAGTATTTTGAAATGTAGACCATGAAAAGACAGTCTATGGTCATGTGATACTGGTCCTGTGTGCTGCTACTGAAGCAGTCCTATGAAGAGAGGTTCTGTTGGTAGGAGGTAGTTAGACAGCCATGAGGAGCATCTGAGTAAGGTCTGGACTCCAGGCCTTGGTTTGCTACTTACCAACTATGTGTTTTAAGACAAGTCTTTAAGCATAAATTAAGGATAATAGGCTCGTGATTTTTAAAATCAATTTTATTGAATTTTATATATATATATATATATATACACACACACACATTTTTTTTTTTTTTAAGATTTTATGTGTTTATTTGACAGAGAGAGAGAGATCACAAGTAGGAGAGCAGCAGGCAGAGAGAGGGGGAAGCAGGCTCCTTGCTGAGCAGAGATCCCTGATGCGGGCTCGATCCCAGGACCCTGAGATCATGACCTGAGCCAAAAGCAGAGGATTAACCCACTGAGCCACCCAGGCGCCCCAATTTTATTGAATTATATTTCGATTAAATGCATACCTTTTAAGTATGGTCTGATAATTTGGCAAATAATTACCATTTGGTATATACATGAGATACAGAACATTTCCATCACCCTAGAAAGTTCCTTTGTGTTTTTTTACGGTCTGTCCCCTGCACCCTTAGCTCCAACTGATCTGGTTTTTATTATGAAAGATCAGTATTAACTGGTTTTAAAACTTCATATGAATGGAATCTTAGTGTATCTCATTTCTTTTGCTGAGTGTGCTTTTTTTTTTTTTTTTTTTAAGATTTATTTGAGAGAGAGAGCAAGCACTAGTGGTGGGAGGGGCAGAGGGACCAGCATACTCCCTGCTGAGCTGGGAGCTGGATGCGGGGCTCAATCCCAGGACCCCGAGACCATGACCTGAGCTGAAGGCAGATGTGTAGCTGACTGAGCCACCCAGGCGCCCTGAGCATCCTTTTGAGATTCATCCATAATTGTGTGAATTAGTGATGGGTTCTTTCTGATTAATATTCCATTGTACCATGCACATGTGATTATTAGGATGATTGAGACACTGCTTGTAAAGTACATAGCATGGTGTTTGGCATGTAGTGTTAAATAAATGTTAACTTAAACAAATGGTTAAATGTGTGGAGTTTATCCTATGTCAGTTTTACCTCAGAAAAGCTGTTAAAAAACCAAAGGATTAGTGAGCTAGAGACAAAAGTCTGTATGTGAGTCATAGTCTGTATTCTAGACCCATAGTCATTTAAAAGAAGATATTCTCATAAACAGTATACTTTAAATATATGTAAGCTGTATTATTTTGCTATAGAATAATCTAAGAAAGGGCATTAAAATGGCATTATGTTCTTGATCAGGAGTTTGCAAACTTTTCCTTCAAGTGCCAGACTGTAATTATTTTAGGTTTGTGGACCATATAGTCTTTTTTTGCGATGACTTGTAGAGAAAAGACATAGATAATACCTGAGCAAATGAATGTGGTTGTGTTCCACTCTGTTGTTTTACAAAATCAGGTGACTGGCCCATGGGTCATAGTTTATTGACCTCTGGTCAGATGATAAATATATAAATTTATTTATAAATGACCACAGTGCATTGTTGGCTAATGTTTGTAAATGGTGCTTCAGCCCCCAGCTAAAGCTGCTAAAGGTAGCCAGGCTACCTATATATACAGAAAGGCTTTATGAAATTTCTGATCTGGAGCACTTGTTTCTGTGACCCATATGACCTTTTTGTCTTACAGCCATCTGTGAGAAAGACACATTGCAGTGGTAGAAAACACAAAGAGAATGTGAAAGACTACTATCAGAAATGGATGGAAGAGCAGGCTCAGAGCCTGATCGACAAAACAAGTACGTTTCAGTCTCTTGTTCTGTTGTGGGAGAATGGTCCCATTCTTTCTCATCCCTGTCTCTCTTTTGTTTTCCACAGAAGAAGCTCATTCTGAGTGATAAATAGGAGCATTCTGATGTGTTCAACGAAAGAATTAGAAGGTCGTTGGTTTCCCAGGGAATATACGAACACATGAATAGTAATTATTGAGGCTGGAGCAATCAGATATTGATTAGATTGGGAAGTGGGGCAGAGAAGAATGAGTTGCCTAGTATTTCTTTATTGACATGGACCAGATATTGTAGCAAACTTATGTGAAACCTCCTTTGTAGTGATCATAAGTTTTTGTTTTTATTTTATTTTTTAAAGATTTTATTTATTTGAGAGAAAGCGCTAGTGCACAAGCAGGGGGAGGGACAGAGGCAGAATGAGAACACAGGGTCCCCACTGAGTAGGGAGTCAGATGTGGGGCTTCCCAGGACCCTGGGATCATGACCTGAGGTGAAGGCAGATGCTTAACCAACTGAGCCACCCAGGCGCCCCTGATCATAGTTTTTAGAACTATTTTCCTTTTATAATAGGAAAATGTGGAGGTGGATTTATAGTTACTTTCAAAGAGTTTGAGAGACTTTGAGTTTCTTATTCCTGTAGTCCTGACAAAGATACTCAGTTAAGAAGGAAGTAATGGCTGTGACAAAGTAACCTGAGTATGTTTCAGACCTCTGCTGGACACGCCATGCTCTTTTTGTTTTGTTTTGTTTTGTTTTCTGTAGGCTCCCAACGCAGGGCTTGAACTCATGACCCTAAGATCAAGACCTGAGCTGAGATCAAGAGTCAGAAGCCTAACCACCTGAGCTACCCAGGCCCCCCTCTTTTTGTTTAATTTGGGAAATATTTGTGTGGCTCGTTGAGTTCAAGACACTGACAGAAGATGTAGCATTTCTATGTTAGATCATGCTGGTGTATTTTAAACATGGCCTTTCTCATTTATTGTATTCAGAGCTGGTGGGCAAATGTGGGCTTTGATTGTGTTGCAATTTTAAGAAAACAAAGCTTATGGAAAATACTAAAAAAGGAGGAAGACGGGTTAATGAAAGAACCTTCTATGGCTGACCCCAACCTCTGATTTCCATCACCTCGTTGCAACAGTGTTGTTTTGTTTATACCAGGTTCTCAGACAGCGCTGTTGGCATTTGGGGCTGGATGATTCTTTGTTGTGGAGCTGTCCTGTGCGTTGTAGGCTGTTGAGTGGCAGCCCTGGCATCTACCCACCAGATGCCAATAATATTTCCCAGTGATGACAACTAAAAATGTCCCCAAGCATTGCCCAGTGTCCCCAAGAGGGTCAAAATTGCCTTTAGTTGAGAGCCACCAGATACCTTCATCTTCTCCCTTTCTCCATCCTGGATTATTAAGGAGCAAATCTCGGACATTGTCCTGTTTCTTTTGAAAAAATACGTTGTATGAGGCGTCTGGGTGGCTCAGTTGGTTAAGTGTCTGTCTTTGGCTCAGGTCATGATCCTGGGGTCCTAGGATTGAGCCCCACATCAGTCTCCCTGCACAGTGGGGAGCCTGCTTTTCCCTCTCCCTCTGCTGTTCTCCCTGCTTGTGCTGTCTGTGTCGTGTAAATAAAATCTTTGGAAAAAAGAAAAATGTATTATGATGTAATCTTTTTTTCAAAGATGTTAGAAATTTCTTGGCATTTACGTTTAGAACTGTATTCATTTAGTTATTTTGTGGATGCAGCAGCAGAATTTAGGATGAGTAAATGTTTTTGATGAAAGACTTGGAGGAGAGAAGGCAAGCCCTCAGGAACACCATGTGATGTTGATGTCCATGATTATGTTGGCTTTGAGTCCACTGTTGAGCCGATGGCTTAGCTACTCCCTCTTCAGTCTTTACAAGTTGTCCTTTTGCTTGGGGTGTGGGAGGTGTCATTTTGATTGGAAAAGCCCTTGTTGGGATATGATCTCCTATAGAGCACAGGCTCTATTCAAAGGCATATGAGTAGCTAGCTGTGCATAAATCTCCACTTCTAAAAGTCATCTTTTTGGATCTGGTCTTTAGGAGTTAGCAGTGATTTACTTCTGTAATTTGACCTACATTGCACTGGTTGGGATGGAATGGGGATAGGTGGGGTATCCTTAGACTACAGATTGCATTGAATTCGAAAGGACTTACATTTAGGAATAGCTTTTATGAGTGTACATTTTATTTTTATTTTTAAATTTTATTTATATATTTACTTAATTTTAGTTCTAGTATAGTTAACTATGAGTATGTATCTTAGTATTTATGTGTGACTTCTTTGTAAAGCCACTTATTAATTATCTTTGATTTCTTTTGTCTTCATTTGTGCCCTGGAAGAAAAAAGTTGATTATATCGGACATTTTTTTAAGATTATAATCTTCTTCAGGGCAGGCTCTTGCTTTGAAATCTTTGTTTCTCTTTCGTGTCTCTTAGTACATTAATTTCAAAACTGGTAAACCAAAATGATGTGAGGTTTTACAAAAGCCTGGTCTTTGGGCAGGTATCACACATTTCCAGACAAAACTATGAATGGTTCAAATTGTGAACAGCATCTACAGATTAAAGATGTCTGCATCTCTTTGGTAAGACATTGGTAATGGGAGGTCTTCATTCCATTCTCCCATAGATCAGCCACAGAAATGCTGACTAAATAAAAATAGGTTAAAAAACCCAAATCAGTAAACAAATTAATTGTAATTTTTGCTGGTGAATACCTACGGTTGATTTAAAACTTCTAGAGGCCGTGATGTAATAATCTTTTTTTTTTTTTTTTTTTTTTTTTAAGATTTTATTTATTTATTTGACAGACAGAGATCACAAGTAGGCAGACAGGCAGGCAGAGAGAGGGGGGGAAGCAGGCTCCCCGCTAAGCAGAGAGCCCGATGCGGGGCTCGATCCCAGGACCCTGAGATCATGACCCGAGCTGAAGGCAGAGGCTTTAACCCACTGAGCCACCCAGGCGCCCCATGATGTAATAATCTTAAATGAAGTAAAGTGAAATAATTGGGACCGTTAACGATTTAAAAGAAAATGGTTTATTTTAGTAAGTGGGTTGTTGAGTTCTTATTCACTGTGTGTTGTTTTTTTCCTTACTTTATCCAAAGCCGCTGCATTTCAACAAGGAAAGATACCTCCTACTCCATTCTCTGCTCCTCCTCCTGCAGGGGCAATGATCCCACCTCCCCCCAGTCTCCGTAAGTTTATGAAGTTTTCTTCTTAACAGCCATAACTTCAGGGTGGCAGATTATCCTTTGATTTTGTTAGATTACCTCACAGTTGACTTTTGATGCTCATGTACTGAATATATAGATAGTAAATGAAAACAACTTCAGTGGTATCATTTCTAAAATATCTTCAGAGTTAGATAGCATTATTGCTAGGATATTGTGTTTGTGACTTCCCAAGTGGGTCTGAGACAAATTCAATGGAAAGGTCAGAATGTACCTGTGATTAGATGAGTTCATATATGAAGCTCATTATTATTATTATATTAGGTAAGCTAAAATATTAATACATCGATGAGTACATTACATTATTTACTGCCGTGAACCCAACACTGGAGGATTAAAGTAGTAGATAAACTCTTCAGTCGTTTTTCCTATTTTCTAACCCACCTAACACCAATATATGTACCTTGGGAAAGACAGAATCGGACAGTTGAAAGTGGAAGGGATCAAAGGCCTCTCCTCTCTATGAAGGTTTTTTGTTTCTGAATGACAGAAGGAGAATGAGTAATTAGGCCATAAGTTCCATGGCTCTCCTGAAAGGGCTCAGATTGAAATTGAATTCAGAAACCTAAACTTGGTCTTGTAAGTAACCCTGGATATAAACATGGGGAAGTAGGCTATTTATATAGTTGCACACTAATGCAGATCGGCCACTAACGGCCCACCAAACCTTTCTTGGGCATCCGCCATCCTGGGACCAATCAGGCCTTGGGTCACAGCGGCTCTCAGGTTACTTCTCTGTCCTAGTCTGTATTTTGGCTGGCTGGCACCCAACTCCATTATTTTAATAGTAGATGATTTATAGTATGAATGTGCCATAACTAACCTCACCATTTTCATATTGCTGGACATTTAAGTTGTTCCAGGTTGTTGTAAACTATACTGTCAAGAATATCTCTGCACATACATCTTCATCTTCATAGTTCCAAAGAATCTTTTAAAGATTTTGATTTTTTAAAAAATGGACCTGGGATTAGGTACTTGTGGCTTTACTTTGACAAAAACTCTACAGAAGGCATAATATTTTTTAAAAAAGAAATAAATAAAACTTCTGGAATTTTTTTAACTTGGGAGAACCTGACTTGATTTTATATTTCTGTTGAGGCAGTCTTGTTCTTGTTTTTTGGACATAAAGTTTTGTGGCATAATTATGTTTGCTGCTCTGCTCTTATAAAAAAGAAACCATAAGAAGTCTGTTGTTCCAGAACTTGGACTTAGACTGTGATGCCCCACTAGTTTCATAGAAAAGAAAATATTAATATGTAAGCATATCTTAATCTCTGCCCCCATTTGTTATTCCAGCGGGTCCTCCTCGCCCTGGTATGATGCCAGCGCCCCACATGGGGGGCCCTCCCATGATGCCCATGATGGGCCCTCCTCCTCCTGGGATGATGCCAGTGGGACCTGGTAAGTTTGAATCTCTTTCTTTTTAGGATGCTTCATTGTGTTTTAGTTCTCTGTTTCAATGGGATTCTTAGTTCACCATCAAACATGTTATTGCAACAAATTATATTTGGCAAACCTGTAATGATAAAAAGAAATATTTGTTTTACCAGTGTAATTGGATGATACCCAAAGACCTTGTACTACTAAAAACAGGATAAGGCTGCCTTTTTTTTTCTTCTTCTTCTCCCTCCTGCCACTTACTTGCCTCCTCCTGACTTTTGGCCATTTATAATGGAGAGAAAGGTAGATGAGTTTGTTCCACGGGAAGATAAAGGGGAGATAAAGATAAAACTTTTCTCTTTCAATTTGAAGCAGAGCTACCTCTTTTTGCTAATTTATTCTTGCTGGTTAACCAGGTCAAATTAGTACATGAAAAGGCCTTAGCACTATAGTTTGTCTATTCAGGGAGGGGGGGAAACACTTCAAACATTTTATTTTAACATAAACATTAACAGAAATTAATTTGCAGATGTTTCTGAGAGTCAGGGCCTTTGCTTTGAAAATGAGTCTGCTGACTGGAGCACAGTGTATTTCTTCCCTAAACCAATAAACCATATCCATAATGCATTCCCTTTCTTTCTCTTTTTTAAGATTTTATTTATTTATTTGTTTGTTTATTTGACAAAAAGAACACAAGCAGGGGGAGTGGCAGGCAGAGGGAGAGAGAGAAGCAGACTCCCTGCCGAGCAGGGAGTCCAGTGCGGGTCTTGATCCCAGGACCCTGGGATCATGACCTGAGTCGAAGGCAGACACTTAACAGATTGAGCCACCCAGGCGCCCCCTATAATGCATTCTTTACCAACTTTATTTTCATTATATTTCATGGTTAGAAACCTTGTGAGGCAATCTAGTTCCAATCTTTTATGATCCCTTCACCTACCAAATTTGTGAGCACTTTTGGGGTGATTTACTTGAGGTTTAGTTTTTATGGAAACAGTTCTTTTTTTTTTTTTTTAAGATTTAATTTCTGTATTTGACATAGAGTGGGGGTTGAGAGAAAGCACAAGCAGGGGGAGCGGCAGGCAGAGGGAGAAGCAGACTCCCTACTGAGCAAGGAGCCCCATGTGCAGCTCGATCCCAGGGCCCTGGTATCACGACTCAAGCCAAAGGCAGCTGTTTAACCAACTGAGCCACCCAGATGCCCCAAACAGTTCTTTTTTTATATTCATTTTATTGATTTGCAAAACAAATTATGTAATTAGAGTAAATACAGTGACCATAAGAAACCTCCAACTCAGCTGGTAAGACAAGGTGCAAAAAGGTATTAGAGTAGCTTCCTAGCCAGAAGCATTCAGTGTGCTCGCTGTGGGTATCATTTAGAGGGATGTGAGGAGAGTCTAGATAAGATAAGATTTTCTGCCTTGCTGGCTTCTGACCCAAAACAAAGTGATTTACATCTTTTGCATTCTTAAATCAGGGTCACAAATTCAAATTCTTAGAGGGGTTAGGGATGTGGTGAACTGGTGAATGCATGAAACACCTAAAGAAGGCTTCTAGAACTCAGCTTCAGCCTGCTGTTGACATTTGATAATTCAGGTTTGGTGTTGCCAGTTCTCCTGAGTATTTTGTTGTTTTCAGCCAAGACAATAATACGATTATTTGAATTAAAATAATTTAAGTAGTTGGGGATGGGCAGGGTTAAGAACGGGTTGGGATAAGATAGAAGGATGGCCAGGGGTGAATAAATACTGAAGCTGGATGATGGGTACATGGATGTTCTTTATCCTCTTTTTTTTCTATTCTTGTGTATGTTTGAACATTTCCGTAATAAAAAGTTAAAAAAAGGAATCTAGACTTACTACTTACTAGTAATTAGACTCTTAGTTGCCACTCTTGGCAACTAATTACAGTTAAATGCACTATGGAGACCAAAGTAAACAACTTTTCAGATGCCTCGTTTTCAGTCTTTGGTCCAGATGACTTTCCTCTAGGAAATGCTGAATATAGGTTATGTTATGGTGGGGTTTTTTAATAAGATACTTAGAGTTTAGTATTATTCTCTGTTCCTGTTGAAAATTGAAAAATTCTGTACCTGTTGTGTCTTTTCATATACTTGTGTTTTACTTCTTGTGAAAAGGCTGTATTTGGCTTTGAATATAGTTTTCTCTTGAACCATTTATCGCAAGCCATTAATCAAAATGGTTTAATAAGTAATTATGTCAATTTTTATATTTAAAAAGAAGACCTGAAAATTATGAGGCATAATAATAAAATGAATACCCGTGAACCCACCACTCAGCTGAGGAGGTAGAATATTCTCAATTCTGTGAAGCTGTCTATAATCTTCCTCCTCAACTTCCACCTTCACTTGCCCTCCCTGCCCTGGCTCATTCACTTGGCTGGTATATTGATGGGACACTGCAAAAAATTCCTTAACAGTTTCTAACATGCATTAGAAAAATCAGATTTTCGTGTGTGCACTAATTGTTGTAAATCACATTATTGCCTATTTTTCTTGACTTGAGCTAAGTATGGTTACTAACAGGTTCTCAGCATGGGCCTCCTGCTCACCTTTCCTACAACTCCGAACAAACGCTTAGTGGTAAGATTGTCCTCTGTGCCTGTGTACATTCATGAAATAGCTCCTGGTTATATGGTGGGTAGAATTGACTAAAAATGCTGACTGAGTAACATGTAATTTAGTTGTGAATTTCCCTGAGTTAGAAAAGGTCAATTTAGGGAACTAGTGTCCCTGGTGGTTTCTGGAAAGCAGTTTATTAATAGTTTCCCCCTTACTATCATTTGATCATGATTCCCATACGGTTCTTGTGTTGACCTTTGTTCTTTGTTTGAGAATGTCTAATTTACAGATGTGATGAATTTGTTGCATTTCTTCTGTCAAGTATGTCTTTCTTCCAGCATTTTGCAGGGGGGGGCTACTTTTTTGTCTTTAATTGAAGTCCCATCGAGCTTGCTCATAAATAGTATTTTCTGACTCTCTTTTTTCCTTTTCTTTCTTTTGTCCTGCAGCTCCTGGAATGAGGCCACCTATGGGAGGCCACATGCCAATGATGCCTGGGCCCCCAATGATGAGACCTCCTGCCCGTCCCATGATGGTGCCCACTCGGCCAGGAATGACTCGACCGGACAGATAAGGAGAGACAGGAACCTCTTTATATTCATTTTATATTACTTGTTCTACTTCACCAGGAGATCATGGTGCTGTGACTCTGGGTGTTTTCTCACAGCAGGACAAGGAAGACTTGCTTGTTCTTCCTATCAAAGAGAGAATAGTTTTTGCAGGGGAGTAGTGGGACAAAAAAAAAAAGTAATTTTCATTTGTATTGTGAAATGTGAAAATAAAATTGTCAGCTGTTTTAGTTAAAAACGTGTTCCCTTTTTTTCTCCCTTCTGTAGTCCTTGTGCATTATAAAAGAGATGAAGTATTCTGGTTGTGTTTCTCTAGCTCGTTCTCT
Source organism: Martes martes (assembly GCF_963455335.1). NCBI lineage: Eukaryota > Metazoa > Chordata > Mammalia > Carnivora > Mustelidae > Martes > Martes martes. The sequence continues at coordinate 116,501,400 of NC_137893.1, read as the reverse complement.
CTGCAGGATGCCCTCTGCATGACATTCTTTTTCCTTAGCTATAGTGAGTCCCTTTGGACACCCTGCCTTTATTTAGAAAAGTTCTTTGTGCAAGACCTGGTAAACCTAACACTTGTAGATTAAAAGTATCAACTTTTTGTTGATTAAAACAATAAACAGCACAATTGGTTACTTTTTCACATGAACAGCATTTGGTGTAGTAAGTGGAAAATTTTAAATCATTTACGCTGAAGTAAGGAAAAAGACTTTCCAGGCTCTGTATGTCAGCTAAAGATGGCAAGCATTGCCTTAACCTCAGCTTCTCCTTTGTCTTAGTTCCTCTTTTTCTTGGGCTTCAATAATCAGAAAACTTTCTAATAGTAATGGTAAGATTAGGCGGATTTTCTTGATATAGAAGTTGTCTTCAGAATGTCATTTGTTATATCATTGGGCTATAATAGTGGGATATTTTTAGAGAAGCATGTAGAAAGTAAGCCCCTCTCACTGTTTATATTCTGCTCAGTGTATAACCCAGGCTATTTCACTTTGCAGATGGGAGTGAAAATTGTTAGAATCTTCGAGGAGGGCAATTTAGCAATATCTATCAGAATTACAGTACCTTTGATTTAACATTTCCATGTCCCAGAATTTATCAAACAGATAGATTTGCACATGTACAAGATGCTGTCTGTACAAGACTATGCATTGCAGGGGCGCCTGGGTGGCTCAGTGGGTTAAAGCCTCTGCCTTCGGCTCGGGTCATGATCCCGGGGTCCTGGGATCGAGCCCCGCATCAGGCTCTCTGCTCAGCAGGGAGCCTGCTTCTTCCCCTCTCTCTCTGCCTGTCTCTCTGCCTACTTGTGATCTCTCTCTGTCAAATAAATAAATAAAATCTTTAAAAAAAAAAAAGACTGCATTGCAGCAAAAGACAAGAAATAACATAGACGTCCAATGAAGGGGGACTGATTTATCAAGTACGAGACATCCACAAAATGACATATGCCAGGCAAGTGAAAACAAAATAAAGAAGCTCTTTGTACTGATGGGGAAAGATCTCCAAAACACACATTGTACTGAACCTTGATTTGTTCAAAAGGTATTGTTCGCTGCTGTCATTATTTAGAGGAAATATCTATATGTTCTTGTGTATGCATAAAGGATCTCTAGAAGGACAGATAAGCAACTGGTAATACTGGTTGCTTGTGAAGAGTAAATGGGACAGGGGTAAATGAGAAAGGCTTATCACCTTTTTGTATCTTTTGGATTTTGAATCATTACTTATAAAACAAAACTGTCTTTGCTATCTGAAACTATTGTTACAGTGATGTTATGGCAGAGGGTGCCCTAAACCAGCAGTTAAGACCTACCTGGAGAGCACTGGGTGTGGTGCAAAAACAATGAATACTGTTACACTGAAAAGAAATTAAAAAAAAAAAAGAAGACCTACCTGGCTGATGATTAGAATCATGGGGGATCTTTTTAAAAATAAAGACTCCAGATTTTGATTGAATATATCTGGGGTGAGTCTTAGGAAATTGGTATTTTGTGGAAGCCCCCTGGGAAGTTTTGATTATTAGTGGGTTTGGCAAACTCTTGGGATCTCTTCTACTCTGAAATGTAATATTGGATGTATGTGTGTGTCTATAATTTTTTTACAGATTTGCAGCTAGAAATTTAAATGGCAATAGGTGGGTAGCTTTTTTTCCCTAGAAACTTGAAGAAATTTAGGCAAATAAACAACCTGATCTAGGTAAACAAGAGACTAGATAGAAATAGAGATCCTGAAAGATGTTTTTATGCTCTGCCTCTGTAAAAGCTGAGTTGACGTCCTCATCTGAGTCTTTGCTAGAACTACTTACTGCCTTTTAGTTTCTCATTGTTATATGTTTTAAAGAGGACTTACCAGAAATTGATAATTTATATATCTGACTTTTATGACTCAGATTTGTTATTAAAATCTTTGCAGACTTAAGATGGGGGAAACCTTGCCAACTGAGTTTACGGGTGACTCAGCAAGTTTCTGGTTCACATGGCTCTGTCAGGCTCAAGCTGCAGAGGGTGTCTTTTGTATATACACAGAAAGCTCACAGATAGCTATTTTGTTTTTTAAAATAGCCTCAGGTACTTAGGAATAGCCCAGGTCTTCCTAAAAGGAAGCTTTTTCCAAAGTATGTTTTTAAGGCTGACCATCCATTCCAGAGACATTTCTGGTTTTTTTTCTTTAAAGATTTTGTTTTTGGGGTGCCTGGATGGTTCCATCAGTTAAATGTCTGCCTTCACCTCAGGGCATGATCCTGGGGTCCTGGGATTGAGCCCCACATAGGGGTTTTCTGCCCAGCAGGGAGCCTGCTTCTCCCTCTGCCTTGGCCCCTTCCCTTGGCTTGTTCTCACTCTCTTTCTCTCGATCTCAAATAAATAAAAAATAAATAAGGGTTTTGTTTTTAAGTAATATCCACACCCACCATGGGGCTCAAATGGACAACCCCAAGATCAAGAGTCCCATGCTCCACTGAGCTAGTCAGGCTCCCAGAAACTTTTTTCTTTGAAGAAAGTATTTTACATAGTTTTAGAACAACAAGACAATGATTTAAAAGTTGAGCATACTTCACAATGAACATAGTAGGAATAAATAGTTTGAGTAAGGTTCTGTCTTACTAACTTCTAAGTCAAATTGTTTACAATTAATGATTATAAGACCTTTCCTTTTTTTTTTTTTTTTTTTTTTTTTTTTAATTTGACAGAGAGAGGGATCACAAGTAGACAGGCAGGCAGAGAGAGAGAGGAGGAAGCAGGCTCCCCGCTGAGCAGAGAGCCCGATGCGGGGCTCGATCCCAGGACCCTGAGATCATGACCTGAGCTGAAGGCAGAGGCTTAACCCACTGAGCCACCCAGGCGCCCCAGACCTTTCCTTTCTAAGAGGCTGTGAAGAATACAGACTTACAGCTCTTAATCTATGTCTTTAAACATCTGGTTTTAATTGTAAAATGCCAACTGTCATGTGAGAACTTGTGTAGTGCAAACAAGAATGTTCCTAGATCTCAAGAATCGAAGTTTGTGTAGATGTGGGCTAACGTACTTGCTTCCTTTTCTGTGGGCAGATCCAGAGTCAGTGGGAGTTCAGCTGAAGTCCAAGCTAACATCATTTCCACTATCTCGGCTTTACTGGTTTGTCAGGATGCCAGTCCCCTTGATTCCCAGCTGCACGAGAAATGGGATCCTTGCATAGAACCACAGGCTAATTTGGTCATCCTGTATGGAAAAAGTCCAGTGGTGATTAAGTGTTTGTCCCAATTAAATAGCTTCAGTCAGATGGTATCTTTTAGACTCCTAGATATATTTAGTGAACAAAAGAAAAAAGCCTGGCCTGCCTTAGATTTTTCTGATAGAAGTGTCCTGAATAAACGTTAGCTAATTGGGGTCGTTTCTTTCCCTCCCAATTGAAAGCTTAAGGGTTAGATTTTCTGGCATAGAATCAATACAGCATCTGAAATAGTTCATCAGGCAGGTGGCTGGAGTAAGATTATGTGAATGCTGCTTCTCGTCCTTACTCTTTAGGCTTTGGTGGGGGTTGGTGTGGATTTCAGACCTAATGAAAAATTGGCAAATGTTGTACAAAGAACATTTATGTACCCTTTGACCACAATCAGCTGTTGTTAGTTATTGGCACTTCACTCAATTCACTAGAGTATTTACATCCATGTTTTCTGCCTCTCCCTCCCTCTCACTATATATATGTATGTCTGTATTTTTCCTGAACCATTTGAGAGTAAGTTGCTTATATCATGCCTTTTACCATAATACTTAAGTAGGTATTTCCTAAGAATAAACACATATTCTTACACAACCATGGTTTAGTTATCAAGCCTAGAAGATATAACCTTGACTTAATAATTTAATCTGCCAACCATATTTCATTTTTATCCATTGACCCAACATTGTCCTTGTATTTTTTTTCCCCCTTTCCCGTACAGGATTCTGTCTAGAATTATGGACTTTATTTTTTAGTCAGAGCTCCTTAGTCTCTTTTACTCCAGAACAGTTCTGAGCATTTGTCTTTTATAATACTGACAGTCTTAACCACCTTTTGTTTAATAAATTGTTCCTCATCCTCATCCTTGTTTTGGGCTTGCCTGATGTTTCCTCATGATTACATTCTGGTACTTGTCCTCAGTTGTATCCCTAGGATATCACATTTATAGGCAAGCACACAGGGTCTGTCTGTCCTTCATTGGTGATGATAATTTTGATCATCCATCAGGGTGTTGTCCAATTTCCCCATAGTTCTTTTTGTGTATCTTTCCTCCCCTGCCAATTAAGAAAATCCCATTGACTTAAATGCTTATCTAATAAGACTTTGAATACAGCATAGGAAATCCAAGATCCGGGGTGCCTGGGTGGCTCAGTTGGTTAAGCGTCTGCCTTCAGCTCAGGTCACGATCCCGGGTCCTGGGATGGAGCCCTGCATCAACCTCCCTGTTCAGTGGAGAGTCTGCTTCCCTCTCTTCCCCTGCCCCTCCACCCTGCTCATGCTCTCTCTCTCAAACAAATAAAATGTTAAAACCAAAAAAAACAACAAAAGGAATCCAAGACTTTAAAGCCCTTTGTAAGGACTTAATCAGCTTTCACAGTGACACTGAGAAATAAGTCTCCTAATCCTTTCCCACTTTTGTCTGTACATCACATCCTAATAACTTTGGGGAGATGGTTGTTTAAAGAAGTAAAAGGTAGAACAAAGAATTTTACCTGTATTCTCAAATGCTATGTTTTTCTCCTTTATCCCTTGTATCTCTTAGGCCTCCGCTGGTGGAATGAAGCATGTAAAGAGGGACAAAAAGAAGAGTAATACAATAGAGCAGAGAGTGGCAGACAGAATTACTAATTGCTCCCACCCCAATATCTGTTACTATCTGTAATAACAGAACCCCTAATTTTTTATCTGCCTTCATGTATCTGCAATGAATAGCACCTTTGCCAGATCTTTTGGTTAGGGAGGCCATGTGGCAGGAGAGAACATGCCTTGTTTCCCTGCCCTTTTTATTTCCTGTTGACCAGAAGTGGATATAATGTTTGTTTGAAATGCAGGCAGCATCTTGGACCTCAGACTGACAACTAAAGACAGTGTTAGATAGATAGATAGAAAGATAGAAGGAGCCTAGGTCCGAAATGATTGAAGAGCTTCCATGAACAGCCCACCTTAGACTTCTTTTACATGAAAGGGGATATGCACATTTTTTACTGAAGTCACGTGATCATTTTTGAGTTTTCTGTTACATGCAGCTGAATCTAATCTGACAGATAAAAAGATACTCAAGGAGAAGAGTAGTAATTGATTAATTTGTGCTGCTACAAGTCAATTAAAAATACCACTGTTGTATGGTACATGGCCGTGAAATAAGGGACATAGGGAGTGCCAGATAAGGGATGACTCTGGGGGGAATGCCATGCGGATGTCTAGGGCACAAGCTTTCCAGGTAGAGGGCATACCAAGTACAAAGACTCTGAAGCGGAAGTTTACTTAATGTATTAGAGGAAAGGCAGGGAGGCCAGTGTAGCTGAAAATAACTAAAACTGTTGAGAGTGATGGATATGTTCATTGCCTTGGTTGTGGTGGCGATTTCGCAGGTGGGTATACATGTCAAAACTTTAAAAATTGTGTACTTTGTTATATGTCAGTAATACCTCAATAAAGTCGTTTTAAAACGTCACAGCTACCACAAACTAGAAAACTACTCTCAAAAATCCTTATAGTTGGGGCGCCTGGGTAGCTCAGTGGGCTAAAGCCTCTGCCTTCGGCTCAGGTCATGATCTCAGGGTCCTGGGATCGAGGCTCGCATCAGGGCTTTCTGCTCAGCAGGAAGCCTGCTTCCTCCCTCTCTCTCTGCCTGCCTCTCTGCCTGCTGGTGATCTCTGTCTGTCAAGTGAATAAATAAAATCTTTTAAAAAAAAAAATCCTTATAGTTGGTAATAACCTGTCTTTGCTATTTAGCACTCAGTAAATCAATTATCATGATGAAGAACAGGTTAGTAGTTGCCAGGGGTTAGGGTGTTGGGAGTGAGAGGAGCAGGAAATTACTATTAAAGAGTAGCATGAGGGAAATCTTTGTGTCTTGATTGTATTAGTGCTTATACAAGGCTACATATGTGACAAAAGGACGGAATTATATACACACATACCAATATAAGCACACCTTATTTTACTGTCCTTCACTCTATTGTGCTTTGCAGATACTGTGTTTTTTTACAAATCGAAAGCGGGTAACAACTCTGTGTTGAGCAAGTCTGCTGCTGCCATTTTTCCAACAGCATTTGCTCACTTTGTGTCTCTGTGTCACATTTTGTTAATTCTCTCAATATTTAAAATTGGTCATTATTGTAATACTTGAATTCCTGCAAATCTCAAAATTTTAACAGATGAGTTGCTTCTTATTGATGAGCAAAGTATTTTCTTGAGATGGAATCTACTGGTCAAGATGCTGTGGAGATTGTTGGAATCACAACTAAAGGTTAGAATATTACTTAAATTTTGTTGTTAAAGTAGCAGCAGGGTTTGAGAAGACTGACTCCAATTTTGAAAGTTCTCCTCTGAGTAAAACACTATCAAACAGTGTTGCCTGCCACAGAGAAATCCTTTGAGAAAGTAAGATTAATCCAATAAATTTCATTGTTGTCTTATTTTAAGAAATTGCCAAGTCACCCCAGCCCTCAAAACCACTACACTGATCAGTCGGCGACCATCAACATTGAGACAAGAACTTCCACCATAAAAAAGATTATAACTCTGAAAGCCCGGAAGATGGGTAGCATTTTTTAGCAGTAAGGTATTGTGTTTTTGTTTTTAAAGTAGGCTCCAAGCCCAACATGGGGCTTGAACTCACAACCCTGAGATTGAGAGTCACATGCTTTACCAGCTGAGCCAGCCAGACACCCAGTAAGGTATTTTTTAATTAAGGTATGTACATTGTTTATTTAGACATAATGTTATCATACACTTAATAGACTACAGGGTGGCATAAACTTAACTTACATGTACTGAGAAACCCAAGAAACTTATTTGACTTGTCCTGTTGTGATACTTGCTTTATTGTGGTGGTCTGGAACCACACTCAACCTGCAATATCTCTGAGATGTGCCCATATCCATTTCCAGGGTTTTATGTTGTACTCTAGTTATGAAACATGTAACTCTAGCAGGAAAGTGGGTGAAAGGTACACAGGACTTCTCTGTATTATCTTAACAACTTCCTGTGAATCTGTAATTCAAAATAAAACATTAAAAACATTTTTAAAAAATGGACTTATGCTTCCAGAAAGATAGAATAGATGTACTTTTCCCTATTCCTACTGCTAAGTACAACTAAAACCCTGGAATGAATACGTGTGTGTGCGCGTGCGCATAGAACAAGCCTAAGAAGACTGAAAGGTGAAAAGAAGGCAGATCTTCTAGAGAATTTGGGAACCAAGGAACAATATAATGGGCTCTGGCTTTTCTTTTTGCTTCCTATATCCCAGACTGGGAGCTGAGGAAGGTGGCAACCAAGAAACAATGATGGGCCATAGACCAAAAAAAAAAAAAAAAAGCGCCCCAAGAAAAGCCTGCTTTCTGTAGCCGAAGGACCAGAAAAGAGACAGGTTAGCAAGACAAAACTTAAAACAATAACTACTCTACTCCAGCCAAACATCACAGAAAAAAAACCCCAGGCCCTACTCCCACCCATGCCACAAAGGTCAAGGGGAGCTTATTCTCCCGCCTTGTGATGCTGTATTAAAATGCCCCAAACTCTTGGTGGGGTGGTAACAGAGAAGGCCAAATAGGGAGCTAAGATGATCACCCCCATCAGGCAATAACAAGGCCCTGAGCCCTCCTGACAGAGGTAGTGTCTGAAGAGGCCTAATCAGAACTTCAGGGACTTTGAACAATGTTCAATGGTAATAAGGCTGCATATACCCCATGTCAGTGGAGGCCTTGTGAGGAGCATTAATAGGCAGTCTGCTACACTCTGCTAGGGAAGTATTAGTTGAGCTCTACTGGAGAGCCAGAACTCCTGTCTTAGCCTAGCAGTAATGAGGAACCCTTCCCTCCCTCATGTCCAAGGAGGCTAATGGTCAACCTGGACCTCTCTCTTCACCTGACATTAGTAACAAGAGTGCCACGCCCCCTTTGCCAGACCAGTGTGAGAAAAAGTCAGTAAAACAGAAGGTATAAATAAGATCCGGAGTCTTAGAACATAATATGAGAACATCCAGGTTTCAATCTAAAATCACTCATCATACCAAGAATCAGGAAGATCTCAAACTGAATTTAAAAAGGCAAGTGATAGATGTCAACACCAAGACCGCAGAGATGCTAGAACTATTTGACAAGGATTTTAGAGCAGCCATCATAAAAATGCTTCAATGAGCAATTATGAACATGCTTGAAATGAATGAAGAGATGGAAAGTCTCAGCAAAGAAACAAGACATGAAGAAGAACCAAATGGAAACTTTTTGGAACGAGAAAATAAGTAAATTCAGTGGATGGACTTAACAGCAATCAGTAATATGAAACAATGAACTTGAAGATAGAACAATAAAAGTACCCAATCTGAACGACAGAGAGAAAATAGACTTAAAAAAAAAAATGGGGCTCGTGGGACAAAAGATCTAATATTCATGTTGTCAGAGTCCCAGGAGACGGCACAAAAGGAAAACCAAAGAAGGTACTGGAACAGTTGTTGAAAACATCGCAGATTTGCAAGCAACATAAACCTATATATATTTAAGAAGTTGAGTGAGCCTCAATCAGGATTAAATATTTTTTTCAAGATTTTATTTTTAAGTAATCTCTACATCCAATGTGGAGCTCAAACTCATAACCCCGAGATCAAAAGTCACAAGCTCCACCAACTGAGCCAGCCAGGCACACTTCAATCAGTATAACTCAAATCCACACATCAGTATACATTGGAATCAAATTCTGAAAACTAAAGATAAAGAAGTTGAAAATAGCCAGAGAAAAATGACCTTATTCTTGAGGGAAAACAATTAGGACAGATTTCTCATCAGAAACTGTGGACACCAGAGGAAAGTGGCAGGATAGCTTTCAAGTGCTGAAAGAAAAGAGCTCTCAGCCCAGGATCCAATATCCAGTAAACTGTGCTTTAGGAATGAATGGGAAATTAAAATGTCCTCTGATGAAGGAAAACTAAGAGAATTTGTTGCCAGCAGGCCTACTTTAAAAGAAAGGCTAAAAAGTCTCAAAACAGGAAACAATGAATGAATCTCACAACATCAGGAAGGAAAGAAGAACACAGGAAAAATATGGGTAACTGTAATAGACTTTACTTTTCTTGAGTTTTCTAAGTTGTTGGATGGTTGAAGGAAGAATTTAGGACACTGATTAATGTAGCTCCAAATGTAGAGAAAATATTTAAGGCAATTATACCTGTGGGCGGGGTGCCTGGTGGCTCATCGGTTAAGCATCTGCCTTTGGCTCAGGTCATGATCTTGGATCCAGGATTGAGCCCCTTGGCAAGGTCCCGGCTCAGCAGGGAGTCTGCTTCTCTCTCTCTCTCCCACTCCAGCTCCCCCTGTTTGTGTTCTCTCTCTCTGTCAAATAAATAAAATCTTTTTTTAAAAAATATTTTAAAAAAATTATACCTATGGGAGAGAAAAGAGGCCTAAAGGGAGGTAAAGTTTTTGCACTTCACTTGAACTGGTAACTGGCAATACTGTAGATTGTGATAAGACTCTGATATAATAATGTAGTAACTAGAGAAACAACTAAAAGCTATGCATCTAAAAGCTTTCAAAGCTATACAAAAACACTATAGATTCCTTATTTCAAAACTTCTGGGGTGCCTGGGTGGCTCAGTTGGTTAAGCATCTGCCTTTGGCTCAGGTCATGATCCCAGGGTCCTGGGATCGAGCCCCATGTCAGGCCCCCTGCTCAGTGGGGAACCTGCTTCTCCCTCTTCCTTTGCCCCTTCCCCTGCTTGTGTTTGCTTTCCCTCCCTCTGTCAAATAAAATCTTAAAACAAACAAACAAACAAACAAAAAAACTTCTTACAAAGCTACTGGACTGTTGATTTTATCAGCGATTGATTTTCACCAAGACATTCCAATGGGGAAAGATTATTCTTTTCAACAAATAATGCTAAGACAACTAGATATCCACATGACAGATAAGTGAAAATCAGTCCCATTCATCATACCATATACAAAAAACGAACAACATGGATAAAATTCCCAAATGTTAGAGCTAAAACTGTATAACTTTTAGATGAAAACATAGATGTAAATCTTCCTGACCTTGGATTACACAAACTATTCCTCAGGTGTAACACCACAACCACAGCAACAAAAAAAGAAACTGGATATTGTCAAAATTAAACATTTTTGTGCTTCAGGATGTCTCACTGGCTCAGTCAGAAGAGCATGTGACTCTTGGAATCGGGGCCATGAGTTTGAGCCCCATGTTGGGTGTAGGGTTTTCTTAAATAAACCAAAAACAAGATTTGTGTGTGTGTGCTGCAAAGGACACATAATCAGGAAAATTAAAAGAAAACTCACAGAATTGGAGAAAATTTTTGCAAATATATCTGAGAAGGAACTTGTATCTAGAATATAAAATTGCAACTCAATGATAAAAAGACAACCCAATTTTAAAAGGGACCTGAATAGACATTTTTCCAAAGATATACAATGGCCTATAAGCCATGAAAAGATGCTCAACATCATTAGCCATAAGGAAATAAACATAGATTCTTAAGCAAATATTAACAAATAGAATTCAGCAATATATGAAAGTAATTATATACCATACCCAAATGAGGTTTTAAGGATGCAGGCTGCTTCAGTATTTGAAAACTCATCAGTGTAATCTACCATGTTGACAAACTGAAGAAAAATCACATGAACATGACATTCAATGCAGAAAAAGCATTTGGAAAAAATTAAACATAAATGCTTGATTAAAAACTCTCAAAAATAAAAAAAAACTCTCAAAAATAGGAGCAGAGAACTTCCTCAACTTGATAAAGAGCATCCATAAGAAAAATCTACAATTAACTTTATACTTAATGGTGAAGAATGAATGCTTTTCCCATAAGATTGGGAACAGAGAGAGTATAACTACTGTCATCGTAACAGCACTCCAACTGGTCTTAAGGGTTAACTTGCTTCCAGCTTATGCGCTCCTTGCTTGCTGACCAAAGACCCTTAGCTTGTAGTAGAACGAACATACTCTCCTTGAGATTTGCAGACCGCTGGCCTTGAGGAGTGAAGGACCCAACTTTCCCAGAAGATAAAGTCTGACTAAATTTGAAAACAGTTGCCGCTGATGCCAGCAAATCTGTTCAGGGTCATGTCAACAAAGGACTAACCTAACTGCCTAGGCACTGTCTTCTCCTGCACAATCCCCCTCTCCCTTTACCCATGACTTCCTCTTTAAAACCTTCCAGGTCAGGGCTCCTGGGTGCCTCAGATGGTTAAGCGTCTGTCTTCTGCTCAGGTCATGATCTCCAGGTCCTAGGATTGAGCCCCTTATAGGACTCCCAGCTCAGCAGGTTGTCTGCTTCTCCTTCTCCCTCTCCCCCTGCTTGTGTTCTGTCTCCCTCTCAAATGAATAAGTAAAATCTTTTTTTTTTTAAGATTTTATTTATTTATTTGACAGAGATCACAAGTAGGCAGAGAGGCAGGCAGAGTGGGGGGCGGGGAAGCAGGCTCCCCACTGAGCAGGGAGCCTGATTCGGGGCTCCATCCCAGGACCCTGAGATCATGACCTGAGCCAAAGGCAGAGGCTTTAACCCCCTGAGCCACCCAGGTGCCCCGAATAAGTAAAATCTTAAAAAAAAAAAACGAACGAAAAGCCTTCCAGCTCTCCTGGGTGGGGAAGATGCTCTTTGATCTGTTAGTACACCATCTTTCCAGGTTGCTGGCTTCCTGAATAAATCAACCTTTCCTTTCCCACCATCACTTGTCTCTGAAGTATTGATTTTCAAGGGGTGAGCAGTTGAACCCGAGTTCAGAACCAGTTCTCAGTCTGTCACCAGTCCTGTTACACAAAGTGCCAGGAATTGTAGACTGCTCAATAAGTCAAGAAAAGGAAATAAAAGGTTTTCATGTCAGAAAGGAAGAAATGTTCTGTATACTGAGTGTATTAATGTCAATATTCTGGTTGGGATATCATACTAAAGTTTTGCAACGTGCTGCCCTTAGGGGGAACTGAGTAAAGGATACAAGGGTATCTTTGTATTATTTCTTACAGATGAAAGTTAAGACACAATTATCTCAAAATATAATGTTTTAAATTTTAAAAAAGTATGGATTGGGCCCAAATTCCTTTTATTTTTATATGCTTTGCATTCTTGGCATTGCAGGGAAAGAAAATCACATCGATACGATTGGTTAGAGTATGAATTCTCCTATTCCACAGTCCCTAGAGGAGCCATATTTTTTTAGAACATGACTTTTTGCTTCCAACAAAAATAACTCATTCATGAGGCGTGATGAATTGTTCAACAAGGATGCTGAATCTGAACTTGGGCAGGTTTTGTTTTACAAAGCTGATGTCAGATATCCAATCAGTTGCTAGGAAAAGAAGCACAAAAATGCAAGAAATTGTCCCAAGTCCCTAGAGCTGACGAGTGAATTGGGTGGGAGTGATGATGGCCAATAATCCTGGCAAGAAACTTCTTTCATAGGATCTATTGGTTCCTAGTATGTTTTTGATTGAGAGGTGGGCAGAGGGGCAAATAATGATGGACTGTGTAGTCTTGCTAGAGGGATTTGGGTAGTAGAGCACCCAGGTTGAGGATTGTTTGCTTCCCTTTTAAAAAGGTAATTTGCGAGCGGGGGGGGGGGGGCACCCGGGTGGCGAAGTCAGTTAAGCTTAAGCTCCAACTTTTGGTTTTGGCTCAGGTCATAATCTCAGGGTGGTGAGACTGATGCTCAGTGTGGAGTCTGCTTGAGATTATCCCTCTCCCTCAGCCCCTCCCACTTGTGCTCGCTCTCTCTCTTTCAAATAAAATGGGGGAAAAAAGGTAATTGTGGGGGAACTTCTAGTGAAAACTGAACTTACTATAAGATACACATAGATGAAGTTTGTTGATTATTTTAAACATTTAACATTTATATAGCTGGCCATGCTTGAACCATCTCTGGAATCAGATAACAATTGTATTATGTGCATATATCAGAAGACACCCAGATTTCCTGTAAGCCTGTCTCAATATTTTACTCAGGTTTTTGTTGTAAGGTTCAAGTCCAGAAAACTGCCACCTTTTTCACCTTTGCCACAGGTTCTACAGGTGTCCCCAGCATATGGGTTACACTTTTAAGTGTGTGAACGACATAGGGTGGAAGTAGCACTAGGCTGAGAGAAAGAACCCTAAGGTTCTCCTCCTGAGTATCATTAAGTAGTCGTAACCTTGGGCAAGGTTTTCCAACCATTTTCCTGGGCTTCAGTTCCTTATGTGTTGAGTAAACATTTGCCTATTGGTTAGCTGGGTAAGAGCGGCACAGAGATGATGACGAGGTGCTCCCTTCTCAGTATTTTAGCAAAAAGCAGCAGACCGAGGTGGTTCTAAGGGCCCGTGAGTTTCTTGAGACCTTGTCACTCCTTGTCGCTTGTCATTCCTCAGCCTGATTTCTGGAGTAGAGTTAGCTGGTGCTCAACAATGAGTGAATGTGTGAGGGAAATGAATGAGAAATGGAAGATGCCATTGCGCAGTTATCTAGCGAATTCCTGTAAAAAATTACAAATATTGCCGCCTTTCTCCTATAGTTCAAAACGACTGCGGGAACCTCATACATTTCGGAGGGAAAGCCTTTCTGATTTCTCCGCGTAGAGAGGCAGACCGCAGAGCGGTGGCACAGAGCCCGGAGCCGACCCTCCGCGCGTGCGCGCGTCCGCCACGCCCCCTCCCCGCTCCCGCCCCGCCCCTCGTCACGCGCGGCCTTCTCCCTGCGCGCGCCTCGGGCTGCTGGCGGCGCGCGATCTCCGCGTCGCTCCGGGCTGGCGGCCGCGGCGCCGCGCGGGTGGGTGGGATAGTGGCGGAGCTCCCGGCGCCGGGGCAGGAGCGGGAGAGCGCCATGGCGGCGGCGGTGGCGGCGGCGGCGGCATCCGGTCCCCGAGCCGCGGCGAGGTGAGGGGCCGCCTCTTCACGACTGAGGAGGCCAGAGCTGCTCGCCTGCCTTCCACGCGGGCCGCGGCTCCGGCATGGCTGGGATCATTAAGAAGCAGATCCTGAAGCACCTGTCCCGGTGAGAGCGCCAGCGCCGTCCCCCAGCCGTCCCGGGGCCCTTCCTAACCCTCTTCGACCCTCCTCCGTAAGCCCTCCTTTGGGCCGCTCTCCCCCTCCTTCGCTCGAGCTGGGACTCCTTGGCGGCCCTCGCCTCAACTCGAGCAGGACAGTCTCCGGCCCGTTCCGCCGGCCCCGACCGTTGTCACCACTCTGTTCTTCCCTCTTCCTGTGCCCTCCGGTGCAGGGTGCTTCTGCCCTTGCTGGGGTGCCGCAGGCTTTCCTCTCGACCCTCGAAGCCTCCTTAAGCCTCCCGAGCCTCAAGGATCTCCTGGCCGGCTGCCCCCGGCTCAGTTCCCATTCAAGTCCCACACCGACAAGCAGGTCACCTCGTTGTCGCTTGCACGCTTCCTCTTTCTCCCCCCACTTAGTTTTCACTCCTTATTCCAGACAGGTGTTGGGGATGCCTTAATACTTTCAGTCAGCCTTTGTATCTCAAGGGGAGAGTGGTTCTAGCCTTGTACACGCTAGTGGTTTTCCGGAGGTAGGAGTAGGGGGCGGAGCCAGTCAACGGGGGACACAGGGCCCTTGCACTGCTGTATCTTACCTGGTCTTCCGTTGCCTGGATGAGTGGTATGTGAGACCCTTCTGCTGCCACTGCATCCCCTTTTCTTTTCTTTTTTTTTTTTTTTATTTTTTTTTATTTAAAGATTTTTATTTATTTATTTATTTGACAGACAGAGATCACAAGTAGGCGGAGAGGCAGGAAGAGAGAGAGGGAGGAGGAAGCAGGCTCCCCGCTGAGCAGAGAGCCCGATGCGGGGCTCGATCCCAGGACCCTGGGATCATGACCTGAGCCGAAGGCAGAGGCTTTAACCCACTGAGCCACCCAGGCGCCCCACTGCATCCCCTTTTCTGATTGAGACTCTGGCTTGTTTACTCTTACTTTGATTTTAGACTTTAATTAATAATTAGATTCAGATACATCTGTTGGTTAATAACCATGTTATAATAGTAAAAGTAGATTGGAGGCTGGAACTGGAAGGTGCCTTTGGACTCTTTACTAGGATTAACTTACTAATAAATTCTTTTTCAGATAGCATTCAACTGGGTGTTCCACGAGTTTGGTTGTTCTGTATAAAGATTTAAAAGTAGGACTAATGATTGTGAAATGGTATAGAAAATTTAAATGAAAACTTAATTTCAATAAACACAGAAGCAGAGAATTTTAGGATTTAGAGATGATCTAACCTAATACAGCATTGTGTTTAAGAGCCCAGACTCTGGTTTACTTTATTCAACTGTAAAATGAGGATAATAATAGTACTCTAACTCAAAGGGGTTTTTTTGTTTTTGTTTTTGTTTTTGTTTTAAGATTTCATTTATTTATTTGAGAGACAGAGCATGAATGGCGGGGAGGGCCAGTGGGAGAGGGGGAAGCAGACTACCGCCCTGAGCAGGGAGCCCCACCCCGGGGGTCTATCCCAGGACCCTGAGATCATGACCTGAGCCAAAGGCAGACACTTAACTGGCTGAGCCACCCAGGCACCCCTCAAACTGTTATTTTGAGGGTTAAATATATGTAAAGACAGCACAGTGCCTAGCACGTACGTAGTAAGTGCTCAATTAAAACATGAGCTATAGGGGCGCCTGGGTGCTCAGCCAATAAGCGTCTGCCTTTGGCTCAGGTCATGATCCCAGAGTCCTGGGATCAAGCCTGGCATCAAGCCCAGCATACCGCTCCCTGCTCCGTGGGAAACCTGCTGCTCCCTCTCCCACGCCCCCTGCGTGTGTTCCCTCTCTCCTTGTTTCTCTCTGTCAAATAAATAAATAAAAATCTTGGTGGGGGGGAAACAACCCATGAGCTCTAGTTATCTTTTGGGACACCAGTTGTGTGACAATTTGATATAAGCCATAGACTTCTTCAGAAAAATGTGCATATGCAAACAGGTTTTTTTTTTTAATGTAAATTCTGGGGGAGAGTTATGAAGCCCAAAAGCACATGCTGAATCCTGCAAGTCATCCTGGAACTAGGTGAATAACCCCTGACTAGTTCCACTCTTTAATTTTATGTCTGAGGAAACTAAAGCCTAGAGAGGACAAACAACTTTCCCAAGTTGCAATGGAAGGTAATGTGGTGGAATAGAACCCAGCTTTCTTTCTTTTTTTAAGATTTTATTATTTTTAAATAATCTCTATAACCAGCCCAGGGATTAAACTCACAGCCCTGAGATCAAGAGTCACTTGTTCCACTGACTGAACCTGCCAGGAGCCCCTAGAACCCAGCTTTCTAATTCTGGTGTTTTCCCCTTTAGTGCACATATGTTCTGTGTACTCTCAATGAGTATAGAGTTTTTAAGAAAAATTTTAATAATGTATGCTGATTTATTCAGTGGATCCTTAGTGAACAGAGTATCTTTTTCAGATGAAGTAGGAATAGGTATGACAGACATTGGGAGACATTTCTGATTTCCTCAGTGTTATGTGATTGACTGAGGAGAAAGAGGAAGAAAAGGTTATTTGGGGCTGCAATATCAGGGTTCCAGGAAAAGATTGTAGGACTTGGATCTGGTTGAGGGACAGGTCACACTCCTTGCACCTTTCTGTCTGTTTATCCTGGAAAAGTGGCCTAATCAAGTATGACGTTTGTATCTCTGTATGGTCTCTGTGATACCTACAGAAGCTGGCCTGCCTGGAGGGGAATTACAGTTTCTGTGGGTTGCCAAATCTCATGGGGAAGGAGAAGAGAAGGTATACTGATTTACTATGTTAAATAAACATTTGTAGGTGTTTAATAATGATTTGTTTATGATGACAGTGCCACTTGACCTGGCGGAGAGTGTCTTAACAGCAGGAAGGATAGCCCAGTGACTCTCATGTTTAATTTTGGTCATGAAGTTCTGGATATTAATAGTGTTTTGTTGGAATGCATCTTCTTTATTAGCATTTTGGTAAATAAGATTTGAGGGAGGTGGTCTTCAGGATATTTCTGTTAAGTGCCTGCTCCAGGCCAGGCCCTGATTTGGGCACTGGGGATTCAGCAGGGAAGAAATGTAAACATCTTTTAAGGGCTTTATATGGTTTGGATGACTGCTGTGTAGTACACATAACTTCAATGCTCAGTATTCATTTAAATAGACCCAGGAGAAGACCTTTACTTAGAAACAAAAGTAATCATTTAAAAAGAAATCCAGAATTGATTTTTTACTACATTAGATTATTCTTGTTTTAGCTCACCTTAGTTAATGACCTTTCATAAGAAGAAATATGATTGACTGTCATGTAAGTCAAGGGACTATGGCTCAGGGAAAGAGCATGGACTCTGGAGCCAGAGAAGCCTGATTCACCTTACAGCTCTGTCACTTAATGAACAGGTCAGCCTTTTTGAGCTGGTTCTGTTATCTGTAAAAGGTGAGAATAAGGAAGAATACCATGTACCTAGCAGAATTTTTTGAGGATTGGGGATTAAGTATTATAATGCCTAGCATGTAAGTAGGTAGCTATGTAAGTAGGTAGTTATGTAAAGAGTAACTATTATAACATGATCGTTGAAGTTAGTGACCCACCTGACTGGCTCTTTTATCTTAATTATTTTTTAAAAATATTTTATGCATTCATTTGACAGAGCACAAACAGGGGGAGCGGCAGGCAGAGGGAGAGGGAGAAGTAGGCTCCCTGAGAAGCAGGGAGCCCCATGCAGGGATTCCAGGACTCAGGATAATGACCTGAACTGAAGGCAGATGCCCGATTGACTGAGCCACCCAGGCGCCTCCTGACTGGCTCTTTTAGAAACCTTCCAGAAGTTTTGGGATGCCTGGGTGGTTCAGTCGGTTAAGCATCGGCCATCACCTTGAATCATGATCCCAGTGTCCTGGGATCGAGTCTCACACTGGGCTCCATGCTCAGTGGGGAGCCTGCTTCTCCCTCTGGCCTACTAGAAGTCTTAATTATTTACTCTAAATAGCTGCAGGAAATGATTCTGAGGGACAGAGACACAGCTGATAGACATGATAGATTTTGAAAAACATAAGTATTAGGTGAAATGCAGAAGCATACAAGATTTCATAGTCCCCTTGGAGAATAAGAGAGCCTACTGTGAACTCAGCCCTCTTAGTTCCTGATCAGTGTCTCCCCTCATTATTACTCATCCTTCTGAAGAGATCATCCTGGCCAGCCCCCAGGGGACAGTGGGCAGCTGCAGGCTGAGAGAGGCCCACTTCTGGCCCAGGGTCTGTGTAGGTGAAGGTTTGTAGAAGTAGTCTCAACTTCCAGGTCTTCCTTTATACTAGACTTTGCTTATTATCACCTTTATTTCCTAAATAATTATTTTGTTCATTTTCCAGTAATGGTCAAATCATACATGTGTTTGTTTCCTTTCCACATTTTTTTTGTGTTGCTTCAGAATAAAGCATTTTTTTTAACTTAGCAAATACTTAATAATAACCAACTGTGTGAATAAGCACTTTACAAGTCTTATAATGATGTAATTCTCAGACTAACCTTATGAGGTAGTTATTAGGCCTACTTTATAGTTGAAGAAATGACGCCCAGAGAGGTTAAGCAACTTGTGCAAAAAATCATGACTAGTAGTTGATGGAACTGAGATTCAAAGGTAGGTTCTCTGATTCTCTTTACTACTGTGCTGCTGTACACTTCTCATCTACTGAATTAATTTCAAATTAAATACACTCTTGTCACCAGCATCCATATGAAGAAACAGTATTGCTAGCACCTATGAAGCCCTCTTGTGTTGTCTTCTGTCATTGTCTCTACCAAGGGGTAAACCACTGTCCTGATTTCTAACAACACAGATTAGTTTTGTCTGTTTTTGTTTTATTTTATTCTATTTTATTTATTTTCATATAATGTATTATTTGTTTCAGGGGTACAGGTCTGTGATTCATCAGTCTTACATGATGCACAGCACTCACCATAGCACATACCCTCCCCAGTGTCCATCTCCCAGCCACCCCATCCCCCCACCACCTCCCCTCCAGCAACCCTCAGTTTGTTTCTTAAGTTTAAGAGTCTCTTATTGTTTGTCTCCCTGTTTTTGTTCTTTGTATAAGTGGAATCATATCGTATGTATGCTTCTATGTCTGGCTTCTTAACATTTTCGTGAGATTAATTTTTTTTAAATGAAAACTTTTTTTTTTAATTTGACAGAGAGAGAGAGAGAGAGAGAGAGAGAGATCACATGTAGGCAGAGAGCAGGCAGAGAGAGAGGGGGAAGCAGGCTTCCTGCTGAGCAGAGAGCCTGATGTGGGGCTTGATCCCAGGACCCTGAGATCATGACCTGAGCCAAATTCAGAGGCTTAAGGACCGGGACAGCCAGGCGCCCAGTAGACCTTTGAATATTTGGAAATTACGTTTAACATTGTAATACAAAGAGGTGGAGATGGATGTTCTTTGTATCAATGCTTAAGGAGAGAAGGGAATAAGGGCTATTTCTGTTTATCTTTTTTTTTTTTTTATATCAAGGCATACTACAGAGGAAACTTTGACCTCAGCATAGGTGAAATAACTGAAATATATACACGAGGTTGGGTCCTTAGTGGATGTACTTTTACATAACCTAAGAACATAGCATAATCATATACTGTATTCTCAGAGTGAAAAAAAAATCAGCAGTCATTTCATTGTCTTCACCTATAAGTATGGCTTTAATCATTGAAAGAAAAAGAAGTTTTTTTTTTTTTTAAAGATTATTTACTTATTTGAGAGAGAGAGGGCAGAGCAGGCAAGAGAGAACATGAGTTGGGGGGAAGGGGAAAGGGAGAAACAGGCTCCCTGCTGAGCAGGGGGCTCATCCTTGGGGATGAGGGGGCTTCATCCCAGGACCCTGGGATCAAGGGGAGATGCTTAACTGACTAAGGCACCCAGGTGCCCCCAAAAAGATTCTTTTCATCACAACTCAATTATCTACACCCTCCATGATGGCAGGGACTGTGGTCTCTTGTCTGCTTTGAAAACCAGAGAGTTTGAGGGTGCTTTGAGTGGGTGCAGGAGAAGGTGTGTGGAGTGGGAGTGCATGGCTGGAATTCAAGGAGCCTTAGATGTGGGGAATGGGAATAGTAGTGGGGAGAGCAGAAGGACAAGGAAACTCAATTCACCCATTATTGTTAAGGGGACTTTTATTTTTGTGTGATGAGGCAAGTATTTGCTACTGATGCCAATTATAGATACTAAAGAATATTTTCCAGTATTTAAAGCAGTATAATCAATCAGTATTTATAGTAAAGGGGAAAACTTAAGTGTAAAGTAATACACATTAGATCTTAGGTAAAGGGTATGTTGTTTGTACCTTCTTGCCATAAAAATAAGGACTAGATGTACTATAAAATACTTGTTGGATTGACATTTTTTTATTTGCCCACAGCAGTGATCATTTTACATGTATACTTAGTCCTTATAGTGCATTGGTCGTATATAGCTTGGATGTCAGCTTATCATTTAAAAAAAAATTAGAACATCAGTGGTGAGAGATCAGTATATTTAAGTCTCTGACTTATGAAAGTGGTATGTTCTCAAATTTTATTTCTAAGTTTTGGGTTTGGAGTATGTATTTCAGTAGAAATAGTGTATTAAATGTTGAGTAGGTTTCCAAGTTAGCCCACCGGGGTCTTGGTTGTTAGGGAACCATTTGAAGGAGGAGTGGAGATAGAGAAGAACAGAAAAGTTTTTTCTCTCCCATTTCTTGGAGTAAGATCTTTTAGATCATTGAGATCATTGTATCTCAGCAGGACTTTTTGTGGTTGTGATTAAGGGGTGTGGCCAGCATTTACTCAGCAGGCTAGAGACGCTGATATCATCCAGTTTGCAGAATAATCTCACATAAAGAAGCATTGTTCTTTGTCCTTTTTGAATTTTGAATATTTGTTAGATGCATGGGTTAATTACCCATTTAAATTATGTAAACCTAGAATCTAATTCTATTGTAATAAACACAAAATATTGTAAACGTTAAACTATAGGGAGTATTCTAGACTGCAACTGCCATGGGGGAAGATTGTTTTGAACTTTATCAAATGTTTGTCATTATTTTAGAAAATGTTGTCACTCTTGGCAGTGCCACTCGTGGAATTGAGTCTGTTAGTGTTGAAAATCACTGACTTAGACTAAATTCTAAATCAGCTGAAGTTTGCTCTTGATACTCTTTTTTCCCTTGATGTCTTTCCCATCTCCTAAGGTCCTCCTCATGCACACTGTTGCCCCAATTCTACCTGCAGCCCTGCTCCTCTCACTTTTGCTCCCAATTCCCATTTCTTTAGGATATATAATTTCAGCTAAGTCAGAAGGGGAATGTAGAGAATGTATTTTTGAAGGAATCCAACTCTAATTAAACCAGTTCTAATTCAGAATATGTCCCACAGGGTCGGCTGTTACTCTAAGTTACTCTTAATTTCATAGCATTTGGCTCCGCAAATACTCTGGAAGTTCCCAGTTTGTTTTTGATTTTCCAAAAATTGTTTCTTTGCTAGTTGGGGTGGGGCAGGGGGTTGGGCAGCCATTTGTGGCATGTATGAGTCTTCTGAAAGTTGGAGAATTCCGATATATAGAAAATCCAGATAAGGATTGGCTAAATTCGTTCAAGCTGAGTGCCTCCAGCCCTCTGGTCTAGTGCTTTCTCAGGCAGAGATGAAAACATCCACTTCCCATTCCTAAGAAAAATCTGTCTTTCATTTTCTTTTTTGTTTCCTTCTTTCTTTTCTTGAAATCTGTGGGGTTTTTGTTGTTGTTGTTGTTTTGGTTTTTGTTTTTTTAACTTATGTGAAAGAAGGAACTGCAGTTCAGGAATACATTTCATTTGAGAAAATGTCTTAACAGAGGCTGATGTGAAATTAGAGGTCTGTCAGTATCTTCTAAGATATCCTTTTCCTGAACCTCAGTAGAGTCCTTACTGTCTCCCTTCCTTTCAGGTGAAGTTGGCTGTGGCTCCTTAGTCCTCTGAACCCACAGGAGAGGGTCCTCAGTCTCTTTGAGGAAGATGTGCTGTAAGATAGTTGGATGGTCAGCTGCAGGTGGTGTGTCAGCCATTCTCATATAGGAGTCTAGCCTTCCCCTCAGATAGCCCCATACCCTGGGCTGCCTTTGTGTACCCTGTTTCTGAGACCATTTATTCATTAATTCTATCAGGAAACTTTTTTACTGACCACCTGAATTGTATGCCGAGTACTAGCAACTTGAAAACAAATTAGACAGGATTCCCTTTCAGGGACTCAACTGCCTACAGCAATAAACAGACCTGTAAACAGTAAGCCCAGTAAGGCATTAAGAAGTATCTATGGAGTCTGGGGGCCACAGATAGTCACGGGCAGAAAGGTGATGCCGGGCAGAGGGAGCTGCATGAGTGAGTAATGGTACTGAGTTGAGAAACAGAAGGGGACCTTTAAGAGACTGCATATGGTTCTGTGTCACTGGAATGTAGGGTTTGATGGTGGGACGTAGCAAGAGACAATACTGGAAAGATAGAGAGAGGCTGGATCATAGACACCTGTATACTATGTCCAGGCATCTAGATAGGGCTTAGCTTGTTTTCTGTTGCCATTGATCTTGGTCTAAGGCAATTGAAACTCCAAACCTCTATAACTCTTTTGATTTTGTTAAAAGTGAGAGAGATGAGGGGAAGAAGTCAGAGAGATGGTATAGTTTAGTTAAGGCTGCAAGTTCTTGAGCCATACTGCTTGATTTTGAATCTTAGCTTGTTATGATCTTGGGCAAGTTATTTGACCTTTCTATGCTTCAGTTCTCTCTACTATAGAATCGAGATAATAGTTTTCATTTATATCATGGGGATATTGAGAGAAATAAATTAATTAAAAATGTATAACAAAGTGCAGTTTAGGATATTGTCTGGAATATTAGGACAGTGTCTGGAATAAAGTAAGCAATCATTAAATGTTAGCTATTATTTTATTTTATTTATTTATTTATTTATTTTAAAGATTTTATTTATTTATTTGATGGTCAGAGATCACAAGTAGGCAGAGAGGCATGCAGAGAGAGGAGGAAGCAGGCTCCCCACTGAGCAGAGAGCCCGACGTGGGGCTCTATCCCAGGACTCTGAGATCATGACCTGAGCCGAAATCAGAGGCCTTAACCCACTGAGCCACCCAGGTGCCCCGTTAGCTATTATTTTAAAAATAATTTTTGTTCTCAGAGAAATAACATCCTCCTTTTTCATTTTTCCTGATTTTTTTTTTAAATTTTAAAAGCTTCTAGAAAGAGCTTTTAGAATATACTAATCTCTCTCTCCTTTTTAAAAACCTGGCACTTTTTATTGTCTCTAATGGGAAGGGTGTGCCTTCTTCCTCAGCATCACAGATAAATTTATTTCCATGTTTATATACGACACTCTTAAATCTGGTTTAACATGTCCGGTTCATTAGAGTATTATAGTTGGTTTACAGTGTGTGGAAGAATGTGGCTGGATTGTTGGATATACCCTTTAGTTCATTCCATCTATGTGGCAGTTACCATTTATTTGCTTTGTATTATTATCAGTGAACATTAACTGAGCATTCTTATGCTAGACTTTGTGCCAGACACAGATCTAAGTGAAACAGTTCTAAGTCTTGAGGAGTGCATAGCCCTCCTTAGAGTTAGAGACCTTCGTTTTTATTTTAAGCTCTTCTTTGTTTCCTCCACAGCTTCTTATACAGTTTGAACCTATTTACTTCAGTCAGTCATTGTGCTACTGTCTTAGGTGTTTGTTCATTGAATGATCTCTGCCTGGGAAACTACTCAAAGTAGTAAACATTAATTGAGCATTCTTGCTCAATTGCTAAGGCTTTTCTTTCACCAGCAGATGTGAAACATGACTCATTTTGAACAGTCTCTGCGCCGCCGCCCCCCCCCCCCCCCCCCCCCGCTTTTAAATAGGCTCCATGCCCAGCATGGAGCTCAATGCGTGGCTTAAAGTCAGGACCCTGAGATCAAGACCTGAGCCAAAATCGAGAGTCGGATGCTTAACCAACTCAGACACCCAGGTGCCCAGAGCTGTCTCTGCCTCTTAAAATAAGCAAATGTTAGGGCCAGTTCTGCTAAAAAATTAAGGACAGCCTCGCGTATGAAATCTTTTTTCCTCAGTTTCCTTCTTGAGCAATTTTCAAAGCTCAGATAATTTATATGCCATACTTCTTTAAATAATTGTTCGAGGCTGTGCCATGAAGAAATATCTGTTCACATTTAGTAGTGAATGACCAGCAGTGCCTATTCTGAGCATTAACAGCTGCAGTTTCGCTTCGATGAATCCAAGAGTAGGTCTTGGATGTAAGTCTTAAAATTAGAACTATAATACTCAGATTTCATTAATTCTAGTGTTGATGTGGTTTGGGAATTGTCAAGACCTGGAAATACAAAGGAAATTAAAGGGAATCTGTTAGTATGACAAGGAGTGTTTCTATCAAAGTGAGATTTGCCAAGACTTTGGACATGAAGTGTAGTATCTTCAGGGCTGGTTCAGGGGAGAGAATCTGGGACCCAATCAGTATGGGAACTGAATAGTTAAAGAATTGAGAGGGAAGAGGGCAGCTGTTTCTGAGTTACAGTTGGTAAGGAGCCCCTACTATTTTCGTCCTAATTCTAGGATGACCAGGGAAAAGGTATGTGGAAAGGACATTGGATAAGAAGTTACAGCCATAATTTCAAGTGGTACTCAAATGTGTTAACAGTCAATTAGATGAGGAGCCCATATGTAACATACCTTACACGCCTAGACCCTTGCTAGTGGATCAGATTGCAAGTATTCAGTTCTAGAAGACTGGCTTGGGGCACCTGCCTGGCTCAGTTGGTGTGGCATGTGACTCTTGATCTTGGGGTTGTAAGTTTAAGCCCCATGTTGGGTACAGAGATTACTTTGAAGAAGTAAATCTTAAAAAAAAAAAAAAAAAAAGGGACTGGCTCAAATCAGACAAGGTATTAGGGCTTCAGCTAAACAGGCTAGGTTTTAACAAGGCTCTGGGCTTAGGAAGGGAATTAGAATGTTCATCAGGGCTTCTGTTTAACATTAAGGAAAGAAAGCTCTCCACACTCTCCAGAATATCAACTGGCCTATTACTGGGATGGGAAGGTAAGGTAAAAGTGAGTGCTTCAAGTCATTGATTACACAGCTACTATGGGTGTGGGGAAATGTGTATGATTGGTTACAATTGTAGAGAGTGTGAATCAGTATCACGTTTGTAGAGGAAAATTTGGCAAATCTGTCAAAATGTAAAAATGTACAATTCCACTTTTATGAAGTCTTCCTATAGAAGGTATCAAGTAAGAAAAACCTAAAAGCCTTTTAATGAAAATTAGTGTAAAAGAGCAATCTGTAGAGACTTTATTAAATAAATTTTAATTTTCCATACAGAGATGTTGCTTGTAGATAACCCCCCAATTATTAAAAAGTACTTAAAAATTTGACAGTATAAAATGCCCGATATATTTTTCATTGAAAATAATAGCAAGTTTTAGAAATGTATATATAAAATAATTCTATTTTATTCTATGAATTGGAAACTCATTTTTTCCTTTGTACCTATTTTTCTCTTTATACTTTTTTATATTGTTTCAATTTTTTAAAGATTATTTATTTGAGACACAGAGAGAGAATGAGCAGGTGAGAGAACAAGAGCAAGGGGAGGGAGAAGCTGACTCCCTGCTGAGGAGGGAGCCTGATGCCAGGCTCAATCCCAGGACCCTGGGATCATGACCTGAGCCAAAGGCAGATGCTTAACCAACTGAGCCACCTAGGTGCCCCTGTTGCAATTTTTTATGATAAGCACTTCACTCGCAAACCAAGAGGATGATTTATCTATTACCATCTATCATACCGAGCCATCTATCATACTGAGAGGGTACACTTGTATACATCTGGTCATATGTGTTTTTGGTAACTCACATCATGGTTCCCTCTTGGAGACGATACAATACCAATGAGATCTAGAAAAGGGTTCTACTTCTAATAATATAGGAGTATCTTATATTGATCTAGCCCTTTCCGAGATAACAGTTATGAACTCTGGACAGTATGTAAAAAAATAACTACTTGAAGACATTGGAGAGTGACCAAATCTGGCAGAAATTGATAGGAAATTTGAAAGATGGGAACTGTACCAGGTGTGATTCTCACTTACACAATTCTTTTGCCTGAGGATACTCCAAGTTTGCATGGTGGGTGGTGGCTAGAGCTCAAGCAAAAGCCTACAGTTTTACTAGTTTGGTGAGTTGGAGGATGGAGTTCAGGACAGTAAGAGGGACTGGAGAATGAGGAGAGAAATACCAGAAAGGAGGGAGCAACAGAAGAGGGAGCCCTAAAATCTGCTTTTAAATTCTGTCCAAATCCTTGACATGCATGGGGAAAGACTTAATGGAGCCTAGAAAAGGCAGTAGTTGGAAAGCTGAATGAATTGAACAGAGGTTTAGCTGCTGCCCCTTGTAGGGGAGGCAGAGTTTGGAGTATGAATTTAGCCAAGTTAATTTCCCAGTAGAATAAAATTCACTCTTCAGAGGAAGATTGACAGATTTTAGAATTTCAATAATGTCCACTATACAATAATAAACGACTAGATGTTCAGTGAAGGAAAATGTGACTCATTGTTGAGAATAGCAGTCAATAGGAATTGACCCCAAGATGACTCAGATGTTGAAATTATCAGACAAGGACATTAAACTTGGTAATAATAAATGAACAGATGGAGGATCTCAGCAGAGAACTGGGAGCTATAAAAAGAACCAAATGTAAAATCTAGAACTGATTTGAAATGAAAAATTTATTAGATGTGCTTAATAGCAGATTGGAGATGGCTAAAGAAAGGGTTGGTAAACTTCAAAATAGAGTGGCAGGAATTATCCACTCTGAAGAAAAGAGAAAAAAGATTAAAAGACAAAAACAGAGTGTCAGTAACTGTGCGACAATACTAATATATGTGTAATTGGAGTCCTAGAAGTAAAGGAGACAGAAGACATCTGGCAGATTGTATTTTCCAAAGATGGCTGCAGCAGTATCTACCATTCTACATGTTCTCTTGGCCAATAGAATCAAGTTGGAAGTGACATCCCAGCTACACAGAGCTCCAATTAACAGTCCTGGCTGAACCTGGTCTTTGAGACATTTCAGCCCAGGAATCAACCATGTGGGTGAAGAAGCCACTGGGTGATACCAGCTCCCAACTGTTCATGGTGTCCCAGATGAGGCCCCAGAATTCATGAAACAGAATAAAGCTATCCCATTTGTCCCTTGAATGAATTTCTAATGCACAAAATCTGTGAACTTAATAAAATGCTTACTGTTTTATGGCACTAGGTTTGGAGTGATTTGTTATGCTATAGTAGAAAACAAAAACAAGGTAAAAATATTTGAAGAGGGGTGCCTGGGTGGCCCAGTGGGTTGGGCCCCTGCCTTCGGCTTGTGTCGTGTTCTCAGGGTCCTGGGATTGAGCCCCACATCGGCTCTCTGCTCAGTGGGGAGCCTGCTTCTTCCTCTCTCTGCCTGCCTTACTGGCTGCTTATTATCTCCCTGTTGAATAAATAAATAAAATCTTCAAAAATTTTTTTTGAAGAAATAATGGCTGACAACTAAATAATAAAGACAACCCAATTTAAAAATGGACAAAAGATCTGAATAGACCTTTCTTTCTCTCTTTCCCTCCCTTCCTTCTTCCTTCTCTCTCTCTCTCTTTCTCTCAAAAGATTTTATTTATTTATTTGACAGAGAGAATGAAAGAGCACTCTCTCAGGGGGAGTAGCAGAAGGAGAAGAAGTGGCCCCCCACAGAGCAGGGAGCCCAATGCAGGGCTCAATCCCAGGACCCTGAAATCATGACCTGAGCCAAAGGCAGACGCTTAATGGACTAAGCCATCCAGGTGGCCCCAGACATTTCTTTAAAGAAGATGCATAAATGGCCACAAACATATGAAAAGATACTCAACGTTATCAAGCCATCAAAGAAAGGCAGATCAAAATTACAATGGCTATAAGGATGACTGTAATAAAAAAAGACAGATAATAACAGATGTTGGTGAGGATGTGGAACAATTGGAACTCTAATGAAACGCAGCTGGTAGGGCTGTAACATGGTATAGCCACTAAGGAAAACAGCCAGGCAGTTCCTGAAAAAGTAAATTAGAGTTACCATTTTACCAGCAGTTCATTCCTACCCAACAGAAATAAAAGCATATGTCCACACAAAAACTCGTCCTTGCATGTTCATAACAGCATTATTCATAATGTCCCCAAACGGGAAACAACCCAAATGTTCATCAGCTGATGAATGGATAAACAAAATGTGGAGTATCCATATAATGGAATATTTTTGACCATAAAAAGGAAAAGAAGTGCTGATTCCTGTCATAACATGGATGAACCTTGAGAATATGCTAAGTGAAAGAAGCTAGTCACAAGAGACCATGTATTACATAATTCTGTTTATATTAAATGTCCTGGATAGGCAAATCTGTAGAGACAGAAAATAGAATAATGGTTACCAGGTTAGGGGAAATAAGGAAAATGGGGATGATAGCTGAAGGGTACAGGTTTTTTGGAAGAGGGCAACGAAAACGTTCTAAAGTTGATTAAGCTTATGGTTGCACAACTCTGTGAGTATACTAAAAACCATTGAATTGTATATTTTATTTTATTTTTTTAAAGATTTTATTTATTTATTTGACAGGTAGAGATCACAAGTAGGCAGAGAGGCAGGCAGAGAGAGAGAGGGGGGAGCAGGCTCCCTGCTGAGCAGAGAGCCTGATGTGGGGCTCCATCCCAGGACCCTGGGATCATGACCTGAGCCAAAGGCAGAGGCTTTAACCCACTGAGCCACCCAGGCGCCCCTGAATTGTATATTTTAAATGAATGTGTATATGGTATGTGAATTAATTTCAGTAGGGATGTTATTAGAAAGAAATAATGGCTGAAAGTTCCAAGTTTGGTGAAAAACAGATTTATAGGGGCACCTGGGTAGCTCAGTCGTTAAGCATCTGCCTTCGGCTCAGGTCATGATCCCAGCGTCCTGGGATGGAGCCCCACATCCAGCTACCTCCTTGGCGGGAAGCCTGCTTCTGACCTCTCCCACTCCCCCTGCTTGCGTTCCTTCTCTCCCTGTGTCTCTCTCTGTCAAATAAAGTCTTAAAAAAAAAAATAACAGATTTATAGAATCTAAGAAGCTCAGTCAACCTTAAGCAGGATAAATACAAAGACTGTTCCAGGTACATCACAGTCATACTGCTGAAAGACAAAAGAGAAAGAGAAAAACTTGAGAGAAGCCAGAGGAAAAGGACTTATCACACAAAGGAGAACAGTGGTCTGAATTAACAGCACACTTCTCATCAATAACAACAGAGGCAAGAAGACAATGGGATGATATCTTTAAAATTCTGAAAGAAGCTCTCAACCTAGAATTCCATATCCAGCTTAAATATTTTTTAAAAATGGAAGGTAAAGCCATTTTTAGACAAATGAAAACAGAGAATCCTAGTTGTACGATAAGAGAATGGCGTGCCTGGGTGGCTCAGTAGTTTAAAGCCTCTGCCTTTGGCTCAGGTCATGATCCCAGGGTTCTGGGATGGAGCCCCGCATCAGGCTCTCTGCTCGGTGAGGAGCCTGCTTCCTCCTCTCTCTCTCTGCCTGCCTCTCTGCCTGCTTGTGATCCCTGCCAAAGAAAGGAAGGAAAGAAGAAAAGGAAGGAAGGAAGGAAGGAAGGAAGGAAGGAAGGAAGGAAGGAATAGATAGAAAGAAAGAAAGAAAATTATTAGGGTGCCTGGGTGGCTCAGTGGGTTAAAGCCTCTGCCTTCGGCTCAGGTCATGATCTCAGGGTTCTAGGATTGAGCCCTGCATCAGGCTCTCTGCTCAGCAGGGAGTCTGGTTCCCTTTCTGTCTGCCTGCCTCTCTGCCTACTTGTGATCACTGTCTGTCAAATAAATACAAATTAAAAAAAAAAGATAATGAACAAAGTTCTTCAGGTTGAAGAGGAATGATAGCAAATGGGAATTGGGATCTATAGAAAGAGAGAGGAACACTGGAAATCTAGGTCTAAGAGACTATATATTTTTTATTCTTAGTTTCTTTAAAAGACAAGACTTAAGTTTAACACTATTTTGTAGGTCTGTGACATATGTACAGTAGCTCTCCCCTTATCCATAGTTTTGCCTTCCGTGATTTTGGTAACCTGTGGTCACCTGCAGTCCAGAAGCAGATTATCCTCCTGACATACCATTAGAAGGTCAGTAGTAGCCTGACGCTGTGTTGTATTACCTACGTCAGTCACCTCACTTCAACTCATCCTGCAGGCATTTTATCATTTTACATCATCCCAAGAAGGGTGAGTACAGTAAAATAAGATATTTTGAGAGAGAGCATATTCATATAACTTTTATTACAGTATATAGTTATAATTGTTCTATTTTATTATTATTGCTAATCTCTTACTGTGCCTAAATCATAAATTAAGCTTTGTCATGTATGTATTATGTTATATGTATGTATGTATATGTTATGTAAATACATAAACGTATACATGTTTATGTATTAATAGAAAAAAAACCAGTATATATAGAATTCCATTCTATCTGCAACTTCAGGCATCCCCTGGGGGTTTTGGGATATAGCCCTTGTGGATAAAGGGGGACTACTGAAGATGTAATATATATGACAATTTAGTCCAAAAGGTGAAGGGCAATAAATGAACTATTTTGCAAAGGTTGCTATATTCTTATGTGAAGTAGTACAATATTAGCTGTAAGTAGATTGTGATAAGTTTACATATTGTTTCCATAGAGCAATCTCTGTCTCTCTCTCTGACACACATGTAAAGAGATGCAGCTAAAAAGCCCATAAAATTGTTACAATGAGATACTAAAAATAGTTAGGTTAACCTAAAAAGAAGGCAGTAAAGGAGGAAATGAGGGGGGAAAAAACGGATGGCACAAATAGAATGGTAAACCAAGATCTAACCAGTATCAATAATTACATTAAATGTAAATGGATTGACCATTCCAGCATAGGTTGTCAGACTGGATGAAAAAGGGATAAACACAGATTGAAAGATGATGATGAAAGGTACACCATGTGAACAGTAAGAGAAGAATGCTGGAGTAGCTGTATTATCATCAGACAAAATAGACTTCAAGACAAAGTTTACTGCTAGAGATAAACATTTCATAGGAAAGGGATCATTTCATCAGAAAGACACAATCATTGATGTATATGAACCTAAAAAAAGAGCTTCAGTACACGTGAAACAAGGGGGTCCTGGGTGGCTCAGTTGGTTAAGCGTCTGACTCTTGATTTTGGCTCAGGTCATGGTCTCAGGGTCAGGAGATGAAGCCCCACATTAGGCTCTGCACCCAGTGGGGAGTCTGCTTGAGATTCTTTCTCTCCCTCTCCCTCTGCTCTTTCCCCATCCCCACCTCCACCTATGTGTGCATGTGTGCACTGTCTCTCTCTCAAATGAATAAAATCTTTAAAAAAACAGTTAAAAAAATACACATGAGGGGCACCTGGGTGGCTCAGTGGGTTAAGACCTCTGCCTTCGGCTCAGGTTGTGATCCCAGGCTCCTGGGATCGAGCCCTACATCGGTCTCTCTGCTCAGCGGGGAGCCTGCTTCCCCCCCACCCCTCTCTGCCTGCCTCTCTGCCTACTTGTGATCTCT
Source organism: Martes martes (assembly GCF_963455335.1). Taxonomy (NCBI): domain Eukaryota; kingdom Metazoa; phylum Chordata; class Mammalia; order Carnivora; family Mustelidae; genus Martes; species Martes martes. The sequence goes on along the minus strand of NC_137893.1, from coordinate 116,469,572 downwards.
GTCTGTCAAATAAATGAATAAATCTTTAAAAAAAATACACATGAAACCAAACAAAAGCAGAAAATTAAACAATTAAACCAAAGAATTAAAAGCAGAAAAGGACAAATCCACAATTATAATTTGGTGTTTTTAATACTCCTCCCTCAGTAGTTGATAGAACAACTTGAGAAATATAAATAACGATACAGAAGACCTGGGGTGCCTGGGTGGCTCAGTCACTTAAGCATCTGCCTTCGGCTCAGATTGTGACCCCAAGGTCCTGGGATCTAGCCTGTGTGGGGCTCTCTGCTCAGCAGGGAACCTGCTTCTCCCTCTCCTTTTGCCCCTCTACCCTGCATGTGCAATCTATCTCACTCTCTCAAATAAATAAAGTCTTTAAAGCAAAAAAAACCCAAAAATACTTATTTAAAAAAATCTGAATAACATTATGCATTGCCTTGCCTAATTGACACAGAACACTATAAGTAACAACTGAAGAATGTGTGTTCTTTTCAAGTGCACAGGGAATGTTCACCAAAACAGACCACACTCTAAATTATAAAATATGTCTCAATACATTTCATAATATTGAGAAGTTACATAGTGTGTTCCCTGCCTATAGCATGGAATTAAATTAAAAATCAATATCAATAATATAACTAGAAAGGCCCTGCAAATTTGGAATATTTAAAATACGTTTCTAAATAAGTCATGGTCAAAGAAAGCATTATAAAAGAAATTAGAAAATATTTCTAGCTAGTTGGCAATGAAAATTCAACATAATCAAAGCTTGTGGGATGTAGCAGATAAAGTAAGTATTGAGAAATATATAGCTTTAAAAACTTATATTAGGGAAAAGTATAAAAAATCCGTGATTGAAGTTTCCAACTTAAGATGCTAGAAAAAGATGAGCAAAATAAATTCCAAGTAAGTAGAATATAGGAAAAACAGAAATCACTGAAATTGAAAATAGGACAAAAACAGAGAAACATAATACAGACAAAAGTTTTTTTTTTAAAATATCAAAATTAACCTTTAGTGAAACTGGTCAAGAAAACAATAATAAATACTATGAGGAATGAAAGAGGGTATATAGATAGATCTTACAGATGTTAAAAGGTACTAAGGGATGTTATGAGTATCTTTTGTCAAAAAATTCAACTTAGATGAAATGCACGTAATTATTTGAAAAACATAGCTTACCAGAACTGGCAATGAAACAGAAAACAGAATATGTGAGTAGCCTTATTAAAGAAATTGCATTTGTTATCAGAACGTTTTTTTATAAAGAAAACTCCAGATCCAGTTTTATTGATGACTTCTTTTGAATATTTAAGTAAGAAATAATACTCATTTAACACAAATTCTTTAGAGAAATAGAGAAGTGAAACACTTCCCATCTGTTTAACATGGTAACAGAAGCCTGACAGATGTTGCAGACAACATGAATGTCTATGTAGAAATCTTACGGCTTCTTAAAAAAAAGTTATTAGAACTGATAAGTTAGCTTAGCAAGGTTGCAGCATACAAGATTAATAGATAAATATCAATTTTTACAAAGATTGGAAATGAAGAAGTATAATCTTGTTATACTTCATAGTAAGTATAATTCAATTCACAGATATAATTGTTTACATAGAAAATCCTAAGGAGCCTACAAAACAACCACTAGAATTAATAACTGAATTTAGTAAGGTAGTAGGATACTAAGTCAATATAGGGATGCCTGGCTGGCTCAGTCAGTGGAGCGTGTGACTCTTGATCTCAGGATTGTAAATTTGAGCCCCATGTTGGGTGTAGAGATTACTTAAAAATAAAATCTTAAAAAAAAGTCAATATAAAGATATCACTTTTATTTCTATCTTCTAGCAGCAAACAACTAGAAAACATTTAATTTCCTTTAATAATAAATAGTCCTTTACTGTACATATATATATATATAAAGAAAAGATGTACATGGAAAACTACAAAACATTGCCTAGAGAGGTTAAAAAAGATCCAAATAAATATGCCTACATTGATTGTATACCGTGTTCAAGGATAGGCCGACTCATTTTTGTTAATATGTTAGCTCTCCCCAAATTCAGCTATGCAATCCCAATTAGAATTTCAGCAGGTGCTTTTTTTCTTCCTCCTACAGAAAATGGCAGGCTGGTTAAAAAATTTATATGGAAATGAAAAGGACCTAGAATGGCCAAAGTAATCTTGGAGAAAAAAGCCAAATGAGGTTTATACTACACTTTCAAAACCTAAAATGAAGTTGCCACAATAAGGCCAGCGTGGTATTGGCATAAGAATGAAGCAGATCGGCACGCCTGGGTGGCTCAATTGGTTAAGCGGCTGCCTTCATCTCAGGTCATGATCCCAGCATCCTGGGATCGAGTCCCATATCGGGCTCCTTGCTCAGCAGGGAGCCTGCTTCTCCCTCTGCCTCTGCCTGCCACTCTGCCTGTGCTCACTCTCTCTAACAAATAAATAAATAAAATCTAAAAAAAAAAAAAAATGAAGCAGATCAGCAGAACAAAATATAAAGTTCAGAAATAAGCCATTGTATATAAATTGCACCTTAAATGAAACAATTAAAAACTTTGAAAACAAAAGTCCAGAAGGAGAGCATTTTCTTCTAAGAAAGGCATATATCTGTTCATGTATTAAGTTTTGAGAGTAAAACTGGTTAGGGCAAACTTCTAAGACTGAATGGTGTATTCTAGCACGTTATCCAGGTTGGAATAATGTTAGCTACTTTAGTGGTTGAGATGGTTTGTTTAGGTGATTTAGGGACCCTGTGTTTAATTAGTGGCTTGATATGTTATATTTTTGCTAAAAGATATATCTGTGGTGTGGCTGGGCAGTGAAAATACTTTGATATGAATTTGGGTAGGAGGCTTAGAAACCAAGGCCTGAGCTGTGATCACCTTAGTGGGAAAAGAAATGAAAGAAGTGAAGTGCATTTGCAGATATTTTTGCTCTTGTGGGGTTCAATTTCTGTGGGACCTGAAGCAGACTGCTTATTGCAACTTATTCACTGTATTATTAACAATAAAAATACTGAATTTCAGAGTGAAAAATTGAGTGAATGCGGAGTTGTCTCATTTCTGCCATTGACTTGTTGCGGGATTTTACCACTGGCTAGCTGGACAAGTCATTTAACTTCCCGGCCATTTGCAAATTGTAGATTCGGACTAAATGATTGTTTAAGATTCCTTCTACTCTGAAATGCTGTGAATCTGAAAGTCTAAGAATTCTCACTTCCTAACGTAGTACATTTTCACAAAGATGTCTGAGAGTCTTTCTCCGTTGTCTCTTTGGCAGATTGCAATCCCCTGGCAGAAATGAAACCTGATCAAAATCTGTTTCTCCAACTTGGTTTCATCTTAGCTTCTATGCTCTATAACAGTAACAGATGGCCAGAAAAATGTTTCCCCACATACTTGAAGTGGAATAAATAGAAGGCTTCCATTAGCCTTTTCAGCAACCCTGGAATCAGTGATACTATCCTCAATTAGGAACGCAGATGCTGAGTAAAGTGGTTTCAGATCAGATCTCAGATCTGGTTTCCTTGGTTCTGCAAACCTCCACAATCCTCTACAACAGGCCCTGTGGATTACCTTTTTACCTATTCTTTGTTATTACTATAAAATGCGTCGAAATCAGTTGAGGAATTCTTACTGCGTTTTTTGAGAAGCTAATGACGTGCTATCCATCTTTTGTTGAATACTAAAAGTAAACTGATAAATGAAAAAGCAAATATATATCATTATTACTGTTAGGGGAGAATAGTCATGGTGGTCCACAGATCTGCATGTAATCTCTAGAGATATTCTTTATTCCGATAGCCAAAATTATATAATAAAAGGAAATTTATCCTATGCCCTACCTGGAAATACGCATGATCACGTTTCATCTGGAAAAAAAAAAGTGATCACTTTCATCTGGATCTTTGGGGCAGGAAGACAGGTTCTCCTGGGTTTTGTAGTATGCCAAGAGGCTGGTGAGCAGGCCTCACTGAGATTAGTCTGTTGTCCTGGCTGCCTGGTGTTCACACACTTGCACTTACTTCCAAGATCAGCCCACCCAGTTACTATCAGGATAAATTGGGCACGGGGTTCTCTCCTCCACAGAACTGCCCTGAAGAAGGCAGTGCTGTCATTTGCCAGATGACATGGTTACAAAGTTCATAGAACTCTGCTGGTTACCAACTATAGGCCTGTTTTTAATTTGTTGGTTTTTAGTTTGTTGGTTTTAGTTTGTTTACAAGCTTGATTTTTTACTAGCTTCCTTGATAATTTTGTTCCCTGTCCTAAGTTCTCTTGTGACCCAGTAGTATTAGAGAGACAAGGGGTGAAAATCTTATTCTTGGAGCCAGAGTGGGATATAATGGAAAGGCTTTGTAGAGAACATTAATTCAGTTTCAACCTTGTCCAGATTTCAATTTGTAGACACCTGGGTAGAAAGGATAGAAATAGGCATACTAGGAATGGAAGATGATACAGTGAGATAGAAAGAGATCTGAGGGGTTGTCTCTTCAAGACATCTTGAGTCCTAGGATAATAATATAAGCCTCCTAAACCTTTTTTTTTAAAGATAATAATTTAATCCTTGTCTAAAGACAGCAGTGGAATCCAGAAATAATGATTACTGTTTATTTATTGAGCACTTAAATGCCAGATATTTAATGTCTGTTAGTTAGCTCTGTAATCCCAGCTGTCCTGTGAAGTTGACTGGACAGTTAGTCACAGCATTAGCAAGTGAGAGAGCCAGGTTTTGAGCCCAAGTCTAACTCTAAAGCCCATTCTCTTAAACACCACGCTATAATAAGGATAGAAGTTGAAAACATTTCTGTTCTTGAAGAATTAATTGACTATGCATCTCTTTTCCATCTTGAGCCTCCCATTTTCCCTTCCCTGAATTACTTTAGCTGGTTAACTGAAAACTCAAACCATTTCCAAACTTTAGAGAACAGAAGAATCACCCCTTTGTTTGTTTAAAATGCAGATTCCTTACTCCTGTCCCCATTGTGATGCAGCATATCTGGAGGGCGGCCCAATAATCTGCATGTTAATATAAACATATGCCAAAATGATTCTACCCATTTGATCACGGGACCAACGTTTAAGACACAGTACCCTAAATACTGGCGAGGTTAGGTTGAACTATAACACAATCTCATACTTTTTTTTTTCCAAGGCTTGAAAAATAACATGTATTTTATATGGAGCTGCAAATAATTTTGCATAGAACACAATGTAGAAGTTAGATATATGGTGCTTATTTAGTATATCACTTTGAGAATGTCAGTACTAACATGCAGTATAACTTACTTTTGACTGTGTTTATGTTTCATTCAAAGTATGTTCCTTTTTTTTTTTTTTTCCAGAGAGGAACATCCTTGAAAAGTCCTTATCACTTTCTTTTCTTAAAAATGGTTTTTATCGGAATGACTGGGTGGCTCAGTCAGTTAAGCGGCTGTCTTTGGCTCAGGTCATGATCCCAGGGTCCTGCGATAGAGCCCCGCATCAGGCTCCTTGCTCAGCGGGGAGCCTGCTTCTCCCTCTGCCTGCTCTGCCTGCTGCTCCCCCTGCTTGTGCTCTTTCTCTGACAAATAAAACCTTTTAAAAAAAGGAAGAAAGAGGGGCACCTGGGTAGCTCAGTGAGTTAAGCTTCTGCTTTTGGCTCAGGTAATGATCTCAGGGTCCTGGGATCGAGCCCCATATCGGGCTCTCTGCTCAGCGGGGAGCCTGCTTCCCCCCCTTTCTCTGCCTGCCTCTCTGCCTACTTGTGATCTCTGTCTGTCAAATAAATAAAAATGAAATATTTTTAAAAATGGGGGAAAGAAACTTGTCTTTTGGGTCTAGAGAATAAAATTGGCTCATACCCAGTAAATGTTGATTAAACATTTTTTTATGAATTGAAGTCAGTAAAAGTATGTGTAAGGGTATAGGATTTCATTTTACCCTACTTAGAAGCTAATAATTAGTCTGCTGTAGTTCATGTGATGCTGACAGAGCACAAGAGACTCCTGGATCAGAGACCAAGGACTTTATTACTCATAGTCCAGAAGTAGCATAAGCATGTTTGCATTAGGTCCCCTTGCCCCCTCAAGTCCCATCAGAGTGGCCCAAATGGATGTTTACACATAAGTTCTAAGAATGGAGCATTGAACTTGGGGAATCCGTTGTTTTTGTGGTAAGTGATAAGCAAGTCTGCTCTGTGTCCTAGGGTGGGGCATATTACTTTATCCCCCAAAGCTGATCTTTTCAAACACAGTCCTGAAAAGTGGCCTGGGTAAGCAGTGGTCAGGGTCATGCATTTTTGGCATATTCAGAAAGACATGTAGGAGTATAAGAGACCCATGGAGGAGTAGCTCTCCCAACAGCAAGTACATATAATAGGTAATTGATAGAAATCTTAGAATTATTGTGAAATACTTACTGCACAAAAAGGTATAGAGAGTAATGTAATGAATAGCCACACAGTCACCTCCCAACATGACAAATAAGTGTTATTCGTGCAGATGCAGTTTCCTGTGGATCCTTCACCTTGTCTCACAGGTAAGCAATTTCCTGAATTTGTCATCATGCCAGTGCAGTCCTATGAATCCCTTAATATCATATAGTATTTTTTGCATGTTTAGAAACTTGTAAAAAATTTTTACTATCATTTAAAAATCGTTAAAGAGCCTTTTTACATAGTACCATTTTAGGCACCATAGAAAAAAATGGTGATTATACAACTCTTGCATGTCACGATCTTATGGTCCAAGGACAACCAAAATCACTAAAATATAGCTTAGTCATGGGAAAGGATATATGTGAAAAAATACAAGTTGGTAAACAATATGTAACTCTAAAGTCAGTTATTGGCATCTAATATAGTAAGGACTAAGTATAGTTATGGACGGAGGGCAAAATACAATTCATTATTGGGGCAGAAAATAGTGACTCTGAGAGGCAGCAACAATGAGAATTACAGGCATGAGATTTGTCATAGACAATTTGTCATACAGGAGAGAGGGATATGCTGTGAGTAACTGACCTTACATTGATCTAACCAGAAAGATGGGAGAAGGGAGCTGGGAGTAGGTAGCCTGCAGGATAGTTAGCTGAGAGGTATGTAGGTGTGTCAGATGACCATTTTGATTAGGAGGGAGAGCTGAGACTGAGCCTCTGACCTCATAGGGCTTCACATCTACTCACACAGGGGTGGTTACATAGGAGAGAATTAGAAACTATCCAAGATCCTCTGTGATTATGACTGAAATGTGAGTAGCAGCTTCCAGAGATGTAGAAGAAAAAAGGTTTCATGTGAGTTGCAGCAGCGAGGGAAAGAGCCTCAGTGAGAAGTCTTGCAGTGGGCCTTGAGTGGCAAATTGTGGGGAGAATGCTTCAGAAAAAGGGGAGGCAAGAGCACATGAGCAGACTGGAGACACTAAGTGTGAGACGATTGAGAAGACTGACCTGTGGGAATTATGTCCAGGTGACTTGACCTATATGCAGTTTCCCATGGTCTGTATTTTGCTGATTGCTTGCTTGCAGTTCAGGGGTTTCCCTCTGTCCTCTGTATTTCCTACAAATTAGCAGGTGGACTTAGTAAAGCATGATGAGATTCAGGCTCATTTGCAGGACTATAAGTGTGTGTGGGGGTCTTCCTTGATCACATGAGTAAAGGTATGTGTAAGGTTCTAGGATTTCATTTGACCCAACTTAACAAGCCAGCAATTAGCCTGTTACTGTTTCACATTCTAACTTCATAGAGCTCCTTTGTCTGTTTCAAGTAGTGTTAAAAAGTATGACTTATTTTCTGAGATATCCTGGTCAGTCCACTGCCCCCTCCCACTTTTGTCTGTACCATCTCTTCTCTTTATTTCTGTTTTTCCTATCTTGTTCAATTTGGATTTCTCTCAGCAGTTTCTTTCCAATGTGGGTGCCCTGTCCTAGGAAGGAGCCTTGGTTAGTTCCCTGAGTTTAAAAGGCTAGACTGCTCCAGGTCCTTTGGGCCTCACTGGGACCCCTTGCAGTGGACTCAACCCCATTAGTTTTAGTCTCTGCAATCAGATTGGCCCACACTGCTTTTCATTTAAAACTCGGCTAGCTTGGGGTTCTTCCATCCTCTGGTCTGTCAGAGGCCCTATTGCTTTCCCTCTGTGTTGATCTGCACAGTAGCTGCTGGGCCTTGATGTTTTTCCCTCTTTATATGGAGTTTTATGAGGATGATTTGTCTTCTAGTTTTATTATAGATACTGTCCGTGGGCTTTTTGTGGTGTTATCTAGTTGCTCTTTTGAATGTGGGGATTCAGAAATATCAAAGGCTTTGTTGCCACTGCCGTTTCCCCAGAATCCTCTTTGTAGGTGCTTGAGTAGAAAGGTCACACAGTAATGAGTAGAATGGTAGGTCTGACCTAACATCTTACTTGGCATAGAGACAGTGTGGTCATTAGTCAACACTTGTTCTTTAACTTTCTCTTTTCTCCAAATTGAAAAGTGTTGGCAATCATGCCCATTTAGTGGATTTCCATGGAAATAATAGCTTCTTATCTTTACTCTTTTCAGGTTCACCAAGAATCTTTCCCCAGACAAAATCAATTTGAGCACCCTGAAAGGGGAGGGGCAGCTGACCAACCTGGAGCTGGATGAAGAGGTTCTACAGAATGTGCTGGAGCTGCCCACCTGGTTAGCCATTACTCGGGTCTACTGCAACAGGGCCTCCATCCGGGTGAGAATGGGGGTCAGAGTGCTGTTGCTGTCCTTGGCCAGCAGGCATGTTTTCTTGAGGGGCAGCTCCCACAGCCCTGAGTGTTGCTTTCCTCTTTCAGATCCAGTGGACAAAGTTGAAGACACACCCCATTTGCTTGGTAATGGCCTTTCTTGATTGCAAGTAATCAAATGGGGATGGCTGGGGTGGGGTTTTAAAAGATCTGAGAGGAGATGGGGAGGAGTCCTGACAGGCTAACCCTTTTGGGAGTGGTGTTTGCTCTGTCTGGTTTGTGAGCTTCTCTCTGAGACAGAGTGACTGTTGTCTGGGCTTATTCTGAAATTACTGTGCGGTGTAGCAGTTAGCACTGAGACACAAGACCCAAGAGTCCTCGGTGGTTTTGCCTTTTGTTTTTTATAACAAATTTTGCTGTCTAGGTTCTACTTCTGGATTTCCTTTGGAATCCTGACAGAGAAAAAATTAGAAATCTAGTTCATGTTAACTATTGGGTGATTAGCTGAAAGCCCTTCAGGAACTCACCAATATATATTTCATTCAAAAACTAGAATCCCCAGGGATGATAATACCTCTGTAACTTGGATTTATGTTGTAGTTTTCTGCTGTGAGCTAATCCTATGCTTGTTCCGGAGTTCTGCTGCTAACGGACATGGAAGAGGAAAGATGAGGCCTCTTCTTGCATTTCAGTTTGTTCATTCATTTGACAAACATTTATTGTCTGCCCACTGTAGGCACAGCACTCAACTAGGCAGTACAGCATAGGGATGGATAAGATGCAGTGTGTGTGCTGTGTGGGTTTTTGTGCAGATGCTTAGCTCTCCGTGGCTTTTATTTCAGTGTCTGGATAAGGTAGAGGTGGAGATGAAGACATGTGAGGAGCCTCGGCCCCCAAATGGACAGTCTCCTATTGCCCTCGCTTCAGGACAGAGGTTAGTTGCTTAGGTCCCTTTTATTTCCAACATGTTAACTGTTCCATATCAACTTTGAGTGAAAAATGAACTTTTTATTTGGGAATTTTCCAACCTACACTAAAATGGAGAGAATGGTATAATCAACCCCCAGGCACCTAAGATCTGATTTCAACAGTTGTCAACATGTTGCCATTCTATTTTCACCTTTTCTTGCCACTGTGTGTGTGTGTGTGTGTGTGTGTGTGCACGCTTGTACGTGTATGGCATGCACTGTAGTATTTGAAAGCAAATCCCAGACACCATATGATTCCATCTGTAAATACTTCTAGATACTGTGTCTTTTTTTAAAAAAAGATTTTATTTATTTATTTGACACAGAGAACACAAGTAGGCAGAGAGGCAGGCAGAGAGAGAGCTGGGGAGAAGCAGGCTCCCTGTCTAGGAGAGAGTCTGATGCGGGGCTCGATCCCAGGACCCTGAGATTATGACCTGAGCCAAAGGCAGAGGCCTTAACCCACTGAGCCACCCAGGCGCCCCAAGATATTGTGTCTTTAACAGACGGGGACTGTGAAGAAAGAAAGAAAAAACACACAAAACTATTATCACAATCAATAGAATTAATAGGAATTTGTTAATATTATCTAACACTTACTTCATATTCAGTTTTGTGAATTGTCTCTAAAATATTTTTTCCAATGCAGTATGTGGCTCCAAAGAGCTCCACATATTACATTTAGGGATATGCCTTTCAAGGCTTTTTAGTTCTAAACAACCCCCCACACCCACTCTTTATTATACCATTTATTCTTTGTAGAAACTAGATTTTTTTTTTTAAGATTTATTTATTTATTTGACAGATCACAAGCAGGCAGAGAGGCAGGCAAAGAGAGAGAGGAGGGGAAAGCAGGCTCCCCACTGAGCAGAGAGCCCGAAGTGGGGCTCAATCCCAGGACCCTGGGATCATGACCTGAGCCGAAGGCAGAGGCTTTAACCCACTGAGCCACCCAGGCGCCCCGAAACTAGATTGTTTTTGATAAAGAATTTCCCACATTTTGTATTTTGGCTGATTGTGTCCTCAAGGATATATTTTAAATGTTTCTCTTTTAACCTGGTAGTAAGATTTAAAGGCTTGGTTTGAGTAAATGTTTTTGTTTTCTTGGTAAGACTACTCTAAAAATTGTACCATGTATTTCCTATTGTAATATATCAGGAGACACAAAATGTTCCTTTGGTTAAGATTAATCAGTGGATTCAGATAATGATGGCCTGATTTATCCATTGTGATTAAGGTCCTCATCTACTTCATCTCATGGTGTAAGGACCATTGATAACCATTGATGATAATTGTGTAGGTCTGTTATATTTCACTGTCGATGCAAAACAGGGATTTTATAATTCTTTTCTTCCTATTACATTTATTAGCAATAATAGACTAGCAATAATCTCTAAGATTTTTTGTGGGTGTGGGGGGAGGATGAAGGAGAGTTACCATTTTGGATTCATGTTTTTTTTAACAGCTTCATTAAGGTATAATTGACACCAAATAGACTACATATACAAAGCATACAGTTTGATAAGTTTTAGCCTATGCACACCATGCAATCATCAACACAAGCAAGACAATGAACATATCCGTTAACCCTTAACCATATTGTTGTTCTCCCTTATATTCCTTCCCTTTCCTTTCTCACGCCCTCCTATCCCCAGACAAGCATGGCTTTCTGTGACTATAGATTAGTTTACATTTTCTATAATTTTATATAAAAGGAATCATAGTATGTAGTATGTAGTGGTTTTTGTCTGGCTTTTTTTACTCAGCATAATTATTTTGAGATTCATCCATGTTGTTGAGTGTATCAATAGTTCATTCCTTTTATTACTGAGTATTATATTCCATTGTGTAGAGAGATCAGAATTTGTTTATCCATTCGCTTGTTTTTTGTTTGTTTTTTTTTGTTTTTTTTTTAAATCCATTCACTTGTTAGTGGACACTTTATTTGCAGTGTTTGGCTATTATGAATAGTGCTGCTATGAACATTCATATACAAGTTTTTGTGTGGTCATGTGCTTTTATTTCTCTTGGGTAAATGCCTAGGAATGGAGTGGTCGGGTGGTAGGTATGGTAGGTAAGATTTAGCTTTTTAAGAAACTGCCAAACTTTTCTTTTCTTTCTTTCTTTTCTTTCTTTTTTTTTTAAGATTTTACTTATTTATTTATTTGACAGAGAGTGAGAGGGAACACAAGCAGAGCGAGTGGGAGAGGGAGAAGCAGGCTCCCTGCTGAGTGGGGAGCCCAATGTGAGGCTCGATCCCAGGACCCTGGGATCATGACCTGAGCCAAAGGCAGATGCCCAACAACTGAGCCACCCAGGCGCCCCAAACTGCCAAACTTTTCCAGAGTGGTTTACTATTTTACATTCTTTTTATGCTTTTACATTTAAATTTTCTTACATCCTACACTTCCATTTACTTTTTTTTAAAAAAATGTTTGTTGTATTTCATACATTTATAGCCGTTACTTGTTTTGATATTCAGATGTCCTTATCTTTGGCCAGGGAGAGCCTTTCGAAGTCACTGCCTGTGTCTTTTGGAGAAGATCCCAGTAATCTTTTTCCTTTTAGACAGAATAAGATGTTTCAGGCTTCTCATATGCATCCTTACTTCAGACCTGGAATCTGACATTTCTCCAGGAACGCCGATTCATTTTAGTGAGAAATGTTATTTAAAGAGAACAGTCTGGGCAAAATTGTATTCATTGAGTTGTCATTGCAATAAGGCCTTTTCAGTGTTCAGTTCTAGCATAAAGGTATTTTTAAGAAAGAGAAAAATAAATCATGACAATATGAGGATATTTCTCAATTCAAATAAAAAAGAGGATTTTAAAATGACTGTTTTAGATTTAATGTTTGTATTTTTTGTTCATATGCTGAACCTTGGTTCCTAACAACAATAATATAATAAATGATTCACTTTTTTCAATTATTTAAAAAAATAACAAAGCCAGTATTGTAACTATCAATAAGACTACTGAGGACGGTAGATTTCTGTGTGCGTGTATGTGTTTTAAACTTATGATATATCCCACTAGGGAAGTATGGCCAAATGCTGTGTTTTAAAGTCACTTGAAGTCATTTTTCATATGTTCAGGATACCAATTTGACATACAGAGAGGTTTTTTTTTTTTTTTAAGACAAATTTTGCAGTTTTAGGCTCACAATAAAGTTAGAGGAAGGGGCACAGATTTCCCATATCTTCTTGCCCCTGCGCATGCATAGCCATCTCCATTATCAACATCCCCCATCAGAGTAGTACATTTGTTACAGTGGTTAACCTACATTGACACATCACAATTGCCCAAAGTCCATAGGTCCCATTAGGGTTCATTCTTGGTTTTGTACATTTTTTGGGTTGGGAAAAATATAGAATGACATGTGTCCACCATTATGGTATTTTCACAGTGTATTTTCACTGCCCTAAAAATTCTGTGTGCTCTACTTATTTATCTCTATTCCTGGCCCCAACCCCTGAAACCACTGGTATTTTTCACTGTCTCCATTGTTTTTCCTTTTCCAGAATGTCATATAGTTGGAATCACACAGTATGATTCATCTTTTAATTTTTTTTACTTTTTAAAAGATGTTACTTATTTATTTATTAGAGAAATAGAGAGCACAAGTGGGGTGAAGGGCACAGGAAGAAGCAGACTCCCCCACGGAGCAGGGAGGCTGATGTGGGGCTTGATCCTGGGATTCTGGGATTGTGACCTGAGCCCAAGACAGACGCTTAACCAGCTGAGACACCCAGGCACCCCCATCTTAACCACTTTTTTTTTAAATTTCTTTTCAGTGTTCCCAGATTCATTGTTTATGCACCACACCCAGTGGTCCATGCAATACATGCCCTCCTTAATAACTACCACTAGGCTCCCTAACCCCCTAAGCCCCATCTTAACCATAACCCCCGCCCCTCCAAAATCCTCAGTTTGTTTCTCAGAGTCCACAGTCTCCCCTTCCAATTTCTCCCTATTCACTTCTCCTCTCCATCTCCCAATGTCCTCTGTGTTATTCCTTATGCTGCACAAATAAGCTAAACCATATGATAATTGACTCTGTCTGCTTGACTTATTTCAATCAGCATAATCTCTTCCAGTCCCGTCCATGTTGATACAAAAGTTGGGTATTCATCCTTTCTAATGGAGGCATAATACTCCATAGTATATATGGACCACATCTTTTTTATCCATTCATCCGTTGAAGGGCATCTTGGTTCTTACCACAGTTTGGCGACTGTGGTCATTGCTGCTATGAACATTGGGGTACAGATGGCCCTTCTTTTCACTACATCTTTATCTTTGGGGTAAATACCCAGTAGTGCAATTGCAGGGTCATAGGGAAGCTCTATTTTTTAATTTCTTAAGGAATCTCCACACTGTTTTCCAAAGTGGCTGCACCAACTTGCATTCCCACCAATAGTGTAAGAAGATTCCCCCTTCTCCACATCCTCTCCAACACATGTTGTTTACTGTTTTGTTAATTTTAGACATTTTAACTGGTATAAGGTGGTATCTCAATGTGGTTTTGATTTTAATTTCCCTGATTACTAATGATGATGAACATTTTTTCATGTGTCTGTTAGCCATTTATATGTCTTCAACATTGGCCACGGCAACTTCTTTCAAGATATGTCTCCAAAGGCAAAGGAAACAAAAGTGAAAAATGAACTTTTGGGACTTCATCAAGATCAAAAGTTTCTGCACAGCAAAGGAAATAGTCAGCAAAACAAAGAGGCAACCCATGGAATGGGTGAAGATATTCACAAATGACACTACAGACAAAGGGCTGATATCCAAGATGTATAAAGAATTCCTCAAACTCAACACACACAAAACAGATAATCATGTCAAAAAGTGGGCAAAAGACAATGAACAGACACTTCTCCAAAGAAGACATACAAATGGCTAACAGACACATCTTAACCACTTTTTTTTTTTTTTAAGATTTTATTTATTTATTTGACAGGAGAGAGAGAGCACAAGTAGGCAGAGCAGCAGGCGGGGGGCGGGGAGCAGGCTCCCCGCTGAGCAGAGAGCCCGATGCAGGGCTCGATCCCAGGACCCTGAGATCATGACCTGAGCCAAAGGCAGAGGCTTAACCCACTGAGCCACCCAGGTGCCCCTTAACCACTTTTAAGTGTACAGTTCAGTAGTGTTAACTCTACTCACATCCTGCAACAAATCTCCAGAGCTTTTTCATCTGAAATTGGAACCCCATATCCATTTGTATTGGTTTGCTGTGACTACCATGACATAATGCCTAAATAGTTGAAATTTATTGTTGAAATTTCAGTAAATTTCAAATAAGTTGAAATTTATTTTCTCACAGTTCTGGGGGCTTGAAGTCTTATTATCAAGGTATCGCCAGATCCTGAGGCCTCTCTCCTTGGCTTGCAGACGCTGACTCCTTAGCATTTTCTCTCTACCTGCTCATCCCTAGTGTTGCTTCATTTTTTCCCTTTAATTGGAGTATAGTTGATATACAGTGTTTTATTGGTTTCAGGTGTACAATATAGTGATTTGACAGCTCTACACATTATGTAGTGTTCATATGATAACATATGAACACTATGATATGAACATATGATAACATGATATATGATATGTGTTCATATAACATATAAGATATATCACATATATGGTATGATATATATAATATCATATATATGATGTACGTGATAACATATGATATAACACATATGGTAGTGTTCATATGTTCATATGATATTAATGATGAGTATAGTTATCATATATTATTGCAATATTATTGATGATATTCCCTATGCTGTACTTTTCATCCTCATGACTGATTTATTTTACTACTTGAAGTATGTACCTCTTCATCACTCCACCTATTTTGCCCACTCCTCTGATTCCTCCTCTCTGGCAACCACCAGAGTGTTCTATGTATTTATGAGCTTATTTTGTTTGTTCACTTGTTTTGTTTTTCAGATTCCACATATAAGTGAAATCATGTATTTGTCTTTCTTTATCTGACTTGTTTTACTTAGCATAATACATTCTAGATTCACCCATGTTGTCACAAATGGCAAGATTTCATTCTTTTTAATGGCTGAGTAATATTCCATTGCATATATATATCACATCTTCTTTATCCATTTATCTATTGCTGGGCAATTGGATTGCTCCCGTTTCTTGACTATTGTAAATAATGCTGCTATAAACATAGGTGTGCAGATATCTTCTTGAATTAGGGTTTTCTTTTTTTAAAAAATATTTTATTTATTTATTTAACAGAGAGAGAGAGATCACAAGTAGGCAGAGAGAGGGGGAAGCAGGCTCCCTGCTGAGCAGAGAGCCCGATGTGGGGCTCGATCCCAGGACCCTGAGATCATGACCTGAGCTGAAAGAAGAAGCTTAACTCACTGAGCCACCCAGGCGCCCCAAATTAGGGTTTTCATTTTCCTCAAGTAAAGACCTAGAAGTAGAATTACTGGATCGTATGATACTTCTCTTTTTATTTTTTTGAGGAACCTCCATATTCTTTTCCACAGTGACTGCGCCAAATCGCCATTCCCACCAACAGTGCACAAAGTCCCCCCCCCCTTTTTTTTTTAAAGATTTTATCCATTTATTTGACAGAGATCACAAGTAGGCAGAGAAGCAGGCAGAGAGGGGGGGGAAGCAGGCTCCCCTCTGAGCAGAGAACCTGATGCGGAGCTCGATCCCAGGACCCTTGGACCCTGACCTGAGCCAAAGGCAGAGGCTTTAACCCACTGAGCCACCCAGGTGCCCCTTCAAATGTTTCTTTTTCTTCACATCCTTTCCAAAACTTGTTTCTTGTTGTTTCGATACTAGCCATTTTGACAGATGTGAGGTGATAGCTCATTGTGGTTTTCATTTGCATTTCCCTGATGAGTGATGTTAAGTATCACTATCCCTCTTAATGGTTTTTTTGTTCAACAGAAATGATTAATTCTAATATAATATAATGTATGCCCTTTTTTTGCCCTTTATGCTTAACCCTTTTTGTGTCTTATTTAAGGGCTCTCTTCCTGTCTGAAGGCATGAAGATATTCTCTTTTGTTTTCTTCTAAAAGTTTTATTGTTTGACCTTTCACATTTAGATACAATTGGTCTTTTTTTTTTTTTTAAGATTTTATTTATTTGTTTGACAGAGGGATAGAGATTACAAGTAGGCAGAGAGACAGACGGAGGGAGAGGGGGAAGCAGGCTCCATGCTGAGCAAGGAGCCCGATGCGGGGCTCAATCCCAGGACCCTGAGACCGTGACCTGAGCCGAAGGCAGAGGCTTGAGCCACCCAGGCACCCTGATACAATCGGCCTTAAAAATGGTTATTTTTTTTTTGTTTGGCGTAAGATAGGAGTTAATATTATTTTTTCTCTGTCAATATCTTTGAACTGACCATGTGCCATTTTTTTTTTTTAAAGATTTTATTTATTTATTTGACACATGGAGATCACAAGTAGGCAGAGAGGCAGGCAGAGAGAGAGGAGGAAGCAGGCTCCCTGCTCAGCAGAGAGCTCGACACGGGGCTCGATCCCAGGACCCTGAGATCATGACCTGAGCCAAAGGCAGAGGCTTTAACGCACTGAACCACCCAGGCGCCCCACCATGTGCCATTATTGAAAGACCATCTTTTCCCTACTGCTCTGTCATCGCTATTATAAATTAAGTGTCTCTCAATGTAGTTGTAATTTGTGAGTGCGGTTAAACATTTTTTTTTTTTTTAAAGATTTTATTTATTTACTTGACAGACAGAGATCACAAGTTGGCAGAAAGGCAGGCAGAAGGTGGGGTGGGGGGGAAGCAGGCTCTCCGCCGAGCAGAGAGCCCGATGCGGGGCTCGATCCCAGAACCCTGAGACCATGACCCGAGCCGAAGGCAGAGGCTTTAAGCCACTGAGCCACCCAGGCGCCCCAACGGTTAAACATTTTTATGTTTAATATCATTTGCACTTCCTTCTCTGTGAACTGCCCATACTTTGTCCCATTTTTATTGGCCTTTTTGTTTTCAGTTTCTTGAAGCTCTTTATACATTAGAGATGTTAGCCCTTTGTGATATAAATTGGAAATATATATTTTTTCCAGTTTATAATTTCTATGCCTTCTTTTTATCTCTTGTAATGAAAACTGATTTCATTTACATGTCAAGAATGTCTGTGTTTTCTACATCCGGGAGGACTTTAAGATGGCCTTCATTCCTCTTCTTGCCATTTCTGACCTCTCACTGTGGAAGTCCAGCTATGCTCTTTGGGATATATTTGACAGGGTAGAGTTGGGATTGTTCTTGACCTCTTGCTCACCTGGCTGTACTTCTTTCCTCTTTCCACTACCTTTGCAGAGTATGCTGTGTCTTTGAAGGTTTTACAGAAATCTAGCATTTCCTTTCTTTAGTTATACCTCCCCTCATGTACAACATTCACATTTGGGTAGTTTGTGGATTATAAAGCTTTTTTTTTTTTTTAATTTATTTATTTGTTAGAGAGAGAGCGAGCGAGCACAGGCAGACAGAGTGGTAGGCAGAGGCAGAGGGAGAAGCAGGCTCCCCGCCAAGCAAGGAGCCCGATGTGGGACTCGATCCCAGGACGCTGGGATCATGACCTGAGCCGAAGGCAGCCGCTTAACCAACTGAGCCACCCAGGCGTCCCTAGTTTGTGGATTATAAAAATATTTTTTAATTCATTCTTTCTAACAAAACGGAGATTATTTCTAGGTCAACTCTTTTTCTTTTATTTCATTCCTCAAAAAATCCAATTAAGAGTACTGCATCATAAAACATTTTCAAAATTTAAAAAATGTAAGTAGAAATAGAAAGAGAGATAAAAGAAAGAAATCATCCAAGTTCTAGCACCCAAAGAGAAACAGTGTTAATAATCTTGTCTGATGTCTTCCACTATAAAAAGTGTGTACAAAGTCTCACCTGCTTCTGAACCTCGGTCTCCCTCATTTGTTGCAGTGAGTATGGCTTTGCCGAGAAGGTGGTGGAGGGGATGTTCATCATCGTCAATTCCATCACTATCAAGATTCACTCCAAGGCCTTCCACGCTTCTTTTGAATTGTGGCAGCTCCAGGGCTACAGCGTCAACCCCAACTGGCAGCAGAGTGACCTCCGTCTCACCCGCATCACTGACCCCCACCGAGGAGAGGTGACAGCCCCAGTATTGCAAGAGGAGAGAATGGGGAGATTCAAAATAGGACTGTTTTTTAAAAGATATTATTCCTGCTTTGGGGTTTTCCGCAGATATGTCGCCCATTCCTGTGAACCCAAGAATCCCAGTGTTACTGCTACATGCCTTCTTCTTTTAGGGATCTCTGATCCACTGCATTCTATTGGTAGGATCCCAACTGAGAAATGATGGGAGTTTCTCCCTTGCTAGTCTTTTCTCCCTTGGACTTCCTGCCTCTTGGTTAATTTCATCCATAGAATTAAAGGATTTTACTTTCTCTCCTTCTAGGTTCTAACATTTAAGGAAATAACTTGGCAAACACTTCGAATTGAGGCAGATGCTACAGACAATGGTGATCAGGACCCAGTCACCACTCCACTGAGGCTTATTACCAACCAAGGCAGGATCCAAATAGCCCTCAAGAGAAGAGTGAGTATGTTCTCTGCCCTCATGAAAACTTCTATCTTTTGTTCTCGTAGACAACCTTAGAGTTGTTGTTCTCTGTTTTTTAAATGTTACTGGCCCCAGAAGTGACAATCAAAAGTGGCAGGCCTGGGGCACCTGAGTGGCTCAGTGGGTTAAGCCTCTACCTCCAGCTCGGGTCGTGATCTCAGGGTCCTGGGATCGAGCCCCGCATTGGGCTCTCTGCTCAGCAGGGAGCCTGCCTCCCCCCCTCTCTCTGCCTGCCTCTCTGCCTACTTGTGATTTCTGTCTGTCAAATAAATAAATAAAATTAAAAAAAAAAAGTGGCAGGCCTATAATTCAGTGTTGCATAGAACATTTCTGTGAACATTTGCACCTCCTTATCACCTGAATTTTGGAAACCACAATTTTTACCCATACATAGGGACACCAACATAGACACCTGGCAGTTGACTACTGTTGTTTTCTTGTTAACCACAGAAAACATTAGTAGTTTTGTAAGAAATTGACTCTCCAGGGGCGCCTGGGTGGCTCAGTGGGTTAAAGCCTCTGCTTTCGGCTCAGGTCATGATCCCAGGGTCCTGGGGTCGAACCCCGCATCGGGTTCTCTGCTTGGCGGATAGCCTGCTTCCCTCTCTCTCTCTGCCTGCCTCTCTGCCTGCTTGTGATCTCTGTCTGTAAAATGAATAGATAAAATCTTAAAAAAAAAAAAAAAAGAAATTGACTCTCCATAGTGTTTGCTGCTTTCTTTTCATGTTCTGGGTATTGAAAAGCCTCTCCAAAATTAATCAGGCAATAATCACGTTGAGGAGTTGGAATGATACCAGATATTGAACCCCATGTTTTGTGTGGCCCTTTCAGACCAAAGATTGCAATGTGGTAGCCTCCAAGCTGATGTTCCTGTTGGATGACCTGCTCTGGGTGCTAACTGACTCGCAGCTCAAGGCTATGATGAAGTATGCAGAGTCACTGAGTGAGGCCATGGAGAAGTCAGCCCAGCAGAGAAAGAGCCTGGCTCCTGAACCTGTACAGGTTGGAGGCAAAACAGATACCGTTTGGGGTCGGGGGGGCTAGAGAGATGGAGGGCCAGACCTAATTCATACCAACATAGGTGAGGTCTAGACTTCATTAGGCGTTTTTGGGGGCATTTGTCATTTGCATAGGCTTTGTTTGTGCTTCTAATTTATTCTATTCATTGGGTGCCTCTGGTCTGTTAGCTATATAGTACTAGCCACTGGGAGGAAAACTATAATAAGCCTCTTGTTCCTATCCTTAGAGCTCTGACTGCCTTACAATGTGGACTGTAAACAAATTATTACAATAGGAGGTGGTCAGTATATAGGTAGACACTATGCCATGAGAGCACGAAGAAGAGGCATCTAACTGCACAGGCTGAAAGGGGGCATTTAAGAAAGACTACTGGAGGAGGCAGTGTTTTGGCATCAGTCAGCTAAGTCCTGGGGAGTGAGAGCTTGGGGGGCACTTCAGACCTAAGAACAGTGGTACTCTGTCTAGAGTTACAAGACTAATTATAATAAGGCTTTTTGGAGTTTGGGTTCTTTAGGTGGGACAGACCTACATAAGCTATCAGGTGAACAGTTATGGGAGAGAGCAGCCATCTTGTGAAATTGTGGCTTTTTCCAGACTGAACTAAAGCTTAAGAAAGGCTGCGAGGAGCCTCTCTGGGTTTGGACTTATTTTTTTGCTCTCTGTCACATGTAGATCACACCACCTGCTCCCAGTGCCCAGCAGTCCTGGGCCCAGGCGTTCGGGGGCAGCCAGGGTAGCAGCAACAGCAGCAGCAGCCGCCTCAGCCAGTACTTTGAGAAATTTGATGTGAAGGAGTCCTCCTACCACCTGCTAATCTCCCGCCTGGACCTGCATGTTTGCGATGATAGCCAGTCCCGAGAGCCAGGTACTCTGGTCAGCCTGAGCCTGGGCCTGGTGCTCCGTCGGCACCTTCGCTCTTCTCAAGATGCTGTGGAGTGCTTTGGGAAGCTTCCCTTAATCCCATCCATTCCTTGGGCCTCGGTCTCCGGTGGTCTCTTGCTCTGTTGGTGTGAGGTGCTTTTAGCCTTTTGGGTGCGGCGGGACCAGCGTCCGGATTTAGTAAAAATACAGAGGCCAGTGCTCTCGCAGGCCTCACTGAGTCAGAATCTTAAGGGGCAGAGCTCAAGCAGTGTACACTTTTTTTCTTCCCTGCTTATCTTGGGCAATGCTGGCCATTGGTATGAGCTTCTAGGAAACTAAATTCAAGTATAGGAAACTCCAGGATTTTCAGGCTTTTGAGTCAATTTAAAGACTTTTTTATGTGTAAATGCCCTCTTCCCAAGTAGAAGGGTTATGTTGTATTCTCATCATGCTTTTACAAATTGATTGGGGCAGTTAGCATTACATACGCATATAGGTTTATTCAAAATGAAAAAGGAATTGATTCATTTTCTCCCTTCATGAGCCTTGGGGAACTCACTTAGCCTCTTGTTTAACCTCAGAATTTCTTCATTTGCAAACTTGAGTTAAATCTTACCTGACTCCTTCACCTCATTGGTTGTTGTCAGGCTCAACTGAAATAATATACTGAATTTGGAGGACCTTAATTATGGCACATACTCAGTATTATTATCCCTCTGCTGCCTGTTCCTTTAATACTCTGTCTGCATTCCCTTTTTACTCCCCTCTGCACCACCTCTTGGCTTGAGATGCTCTCATATGGTAGATTTTTCTTGTACTGCCTTATTGTTTCTGAAGGCTATATCTGCCTCTTGATGACACCTAGACTGTTTCCTCGGGGGGAACTTGCTTTTTCTTCCTAGGACTCCAAACAGCATTGTCTCTCTTGCTTAGCTCTTCCTGGTGTTGAAGTGACTTCAACCCCCATCTACTCCTACTTGGAGACAGCTAAAAGGAGCCATGACAACATAAAGATTGCTTTTGCAACCACAAGAAAGAAATTGCTCACTGGGTTGCCACCCACTTATTTTGGAAGTTCTTTCCTAAAACGATTATTGTTTTGTCTTGAATCCTGTCACAGGTCTTTATTTAAGAGTATATTATTGGAAAAAAAAAAGAGTATATTATTGAGAGTTTCATCCTCTTGCTTGGTGAAGGGTATGTAGCACTGTCCCCTTCATATGGCCAGGACCCATAATGCACACTAAGTAAGAGTGAATGACTAGCCTCCCCTGCAGCCCTCATGTATTTATTTATTACACGAAATAAATCTATGTGGTGGAATTTAGGGAATTTTTGGATGAGATATATTTAGATAAGGGGATAACTCCCATCCCACCTTACCCAGGTGTGGTGTATGACTCTGTAAGGAACAAGAAACAGAACAAGTTCTTATGAATTTGACTCTTCTCCTAGGATTTGGGGTGTAAAGGGAGGGGAGAACTAGGTGGCACAGAAAGGGCTGTGTGATTCCCTGGAGTTGTTCTAATATGCAGCCATATTACTGCTGGCTGATCCAAATTGAGATGGGCTGCAAATATAATGTACACATGGGATTTTGAAGATGTAGTAGAAAACCAGAGTGTAGAATGCCTTGATAATTATTTTCATATTGATTTATGTTGAAATGATAAAATATTGATTATATTCATATAAGTAATAGTATGTATTATTAAAATTAATTTCACTTTTTTTAAAAAAAATTTTATTTATTTACTTGACAGAGAGAGATCACAAGTAGGCAGAGAGGCAAGCAGAGAGAGAGATAGGAGGAAGCAGGCTCCCCGCCGAGCAGAGAGCCCAATGCGGGACTCGATCCCAGGACCCTGAGATCATGACCTGAGCCGAAGGCAGAGGCTTAACCCACTGAGCCACCCAGGTGTCCCTAATTTCACCTTTTGAAAAAACTTTTTCATTTGACTATTAGAAAATTTAAAATTACTTATGTGGCTCACATTATATTTCTAATGGATAGCATTGCTCTAGAACTGTGTGTCCAGTATGGTAGCCAATAGCTACATTTGGCTGTTAAAATTAAATAAATAAAAAAATTCCATTCCTCGTTTGCACCAGCCACATTTCAAGTACTCAGTATAATCTACAGACCATAGAAGATTTTCATCATCACAGAAAGTTCTTTAGGACAGTGCGGCTCTAGAGGCTCCTTAAAGGCTACATTTTTGGGGTTTTTTGGTTTGGGTTTTTTTGTTTTGTTTTTATTTTTGTCTTTTGGTGAAAAAATTTAGATTTAGCTAGCTGTACTCAGTTTAGATGATCCCAGTTTTGTTGGCAACATCCAAAGTCTCAGTCAGGAGCCAGACGAACATATGCCGCCTTCTCTCTATCAAGCCTCATTTCAAGGTGTTGACCTTGGCCATGTCAGTGTCCTAGAGTTTCTTCACAGCCTGTTTGATCTGGTCCTTGTTTAGCCTTGACATACATAATGAACACAAGTGTATTGTTGTCTTCTATTTTCTTCATGGCTGACTTGGTGGTCAGGGGGACTTGATGAGGGCATAGTGATTGGGCTTGTTTCCCCTGGGGGGCGCTCTTTTGAGGGTATTTGGGTTGCTTTCAGAGTTGCAGTGTCTTTGGTCGTGGGAATGTAGGTGATGTGCGGATCTTCTTTTTTGTGTGTGACTGTGGATGCCTTTCAACACCACTTTCTTGGCCTTCAAAGCCTTTGCTTTGCCTTCGGTTTTGGGAGAGGCAGGGGCTTCCTTTTTCTTCTTTGACACCATCTTTGTGAAAGGGATCTACTTGCTTTTTCATTAAGGAACACCATAGCCTGGGATATTGGGCCCTTGAGTAACATGCATACCTCTCCCTTGGTATTGGAGGTGAAATTATTAGAAACTGGTGGGTCCTTGGCGACAGTTTGGCTTGAGGTGGGGCAGCACTATCTCTTAAAATAAAATTGGAACAGTGTATATTCCAGCCTTCAGAGAAGAGGTTACTGGTTGATGGGGAGGAGTGTCATCTGCCTGTTTTTAACGCTTCTTCCTTAGGATGAGATCTGTGACCCAAAAATTTTCTTTATCACTCTTAAGGCCATGCTGTCCTCATTCTCATCCTCAGCGCATTGGAGAATTTTAATTACTCATTTATGGAGACTGTTTACCATTTATGTCTCATATATGATTATGTGTTTATAATTAAATATGTTGATAATTGGTAATTCTATTTGATCTTGATTTTAATTCTAGACCCTATTTTAATATGCTCAGTCTCTATAGTTTATTGTTCTTTGTCATCTAAATAATTCCAATGGAGGGAGCATTGCTATGAAACCCTCTTCCTCCAATACCCTCAGTCATACATTTTTAAGTAGGATGGTATCACCCAACAGCAGTTGCAGATTGGCTCTTTCTTTTTATTATTATTATTTTTATTTTTATTTATTTATTTTTTAAAGATTTTATTTATTTATTTGACAGACAGAGATCACAAGTAGGCAGAGAGGCAGGCAGAGAGAGAGGAGGAAGCAGGCTCCCTACTGAGCAGAGAGCCTGATGTGGGGCTCAATTCCAGGACCCTGGGATCATGACCTGAGCCAAAGGCAGAGGCTTTAACCCACTAAGCCACCCAGGCGCCTCTGGCTCTTTCTTTTTAAACACCTTTATTGAGATCGAATTTACATTCCATAGAATTCACCCATTTAGAATATACAACTCAGTGTTTTTTTAGTATATTCATGGGGTTGTGCAATCATCACTACAATCTAATTTTAGAACATTTTTGCCCTCCCTAAAAGAAATCATGTACCTGTTAGCTATCACTTTTCCATTTTGTAGCTCTAAGCAACCACTGATTTACCTTCTGTCTTAAGTTTTGCCTGTTCTGGACATTAAAAAATTGACTCTTTGGTGAGGTGTGGGATCTTAGCTATAACAATAGCTTGTCCTCTTCCAAAGCTTAACGCTGCATGATAAAATTTTATTCCTTAGTACTAAATTTCTTTCATTGAGTTTTCTTGGATATCACATGAGGAGCATTGACATTGACTTCATGGAAGATACACAAAATCTGGTGAATAGATGGCTATGATTATAGGACTTTCTCCCAATTGAGTGCTCACTCTCAAAGTCATACGGTAGGAGTGGCCTGCACATGTCTCCTGGCTGCCTTTGGCTGCCTTGTCGGGTTGTAATATTTGAGCCTCACTGCTTTTGTGATTTCAACTTTAAGAATTAAATAAAAATAGTATATACTTGATTATTTAATTCTACAAGTTATTCAGCAAATCATTAACTAAGTGCTGAAAAGAAAGAATATTGACCCAGTCTGAATGAATACCTAGCAGCTAGATTAGCTAAAAGATTTTTTCTCATATCAAGCAAAAGTTAAAAGTTAAGTTTACTAAGGGGTGCCTGGCTGGCTCAGTCAGTAGAGCATGTGACTCTTGATCTCAGAGTAGTGAGTTCAAGCCCAACTTTGGACATAGAGCTTTCTTTTTTATTTTTATTTTTTATTTTTTTAAAGATTTGTATTTATTTATTTGACACACAGAGAGAAATCACAAGTAGGCAGAGAGGCAGGCAGAGAGAGGGGGGGAAGCAGGCTCCCTATGGAGCAGAGAGCCTGATGCAGGGCTCGATCCCAGGACCCTGAGATCATGACCCGAGCCAAAGGCAGAGGCTTAACCCACTGAGCCACCCAGGTGCCCCTAGAGCTTTCCTTAAAAAAAAAAAAAAAAATTCACTAAAATTAATTTTAAGAAATTTATTTAAATTTTCCATTTTTTTGCTGAAAAATACTTTTGAATAATTAAAAAATTTGATTATATTGCTGTTGTATATTTCTATAAATTGCTAATTTGCATGTATAATTTGATACATTATAATTTATATAAATAATAAGTTTCATTAAATGTTACTCAGCAAATATATTTATAAAGTTGTGAAATATTAATAGCTTTAAGTTTTAAATTTAACTTTTAATTTAAAAGAATAATTTAGTCTTTTGTCACCCTGCATTGAATAAAAGGAGTAAACTTTTTTTTAAGACTTTATTTTAAGACTTTTTTAAGACTTTATTTACTTATTTGAGATAGAGTGAGCAAGAGAGAGAGCAAGAGAGAGAGAGAGCATGAGGTGGGTGGTAGAGGGAGAGGGAGAAGCAGGCTTTCCACTGTGCAGGGAGCCTGATGCAGGGCTCGATCCCAGGCCCTGGGATCATGACCTGAGATGAAGGCAGACGCTTAACCAACTGAGCCACCCAGGCGCTTCTGTACTTATTCTTTTTATGTATAAAGCACAGACAGACATAGTACATAAGCAGATATATAGTATATCCGTGGTACGAAAATTTCATAAAGAGGCAATTAGGAAAAAATGTCTAAGTAAGTTCCTTAGAAGTAATGATAATGAACAAAAAGATTGAGAAAAAGGAACATGAGTGTAGGATGGTGATTAGTCCAGAACTTGAGATGGTGAAATCCAGACAAGATGGAAATGGACCAGCTTACACCCAGAGGATCCCATGGTATTTCCCTTCACCCTAATAAGAAATAGAAATGTAGAACAGAGTCGGTCAGACAATATGCATATGTAAGGGAAGTAGTTTCTATTCTAACTACTCTACTAACAATTCTTAGAGTGTAGTTGGAGAGGTAAGGTAGCAATAGGGAAAGTTTGGGATGCCAGGTGGCTCAGGCAGTTAAGCATCTGCCTTTGGGTCAGGTCTTGGATCTCAGGGCCCTGGAATCAAGTCCCACATCGGGCTCCATGCTCAGCAGGGAACCTGCTTCTCCCTCTGGCTCTTCTGCCTGCTGCTCCCCCTGCTTGTGCTCTCTCTCTCTCTCACACACAAATAAATAAATAAAATCTTTTAAAAAAAGAGGGAAAGTTCATTCATTTAGTGAGAATTAAATGTAAATTCAAGATAAACATAATATAGGGGCACCTGGGTGGCTCAGTGGGTTAAAGCCTCTGCCTTCGGCTCAGGTCATGGTCCCAGGGTCCTGGGATCGAGCCCCACATTGGGCTCTCTGCTCAGCAGGGAGCCTGCTTCTCCCTCTCTCTGCCTGCTACTCTGCCTACTTGTGATCTCTGTCTGTCAAATAAATAAATTAAAAAAAAATCTTAAAAAAAAAAGATAAACATAATATAGTATTTGACTTAATGCTAGAAATTCCAGTTTACCTACAATATCCTGTATGTGTATTTTTTTTTTTAAAGATTTTATTTATTTAACAGAGAGATCACAAGTAGGGAGAGAGGCAGGCAGAGGGAGAGGGAGAAGCAGGCTCCCCGCTGAGCAGAGAACCCAATGTGGGGCTTGATCCCAGGACCCTGGGATCATGACCTGGGCCGAAGGCAGAGGCTTTAACCCACTGAGCCAGCCACCCAGGTGCCCCCTGTATGTGTATTTTACAGTTTCCTTGTTAGTGCAGTGTTTGGTGTTCCATGGTACTGTGTCTGTATTTTATGTAAGGATTGTCTAATTATATCTGAGGCTAGGATATGAAAGGAAATAATGTGGTTTCTGTTTGGGGGGAATTTGGCTTATGTCTCTCCAGGTCTTGAGCCGAGGAACAGCAATCCTGGCATTGTTAGGTTTTGGGGAACCAATCAATCAGAATTTTAGAGTGTGTCGGTGGGATACCTAGGATTGTAATCCCTGAATCCTGAGTTTTGCTGTTTCTTTTGCCTTTCTGGAAATCTGGCAGCCATTTACAGAGATAATATACTTTTTTTGGGTGTTGTCCGTTGACCATTATAAATGAAGAGAGGAGGGCCTCAGACTTCTACATCACTTGACATCATGGCCTTTGCGTTGCACTTGTGTATCAACCAGGCTTTTTTTTGTAGAGAAAGAGGGGAGGCAGCCGGGGTGTGGGGGTCAGGGCTGGAGGGTAGAGAGAGAAAGAATCTTAAGCAGGCTCCACACCCAGTATGGAGCCAGACGTGAGGTCCAATCTTACAACCTGGAGATCATGACTTGAGCCAAAATCAAGAGTTGGTCACTTAACCGACTGAGCCACCCAGGTGCCCTCAGGCTTTGGAACTGATCCTCAGAGGACTGAAGTACTTCAAGTGCTATTTAGGCTTCTGTGTTTCTTCTGCCGTTGTTCACCTTTATTTTTCTTTTATAGGTGTCTCTGCAAACAGACTCATGGGCGGTGCAATGCAGCTTACTTTCCGCAAGATGGCATTTGACTATTACCCCTTCCACTGGGCAGGTAGGACAGTTCTGAATGGCAGCAGTGCTAGTGCGTCCCAGATACCCGTGTACTGAGGACAGATTCCTGGGTTCATTCCTGACTTCCTAACAGGAGGTTGTGCCTGGAATTGCAGCTCAGAGGGGTGTTGGGAATAGCCCTCTTCAAGAAACTTGTTGGGTCTGCTATTGATGATTCTTTATAAGTGGTGGGAAGAAGTAGGAGGAGAGACAATGGTTGAGATGTTGCTTTTGACTCTGTGCTCTGCCCCTTACTTCCACTAGTTTTAGAGCCTTTCGAGTCATCTGTGGTCAAAGATAGTAGTAGTCAGCAGCTGGCCTTTTAGAGAACCCTAGGGAAAAATCACATGTGGAATCCAGAATAACTTAAGTGTTCTCACTAGAGAATTTTTACTTACCCCAGAGAAGTCTGGATTGGAGTGAGGGATCAGATTCTGAACTATGACTATTCCAATGGAAGGGGAAAATCAGAATGTTGGATCATGATCTTGGACCAAAACCTTTTTGCTTCTTTGTTGCCTAGGGGACAGCTGCAAGCATTGGGTACGGCACTGTGAGGCCATGGAAACCCGAGGCCAGTGGGCCCAGAAGTTGGTGATGGAATTTCAGAGTAAAATGGAGAAGTGGCAGGAGGAGATGGGTCTCAAACCGCCCTGGCACCTGGGAGTAGATTCTCCCTTCAAGAGGAAAGCAGGTGGGTTACAAGGAGCTGGAGGACTCCTATTGCTTAGCCTCTTGCTCTTACTTTAGCATATCCAGTGAAGATAAAGCACTGGACTAGCTAATTGCCTGAACCTTAGTCCAGGGAAAGACATCAGTGACTTCTTTTCTTTGCAGAGTCCTAGTTGTCTTTAGGACTAGCTGCAGTGTTGAGGAGAGGTTGTTGTCACCTTTATTCCATAGGCTGTGACCTTGATCTTAAGGAGAATACAATTTTTGAGTTCCTTCTAGGAGTTAGACTGTGTTAAGCTCTCTTTCCTACATACAGCCTTAGTGATCTTAGGATTTTTACTTTCCTAATTCTATTAGTAATGAGAGTTGAATGTACCTGATTCTCTTCCCTACCTTCTTATTTTTATTTAGATTCTCTCTCCAGTCCTCGAAAGAACCCCCTTGAGAGAAGCGCCTCTCAGGGTCGACAGGCTGCCTTCCGGCCTCCCGCCTGGAATCGCTTGCGCTCTAGCTGCATGGTAATACGGGTGGATGACTTGGACATCCACCAGGTGAGAAGCCCAGGACGCCGGGAGACACGGTTGGAAAGGGGTGGAGCAGTATATTTGGAAGGCAACAGGTGTGAACAAGATTGTGGAATTCAGGGGCTGCTTCCCTCACTTCTGAGGGGATAGATAACACTGGTCTGTTTCTTTCTAAGCACAGATGACTGTTGAAAGCAGGACTTGGAGTTCCCCCAGTTCCCTCTGATACCCTACTACAAACCTGCCCCTGAGAGAAATGAACTTGCAGATAGTGTGAGCAGGTTTGAGAATGCCTGCAGTACGTTTGAGAGGCACGCTGCTCCCTGTGGCAGACTTGGCAAGGGTGACAGTGGCTTTCTAGGACCTCAGAGGGAATTGAGGAAATTCTATTCTCGAGGCTGTATAGGTGCGAACAGCAACTTGTGTGTGGTTGTGTAGGTTTCTACAGCTGGACAGCCGAGTAAGAAGCCATCTACACTCCTTTCCTGCAGTCGAAAGCTTCACAATCTTCCCACTCAAGTCTCAGCCATTCATGTTGAGTTCACAGAGTATTACTTCCCCGATAATCAGGAGCTTCCAGGTAAGCATCTGATCTGGTCACTTCTTACTTTTTAGCTCATGCTCTGCACATCTGCCAACCTTGCGGCCATGGCTTGTATTCTCATTTGTCGCTAGGAATTTTAGGTGTTCGAGCTAGTTTAGCACACCTTTGTTAAAAACTCCGCCTTGTATGAATATGCACCTTGCTTTCTTCATAATAAAATGTGTATCAGTTGGTAAGTAGGAGTTGAGTTGCTACTCTGTACACAGCGATTCTTTCTTTTTTTTTTTTTTTTCCCTGCTTTCTAGTTCCCTGTCCCAATCTCTACATTCAGTTAAATGGTCTGACATTTACTATGGATCCTGTCAGCTTGCTCTGGGGAAACCTCTTCTGCCTGGATTTATACCGCAGTTTGGAACAGTTCAAAGCCATTTACAAGCTGGAAGATTCCAGCCAAAAAGATGAACACTTGGATATACGACTGGATGCCTTCTGGTTGAAGGTAGGGAAGAGTGGGATTTTCGTTCCCTGTTGGCAGCCCTAGCTGTATTTTTCCCAGGGCTATAATTCAGGGTTCTGCTGTGTTCCTTTAAGAAAAACAGTGTAGCAGCCCAAATGGTTGGTCTTTTATGCATGTATTAATAGCAGGTTGTGGAGCTACTCGGGTGTCCATTCTGAATTGGGTTTCATTTTCTTTCTGAAGGTTAGCTTTCCGCTGGAGAAGAAAGAGCAGGCTGGGTTGCATCGTCCTCAGGCCCTCATCTTTTCTGCATCAGGCATGACTGCCACCAATACACGTCATGCCCCACATTGTAGTTGTCCAGACCTCCAAAGTCTCTTCCGAGGTTTTGCAGCTACTGAGTTCTTTCATTCCAGTTATGTTCACTTTCCCAAGGTTCCAGGTGGTTTTAGCCTTCTGCACATGCTTTTTTTACATCATGCTTTTCAGATGGATTCCCGCCTCCCTCAACCCAGTTCCCTCCCTCCCCAGAGGCTTAAGGCTTCCCAGGATCTGTGGTCCATCCACTTCACCCAGATCTCCTTGGACTTTGAGGGAACAGAGAACTTCAAAGGCCATACCTTGAATTTTGTGGCCCCCTTTCCCTTGTCCATTTGGGCCTGCCTACCCCTCCGCTGGCAGCAAGCTCAGGCACGGAAGCTCCTTTTGACCACAGAAGGCAGGCTGAAACCATCTGCTAGCTTTGGCAGTCCTGTCCATTCTGAAGCCCTTGCCCCTGATGCTGTGCCCCATCAGAGGTCAAAGACTGAGCATGATTTGAGAAGCCTGTCAGGCATTACAGAAGTCATAGATGTTTTGAGAGAAGGCAGCAGTAGTGTGGACAGCAAAGGGCCTCTGGCCGAGCTTGAGGATGCCGCAGATGTTCACATGCTTGTACACTCCCCTGCACACGTCCGCGTGAGGCTTGACCATTACCAGTACTTGGCTCTGCTCCGCCTGAAGGAGGTACTACAGGGTCTTCAAGAACAGCTGACTAAGGACACAGAGGCCATGACTGGCTCTCCTATGGAGGACCAGACAGCTTGCATTGGGATCCTCTTCCCCAGCGCTGAGGTGGCTCTGCTCATGCATCCTGGCCCGGGGGCTGTTGAAGCTGACTCTGCAGGCTCAGATACCACCAGCCTCATCGATTCAGAGCTGTCTCCGTCAGAGGATAGGGAGCTGAAGTCTGATGCCTCCTCAGACCCGGGCCCAGCAAGCCCCGAGAAGGTTCTGGAGGATAGTGGCGTTGAAAATCCGGATGCATCCCAGGATATGCCAGTGCCTCTCCATAGCAATGGAGAATTACAGGATTCAGATTCTCTTGCACAGCAGGAGGCAGGGAGGGGCCATGAGGCAGTGGATTCCTTACAGGCCAAGAGACTGAACAGAGCTCAGGCATCTGCCTCACCAACTATGTTGAAGCCCCCAGGTGGCAGGGATCCTGTGAATGGACAGGCCGAGATCATCCCCTTAAAGAACATTGAGGGAGAATTGTCAAGTGCTATTCACATGACCAAGGATGCTACAAAGGAGGCTCTGCATGCCACTATGGACCTCACCAAGGAAGCTGTGTCCCTGACTAAGGATGCCTTCAGTCTGGGCAGAGACCGCATGACCTCCACCATGCACAAGATGTTGTCCCTACCCCCAGCCAAGTGAGTGGCTCTCTGCCTCCTTCATTCACCCTGTTTCTTCCTCCTAACTCGGTCGTTGGGCCTAAGGCCTCCTGCCGTGTGTATTGTTAGACTGGGGAATGGCATAGAATGGCCTCTTCAATGTAGTGAAGCCTTTAGTTTTCAGTGCTGTGTGCAGGGCAGTGGAAGAATTTTCTGGCTACGTAGAGGATATAGGTATACCAACTGGAGAGAATTATTTTCAAGACTACATCTAATTCTGTGATAGGAGAAGAACCAGAAATTGGATTTGCACCTGCCTCCATATAGCTTAGCCTATACTTGGGCAGTTTTCAAGTCAACATTTACTGCTACATAGGATCTTCCTTCCTCTACTGATGCACTATTATTGATACAGACAAACTCTGTGAGAATAATAATAATAATAATGATACCTGGCATCTGTATGATATTTTATTGTTTTTAGTGGCCTTTCACATAATATTTTGTTTGATTTGCTCCTCACAGCATCCCCATGAGGTAGCAATTGAAATTCCTCAGAAATATCCTCTGTTTATAGCTGAGTGAACTGAAGTTTCAGAGGATGAGCCATGGGTCCTGTATCTTGTAAACAGAGAAGCTGGGGCTTTGGATTTGCTCTCTCAGGTACACCTCATCAATGTCAGAGTAATAGAGAAGGAAGAATTTCATATGCTCATTCAACAAAAATTTTTCGAGCCCCTACTTTGTGCCCAGCTCTGTGTCAGACACTGAAGAAACAGTAGGGAGTAAGCAGAACAATACAGAAATGCATAATCAGAAGAGTGGAGAGGTATGGACTTTTCCATTGGTGCCTTGTGGTTTTACGAATGATAATGAGGACTGTGGGAAATCTTTGTTGGGATGCTTTGTGGTTTGGGGACCATGGTTTGAAAAACAGTGGCTTTGGAGCTTTGTCTAAGTGGATTGTGGGCCTAAGTGGGTCTCTAAGCAACGTCAGTGTTACTACGTGGCTAGGCACAGATAGCCTAGAAGGAAACCTTGAAAAGATAAATGATATAATAATACTAGGCAACACTTACAGAGTGCTTTCTTTGTATCGGGCACTGTCCCGAATCCTTACAATATTAATCCATTGAATTCTTGTAACAACCCTGTAAGACAGGTACTAATATCAGTCCCCATTTTACACATGAGGAAACTGAGCTCAGAGAGGTAAGAAACTTGCTCAGGATCACACAACTCATGAGTGTTGGGGCGAGGACTGAGAGGCTGGACTCCCAGCCACCAAATGTATCTTTCTAAATGGAGAAGCATAAAGGAGATGGGAAAAGAGGAGAGGGAGGTGATAAAGGGAAAAGAAAGGTGTGTGACACAAGCCCCTTTTCAACCCCCAACCTTGACTTGCAGATGACCCCAGTCCCATGGCCTCTTCTCAGTCCTCTCTGTCCTTGGCTGTTCTGTGGCATTAGCCTTGCCGTCGTCCTGACCGCTTCTAGCCCTGCGAGGCCCCTCACAGCGCACTTCTTGGCAGGAGTCAGTCCTTCCTTCTTCCTTGGCTGCTTTCATCTGCCTTCTTGTCCTATAAACCTAACTGCTCCACTGCACTAGGCTCTCTGTAATCTGATGACTTTTATCATAATCTTTATGTTTTAAGTTATAAAAATGATTTGGGTTCATTTTGTTGACAATGTAGAAAAAGGAGAATAAAGAAGAAAACAAAGTCACTTGACAACACAATGCAGAGATAACCACTATTCACATTTGGATCTGTTTTCTTCCAGTTTTTATACCTTTGTTTGAGTATTCACGTGAATGCTTATATGTGTGTTCACATACACCATACACAAATATTATTTTTACTGTAATAGAATTATTTCTTTATCATCTAGAAAATTTCCAGTTGTATTCACTTAATATTTGTGAATCATTTCCCATTCATGAGGTGTCTGAAAACATAATTCTTAATTGCTCTGTTGTATTCTGGCAAATGGATGTATCCTAATTTATTCATTCATCCCACTATGGGGAGGGGTTTAGTGTGTTTCCAGTTTTTCTCAGAACCAAAGCTGGTTTTTGTTTTTGTGAACATTACTCTTTATGCATATCTAAATCTTTAGAATGAAAACGTAGAAGCGAGTTATTTCTGGGTCAGACGCTGCAAACACTTTTAAGTTTCTTGGTTTGTTTGCCAAACTTTAGGAAAGTTCATATCAGTGTATTTTTGTATACTTTCTCTCTAGGTTATTTTATTCTTCTCCTCACCTCTGCTCTAGTCTGTATTTTCACTTCTGACTTTTCTCCCCTCCCCTTCTCTTCATCGAAAATGATGTACCATACATAGTTGCCCATGGATTTCCCAGGGGTGTGGTGAACCTCAGATACATGAAAATAAATTCCCTATCCCTCCACAGACCAGTTCTTTCTTTTTTCAGTAGTATTGTTCTCCTGCCTCTTCTAGCCATTTGTCGGATTCTGACTGTAATTCCTAGAGCAGGGATTCTCAGACTGAAGCATGCTTCGGAATCATCTGAAGGGCTTCTTAAAACAGATAGCCGAGGGGTGCCTGGGTGGCTCAGTGGGTTAAAGCCTCTGCATTCGGCTCAGGTCATAATCCCAGGGTCCTGGGATCGAGCATTGGGCTCTCTGCTTGGTGGGGAGCTTGTTTCCTCCTCTCTCTTTCTCTCTGCCTGCCTCTCTGCCTACTTGTGATCTCTGTCTGTCAAATAAATAAATAAAATCTTAAAAAAAAAAAAAAACAGATTGCCAAGTCCCACCCTTACAGTTCCTCATCCAGTAGGTCTGAGACAGGGCCTGAGAATATGCATTTCTAAGCCCGTTCCCTCTCCCCGTTGGTGCTGATGCTCCTACCAAGATGGAACTTTGAGAACACTGCATTAGGGAGTCTCATATCCATTTTTGCTGTCTGTTCCTGCATGTGGACTATTTCCGTAAACTATTAATTGATTTCCTCATTGGAGGTATTTTCCTCACAGCTTGTTCGAAAGAGCCAGGTCAAACTTCTTAAAACACAGGTCTGATCTTGTTATTTCCCTACTCTAAAACTTTTAGGCTTTTTCCTTCTAACCCCTGAATTTAGTTTGAACTTATGAGTATGGCATAATCAATTATGATATCTCCATGTGGCACTTTTTTTTTTTTAAAGGTCTTATTTATTTACTTGACCCAGAGAGGGAGAGATCACAAGTAGGCAGAGAGGCAGGCAGAGAGAGAGGGGGAAGAAGGGTCCCTGCCGAGCAGAGAGCCCAACTCAGACCCTGAGATCATGACCCGAGCCGAAGGCAGAGGCTTAACCCACTGAGCCACCAGGTGCCCCTTGTTTTTTTGTTTTTTAAGTAGGCTCCACACTGGGGCTTGAACTCATCTGAGATCAAGACCTGAACTGAGACCAAGACTCGAACCGGTAACAGACTGAGTCACCCAGGTGCCCTGTGCTTTACAGTTTTTTAATAGACTGTTTTTTAGAATAGTTTTAGGTTTATAGGAATATTGAGCAGAAGGTGCAGAGATTTCCATATATACCCCCTATGCTTTATAGTTTTAAAAGCACTTTCATATATAATCTTTTATCCAGGTTTTTCTGTAATCTGGCTGCAACCCCTGTGGTAAAAAGTGGGGGTGGGGGGAACACTTAGCAAGAAGTTAGGAGACTTGGGTTTTTCTTAATTCCGTCTTTAACTATGACCTTGGGTCAGTTTCTTCTTCTATAAAATGGTAAGATTAAATGGTAAGATTAAAAGATCTTTAAAGTTGGTTTTTTTTTTTTTTCCCACTGTGTTGTGCCTTTTTAACTTTATCTTCTACTGCTTTTCCCAACAAAACTTAAGCTCTAGCTGGGTTAAGCTACTGACTCCCAAGGTACTTTTTGTTTTCCAGCTCCATGTGTTTGCTCTTGCTGTTTCTTCCCCATAGAATGCTCCTTCCCTGTCTCTTCACAGCCCTCCAAGGGCTCCTTCAAATGCCATCTCCTTCTACAAAGCCATTCCTGATACCTGTCTTCGCATCCTTTCCCCTCTTTGATATTGCCCAGCCTTTGGCTTGTACCTCTGTCCCTCTCTTATGGTGTATGTGATATACTCCCATGTGTTGGTAGGTGTTTCTGAATCTTGTCTCTCTCTCTTACACATTCATGGAGGACAGAAGATGCCTTTTTCATTATTTTATTCACTCCCCACCCCTACCTTGTGCCTTGTATTATGCCTTATATGCAGAAGTTTTTCAGTAAATGCTTGTGGAATGGATGTGGATGGCTTCAGGTGTCCTTCATTTGCACTGGGGCTGTAGGTAGTTTGTCTCTTTGTATATGGGATGCCTTGAATAAACTTGACATTTAATGTTGATATGGCAGAGCTACTTATCCAGTTTAAAATGCCGGATTCAGAAAGGCCAGCAGTTGAAAAATGGTGTGACCCCCTTATAGAAGATAATAGTTGACATTAAAGTTAATAATTGGGCTGAAAGGGATGGGCATTGCAAGGGAAAAAACATACCTTCTAAACCACATTTGTAGGTTTTTTTTTTAAAGATCTATTTATTTTTGCATGCATGATAGAGAGAGAGAGTGCATGTGCACGAGTAGGGGAAGGGGCAGAGGGAGAAGCTTGACTCTACACTGAACAAGGAGCCTGATACAGGGCTCGATCCCATGGCCCTGGGATCATGACCTGAGCAGAAGGCAGATGCTTAATTCACTGAGCCATCCAGGTGCCCATGGTTTTTATTTTTTAAACAGGGAGCCCATGGCCAAAATAGATGAGGGAGCACCAGCACCATTGAGTGGAGGAGCTGCCCGACTCCGATTTTTCTCCATGAAGAGGACAGTATCACAGCAGTCATTTGACGGCGTTTCATTGGATAACAGTGGTCCCGAAGACCGGATTTCCGTGGACAGTGATGGCAGTGATAGCTTTGTGACGCTCTTGGAGTCTGGTAGGTGGCAGCAGCCAGGTGAAATTGAAGTCCAAAAAGCATTCTTTCTGCTGCCTGTGTACCGGCAGGATACGGAAGGAGCTGAGATTTGATGAAACAGATATTTTCTTTTCTTTTTTTTTTAAGATTTTTATTTATTTGTTTGTTATAGAGAGAGAGATCACAAGTAGGCAGAGAGGCAGGCAGAGGCGGGGGCAGGGGAAGCACACTCCCTGCTGAGCAGAGAGCCCGATGCGGGGCTCGATCCCAGGACCCTGATATCATGACTGAGCCAAAGGCAGAGGCTTAACCAATTGAGCCACCCAGGTGCCCCAGTATTTGTCCTTTTATGGCTGGCTTGTTTCACTTAACATAATGGCCTTCGGGTTCATTCAGTCCATAGCACGTGTCAGAATTTTCTTCTTTTTTAAGGCTAATATCCTATTGTATGTTGATAGCACATTTTGTTAATTTGTTCATCTCTCTGTGGATACTTGGGTTGCATCCATTTACAGACTTTTTTTTTAAATGTGACCAAATACCACTGTCCCATTTTCAAAAATTAGCAATTTGTTAAGTTCATCAAATATCCAGTTTTCAAATTCCCAATAGTTTCTCATAAGTGTCATAAGCGGTTTATTTTTTCACAGTTTTCATGGTTTTTGGAGATTGGATTTAAACAGAATTTTTTGACTTTCAAACTCATTTGTTGTCTTTCTTATACAGAGTCTGGCCCAGAATCTCTTCCACCAGGAACTCTTCCAAATGTCTTGGACAGTGCTGGTGGCCAGGGGAGCCCTGTTGTGGATAGTTACGGCCAGGGGTCACCAGAGGCCAACAGTTTGGTCTCACCCAGTGGGGAAGACCTCAGCCTTCACCCGGTCAGCTGCTCTCCTTTCTTCTCCACGGAGGGTTGGCTGTAGGCTAGAAGCTTGCAAAGCACTCAGCTAAGAGAGTAATCCTTTTACAGGTCTCCGTTCTGGTCCTGAAGGTGAGTGAGGTGTCTCTGGGGATTGAGGTACGTGGTGAGGACCTGGCTGTAGCCCTACAGGCAGAGGAATTGAGCCTCCAACAGCTGGGCACCGTGGGACTCTGGCAGTTCCTGCATGGACAGTGCTCAGGTGAGGATACTGGGAGTTATCTGGGGCAGCCCTAGCTTCTTGCTCCTGTCACTGGGCCCTGACCGTAGTTGTCCTAGTGCCAAGCCCTTGGTCCTTCTCTCCTGGAGCCATTAGGAGGAAGAACTCCAGTGAAGCCTTCTTCTTGCAGGGAACCTCCCAGAACTCCTTCTGGGGCTTTGCCTTCAGTAGGTTATTCGCCATCTTCACTTCCCAGGTGCTCCTTAAGCTTATTCAGGAGGCCACTGTCCTCTTCATTTGTGTAGCTGCTGACATCCAACTATATCTGATCAGGGAACTTCTGTCATTCACATTCAATCCTTTGGTATTTGTGCTTTAGAAGATG
The DNA here is from genome assembly GCF_963455335.1 of Martes martes. Lineage (NCBI taxonomy): Eukaryota > Metazoa > Chordata > Mammalia > Carnivora > Mustelidae > Martes > Martes martes. The sequence continues at coordinate 116,430,971 of NC_137893.1, read as the reverse complement.
ACAGGAAAAACCTGGGCTTATGGTGCATTCTTCATTTTAAAAATATTTTTTAAAACATTGCGTAGATACTAAGGAATACTTACAAGATATATATAAGATATAAAATAATAAAAATACAATGAACCCATGTACACCACCGCCTAGTTTAATAAATAGAATAGTACCATTAACTTTCAACTCCCCTTTGAAGTCTCCTGAATCTTTCTCTGCCTCTCAGGAGAGAATCACTCCCCTGAATTTTGTGTTTTTCTTTCTGTTGCTTTACTTTACAACTCTTTTGCGTGTTTGGTATCAGTGTATTATCTAGCTTTGCAGGTTTTAGAGTTTTTCTAAATGGGATTATAGTTTGTATTCTTTCATGACTGGCTTCTTTCTTTGATATTCTTCAAATTCTTCTAGGTTGTTGAATTAGCTATGATTCATTTTCATTACTATATTATATTCTGTTGTATAAATATACTGTTTTTTGCTTTTTAAAAACAACTTTAGGCATAATTTGCATTTACAAAATTGACTTATTGTAAGTATACAATTTGATAAATTTTAGCAAGTTTACAGAGTTGTGCAGCCATTACCATCACCCCTAAAATATCCCTTGTACCCAGTGTTCTATTTACTTCTCTATTCTGAACAGACATATGGGTTGTTGGGTTTTGTTTGCTATTTCATATAGGATTGCCTTGAACATTCTTTTTTTTTTTTTTTAGATTTATTTATTTATTTGTCAGAGAGTTAGAGGGAAAGAGAGAGCATGAACAGGGAGAGTGGCAGGCAGAGGGAGAAGCAGACTCCCCACTGAGCAGGGAGGTCAATACGAGACTCTATCCCAGGACCCTGGGATCATCACCTGAGCCGAAGGCAGACTGTCTGAGCCACCCAGGCGCCCTGCCTTGAACATTCTTGTACATGTCTCCTGGTATGTATGTTAGAGAGTTTCTCGAGGGTTCTCTTCTTAAGGATATACTTTTCAGGACATTAGGGTAGGTATAACTTCAACTTTACTAGATGATGCCAGTTTGTTTTCCAAAGTACCTGAGCCAGTATGCAGTTATATCACTGTATGAGTTGTGCTCACTTTGGCAGCACATATACTAAAATATAACTATATGAGCTATTTCCTATCCTTGGCCACAACTGTGATAGTTCTTTATGGAATTTTGGGGAGATTAGCATGGATCCTGTGTGGCTTTTATCGGAGAGAAATGAGAACACCAAGACTTGGAGAAAGGAGGAGATGTTCAAATTTAGCAGAGTTGAGGGTCCTGTGTTTTAAGAGCTTTCCCTTGGCCTTTAGCCCAGTATCTCAGATTTATAGCAAGGCCAGTGTTTTTTTGATCCTTGACTTCCCTTCTACCATGAGAGACATGATAGCAAAGTAGCCAAGTACAGTCTTTGCAGTCAGTCATTGTTGCCTACATTCGAGTCCTGTCCGTGCTGCTTAGAAGTTGTGTAACTTTGGGCAAGTTATTTTTTGTTCCTTAGTTCCTTCATCTCTGAAATGGGAATGATGATAATACTTTTGGCATAGGGTTGTTATGAATATTAAATATATGTAAAGTGCTTAGAATAGTCCCTGACTGTAATTAATGTTTTCTTTTTGTCTCTCTTTTCAAAGATATAAGCTTTCAGGAATCCTCAGTTTTGAAGACTGACCACATCAGGCCAGCTGTGGGCCTTCGCTTTGAGGTGGGGCCTGGTGCCGCTGTTCATTCCCCACTGGCCACACAAAATGGCTTCCTGCATTTCTTGCTTCGAGGCTGTGACCTTGAGCTGTTCACCTCGGTGCTCAATGGCCTAGGGCCCTTCTTGGAAGATGAGGAGATCCCAGTGGTAGTTCCCATGAAGATTGAGCTCCTGCACTCCAGGATCACCCTAAAGGTGAGAAGAGCATTTGAGTTTTACCCTAGACTTTGCCAGGCAAGGAATTCTGGCAGTGATAGCTGTTCACGTCTTCCATTGTCGTGGTCCAAAGTGGCAAGGATCAAATGAGGAAATGCATATTAGCATTCTTAGTGTAGGGTGTAGTAATACATAAATGTGTGTTGTATCAAAATGTTCTGGATTTAGGTGAGGAGACCTTGTCTCTGGCCCCAACCTTGTCTCTGCCATGCAGTGTGACTATGTGTAAATAAGCCCATTAGGTTATCTGGTCCTCAGTCTGACCGTCTCTAGAATGGGAGAGACTCAGTTCTGCTTCTCTACCTTGCAAGAATGTCTGGATACATCATGGCATAAAACTGCTTCAAGCTGAATGGGAGGAGCCCGGGTTGTTACCTGAATTGCCCTGAGCTGGTTGGGGGCATCGTGTGGTTCCCCTCTTTCCTGCAGGATGATATCCCCCCCATCTATCCAACATCTCCAGGCCCTGTCCCCATCACTCTGGCCATGGAGCATGTTGTGCTGAAGCGGAGTGATGATGGTGTGTTCCACATAGGCGGTGAGTTGGGCTCGTCAGCCTCCTGGCTTCTCTGCCTTTTTTCTCCTAGAAGTGGGGAGGTGATAACTAGGAATTGTTTGCATGTTGGCAGCAGTTTGTCATTTAGAACCTTAACTTTTCCCCAGCTCCTGCTCAAGACAGACCATCAGCTGAAGTACCTAAAGGTGAGAAGGGGCAGTCCCCCAAAGAACAGATATTTCTGGTGCCCACAGAAGAAGCTTTTGGACAGCAGGTGAGGACCGAACTGAGCAGTACCTTTCCCACAGACTCTTAGTAGCTCTAATTACAGAAGCTGGTAAAACTCCGAGGGCTGCAGAGGTTGTCTGTGTGTGTACAGCTGAGTAGTTTGGGCTCCTGTCACCTAGTAGCGACTTCTGGAAGTGCTTAATAGGGGATATAAGTCGGGAACTCTAGGTGAATGGTTGCTGATCATACATTCTGCTTGTTGCTGTCCTTATAACTGATGAACTTTGAAGACAGGCTTAGGTTTTTAGAAAGATCTGGTTATGTTCTCTTGATCACTAATCAAATTTGTGGATTTTTCTGCTTGTGAATTCTGACTCCTTGTTCCGTAACCAGATGTTTTTGCAAGGCATGTTACTGTATTTATTAACTGTAAATTTCTTATTGTTCCCCAGGTGAAAGAATTGCCTACCCTACAGAAGGAACTTAGAGAAACTAAACAAGCATTGGCCGATGCCAACCAAGAGAAAGAAAGACTGCTGCAGGAGATTAGGAAGTATAACCCCCTCTTTGAGCTCTGATAGCAGTGGCTCAGCCATCTGTGCCAAGGAGAGAGATCACCAGCAATAGCACCACCTATGACAGAAGGCACCGTCCAGCATTGAAGAAGTCTGCTAAGGATGCCAGAGGGACTGGGGAGTACTCAGCTCACTCCTTGGGGTGTCCTCTCTACTAGCTCTTCTGACTTGGGTAGAAGACAGGGCAAAGTATGACCACGTTCTAGAAAATTGGGGGCAGCTTTGTGTGTGACTCAAACATCATGTCTTGTCTATACGAGGCCTTTTGGCTCTCTGCACACCAGGTGGAATCTTGTCACCATTATAGGGCCATTTTATCACTTAGTTTCATGGCAGAGACATTTGCTTCCTCTACAACCTGTGCGAATAGGAGAAAGTACCCACCTCCTCAGTCACCACAGAGCCACCAAAGATTCTACATCCCAGAGCTTTCTGTAGCAGACCTGAAAAGTCCTTGGCCTGGGCTTTGGCCATGGTAGTAGAGTGGAACAGGAAATAGCCAGTAGGGCAGAGCCAGGAGAGGCACAAGAGTGAGGGAGACCTGGATGCTGCCTTTTTTTTTTGGAAAGGGAGCCAAGCTCATACCATCTTGGCTGATACTACAATCAGATTTTTCAGGGTTAAGGTTCTTTTGTGTTACACTTTGGTCATTGTGATGCTGTGGTAGAAAGTAAACAATAGCAGTGGCTCCGTTGTGTCATCTTTCCCTTCTATAACATAATTTATTTGAAATTTAAATCAAGAAAAAAATATTCACTGAGCTAGGCTGAAGGTACGATGTGGTAAGAATTGCTAAGGGAGCTTGTGCTGAGCCCACGGTTGCCTGCCTGTCTTCTACAGCTGCACCTCAGAAGTGATTCCTCTGTCTCCCCGGGTTCCCCTGCACAGCTGCTCTCCCAGCTCTGGGACTTTCTACCAGCACTCTCCTTTGCACTTGGTGGTTTGGGAGCTGAAAATGTGTTTTGAACTGTAATGTAAGCATCTCAACTTGTTGCCTCTCATACCCCTCTATCACTGTGGCTTTTTAAAATCATGTAATTTTGACTTAAGTAAAAAAAACAAAAAACAAAACCCCTTCAGCCTAGCTAGGCTTTCCCCTTGCCCCTTGAAAGAGTGATTTCCCCCCACTCTTTCTTTCTTACCTAATTCTTCCCCAGCATTTTACCTTCATCCATACTGCTCTGTAATATACTTCAGGCTGTGTTGATTGGACAGAAGTTCATCAGCTAACTCACCTTGAATTGGCAAGATGGTAAAATTAGTGATTTAGTGGTGTCACTGAAATCCTAATCACACATGACCTATTGGAGGAAAGAGAAATGTTTTCCTTTATGGGAAATCATGCCTGACTTGCATATTCTAGTTTTTTTGAGGATAAAAAGAAATATGTATTCAAGAAACAACAAGATATAATTTGTTCAAATTCTAAAGAATTTTTGTCAAGGTTCTTCACTTAAAGCAACTTTAAAAACACCAATTACTAATGAGATATGGGAATATTTTGTCATTCCTAGGAAACAACTTGGAGACTTAAGAATAAACGTCTTTTTGGAGATAATGCTAGCAGGGGAAGTTTCCTGGGGGTGGATGCTTGGTTTAACCTTACTTAGGATTTTTACAAATTACCCGAAAGTAGGATATTATAATGCAGTCAAATGTCACTACTTTCAGGTAATGACAGGTAAATCAGAAGGGATTTAAAAAAAACAAAGCAAACCACAGAAGGCCCACAAGCCAGGCTGTGACAACTCAGGAAAATGACAGGTGAGGTTCAGTCTAGACAAGTGTAAAGTAATAGAAGAATCAGCAACCAGCAAGGCAGCAAGCTCTGTTAGAACTCAGCAAAGTAACCTCACCATTGCTGAGGGGAAGGAGGGGTCAGTGTGCTGGTCTGGCTCAAATGTCCCACCTGCATCATCAGGAAGGACTCATGGAGACAATGCAGAAAACAGGACCTCATAGAAAACCATTTTACTGGCTTAAATTCTCTGTGCACTTCCAGTCACCTTTATCTACAGAATATATGATGAAGAGAGGAAAGGTCCAGAGAATAGCAAAAATTATCGGGGGTTGGAGATACTCCCACATGAGGACACAGGTTTAAAATGTCAGCTCCAACTCTGAAAAGGTAAACGCTGAGGGTAGTGTGAGATGGGATATCCAGTCAAGGGGAAGTTTGTGCTCACCAAGTCCTGCCACACCCTAGCTTTGGGGCTCAGCCTCAGAGCCTTAAGGACAAGAAAGCACTTCTCCCAGCAAATCAGAAACTTCAGGAGCTCACTGACCAAGAAGTGATGCTGGCAGAGGCTATGTGTGGGTGGCAAAGGTTTAAGAGGAATCCTTGTATGATGGCCTTGTAATGGAATTACGGAAAACTAGGGCTATTTGGTGAGACACAACTCGGGAGAGTAACTGTGTGTGCCTCCACAGACTCCCCCTTAGTGCTCCTTTGGAAGGCATAATGTTGAACAAAATGAAATAACTAGTCCTCTCAACTATGGCCTTTCTAATGTTGTTAGAGGAGGCCTTGAGGAGGGAGATCAGTAGCCGGAAAATAGAATCATTCAAACTTAGACTCATCTGAATTGGTTTAAAATCACATTCTGATTCTCTTTCCCTCCCCTCCTGCCCCCCACCCCTACCCCCACTACCCCCACCATATCCCTCTGGTATCCATCCATGCAGAGAAAATGCCTCATGAGCCTTGCTTGATAGAACATCACTGTAAGCTTGTGCTTGCTGGTAGGCGATAGAAACAAATCTGGCAAACATCCAGGCTAACCCCTTTAATGGCCAGAGTTCAGTCAGGTTTCTAGGCTCTCTGGAGTTCTTGCCCATGTGACAGATGGAGCCCTAGAATTTCTGACTCCCCTACGTGGCATCCTTGGCTATTGTATCTTGAAATCCTCCTGCAGGAAATGTGGTATAGGGGTCATCATCCCAGGAAATTCTAGTTCACAATCATCTTGTATAACTTCATACTCCTGTTGGTTGGAGGAAAGACTTGCATAATGAAGAAACGTGAACTGGTTGGTAGTTCTCAGGATAAATGTAAAGAAAAAAAAAGGAAGGAAAATAGTGCTTGGACTGCTTACGATTTCTGCCTTGGAGCTCTAAGACTCTGTGAACAAGAAATAATACCTCAAGAAAATGTCTGGAGTGATAGCACCACTATCCCTCAAAGACCTCAGCTGCTGCACATCGCCATTTCAGCTGTGAAGCATTTACAACTCTGTATCATCTATGATTGTCGAGATTTCCTGTTTACATGGATGTACTGGAGATCGGCTTTAGTGCATATGGACTGGTTTAAATGTCTCTGAGCTGAGCTGCAGGGACGTTTATTGATCTCAAATTTGTTTTCAACTCGCTGGAATAATTCACCTCATTTCTTTGACTTAAGACTGGGTTCTATTCTTAATGGGTTCTATTCTTGTGATGGCTGCTTTTGCTGCTTTCTGTAATCTGACCCTCATTTTGCTATGGGCCTCAAACTTTATGTGCCCTTTTCATGGTTCTGAAAGAACAGTTTCTGCATATGGAATGGACAAGGGATGAACACTACCCCACAACACCCCAGAATTTAAATGCTTCCATTGAACCCATTTAACATGAGTTTCCCCTTATTCTAGTTCAGGGGGGTAGTGGAAAGCAGGTAGTTTCAAGTATTGCCATAGTGATAACGGAATTTACCATTCTAAACCTTTGCACTAAGGGTTTGTTTTTTCTCATTTAACACTTGTCTAAACTTCTAAAATCAGTTATAGTAACATCACAAAACAGTGGAAACAAACGAATATTGCTGCAATGCTAGTAGAATGACGTTTGGTTGAAAACTGCGAAAGCTGTCCTGACCTAGTGATTTACCGTAGTCATTAGAGTTTCAAGAGAGGCTGGTGTGATGTACCATCCTTCCAGAGACTACAGCCCTCACCTAGATCTTCTCCCACCTTCTACTAGAGTAGGAATGTCCCCATTCACCTCTGATGGGTATGGATGGTAGCTGTTAAGTGGGGATTTTTTTCCCCTTCTCTCACAACAGACAAGGAGAAACACTCTCGGAGAACCTTAAACTGCGAGGCTTTGCTAAATGGCTAGACTTGTGATGTATCTTTCTCCCTCATTGCTTGTAAGTTTTACCCTTTTCCAATATCTCAAACTGCAATAGGTATAGTTCCTGTAATTGTTTAAAAAAATTTCTGTTAGAGCTGAGAGACTATCTGCCCCCGCCTCCTCCCTACCTCTCCTCCCCGCTGTTTATTATCCAGTCAAGATTTAGCCTGAGTCTTACAGCATTTCTTTCTGGAATGCCCCACTGAAGTGTCTTCTTCACTGGCTAAATATATGTTTAAAGCCATGGGTTTTAATGTAAGATACTAAAAGTCAGATCTGTTCAACTTTGTGAGTCCAAACTGTTTCCCCTCCATCAGGGTGCTGAACAGTACTGGCATCTTTTAAGACATGCTCAGGAAAGCTTCAAAAGAGAACAGCTTCAAAACTCTTCTCCCTATGACACTGAATGACCGGGGAAAGAATTCTTGGGGATTGCCAATTATATACGGTAGCCTTATTACTGCTAATCACTGTCAATAAAAGGTCACTCCATTCCCCTCTATTTGAGGACAACAATGAGAATGTGTCTGATGAACTGGAATACTGGTCAGTGTTGGGAAATTTTAATGTTGCATTATCTAATCAAACCTTGAGTGTACTGGTTCTGTGAACCACCTGAAAAAAGCAAATTAAACTTACTAAACGCTGGTTGTGGTATATCTGTTTATAGGAACCTGAAATATATGGGCTTTTACATTATTGTTAGGTGGTTTAAGTATTCTTTTAAGAGATAAAATTTTAATGATTCTAATAGAAAATGGGAAGGGCTCAAATTTTCAAAAAAAGCCAAGACCAATTCTATTCTGACACCAGAGAAGAATGATGAACTACTCCCCATTCCAACTGGCCAGACAGAAAATGAATACACATATGGCAAGTTGGAAAACAGTTTAATATCACTCACCAAAATCCATAGGAGAACTTTACATCTTTACAGGGACAAAATTTTCCACTACTGTTGCTATTACTGTGTTCTTCATGGTAGAGTGTCTCAAGTCATAATTTCTGGTTGTTTCATCTACTTAAAACCAGAAGGAAGAAACAACCTAAGTCATAGCAACTTCATGCTTCAGTGCGAAACCGTCGAAGCTCTCCTGGAAAGGTTTTCTCTCTGAAAGCAGCTTCCCTGTCTAGAAGATGCTTAAGGCCCACGTACCTTCTTCCAACTGGTCAAGAAACAGTTAAATGCCTCAAAATGCCCAGAGGTCCCAATATTTAGTCAAGGCAGGTATGAAACAGGCTGCATGCCTTTTAGATATGATGAATATCAGAGTTCCAAGAAAGACATTAAAATCATCATGGAATCCTTGGAGGACCAAGATAAGAAAGCACCAGTGCGAAAGTCTCATGCAGCAGCAAGTCTGGAACAGCACTTTTCCCTTCAGTACCAGGCCTTTCTAGGCTTTGGTCTAGAAGAAGATGATTTTTTTGTGCTTTGAGTTGGGGATCTGCCCCTTTGACTTTAACCTCCGAACAGCCTCCCTCATATGTTTGGGTTGTAGTGGTGGCATTTCTCCCCACTTCTCACACACATCCAGTGCTAAACAGAGGACAAAAAGAAAAATTTCATTGTCACACAAGGACTTCATATCACATAATCCCCATAATCCTTCTTAAACTTGCTGAGGAAATAAACCAAGATACCGTCCCTTCTTAAGAGAACGCTATAAAACATACCACGTTAGCTTTAGTATAATGGGCAACAGTTTAAAACATAACTTCTACTTAGAAAGAAAAAGTTTAACTGATGGGATTAGCAATACACAGGAGCCAGGTTCTTTCCTTGACAGACAGAGGGCAGGTCCCATGGGTCATAACATCGGGGACAACTCCTCATCATATCACACTGGTCAGCCCCCAGTGATTGCTTTTCTTGTGTCTTTAATTTGGCAAACAGAAATGAGCAAAGTCCATTGGAGAAAAATATGAAGTCCGCTTCTGTCACCCTGGGCTGAGGACAGGAATCCAGAAAGGAGATTTCCCAGATGTTTCCTTGCCTCTGAGTATTAAAACTTTTGAGGAATAACGCTCATGCTCTCCAGAATACAGGTGCCCCATGTGGTCAACTCCTAGTGCAAATGCAAACTCCCACAAGTGCTTTACCAGGTCCCTTAGTATAGATAGTCTTGAAAGTAAGACCACCAGAGGTTCAATCCCATATGTGTATCAATAATAACTCACCTTCTTCTACCACCTCCCCGACGAAAACCTTGGAAATACCAGACATAGCAATAACAACATTCTGAGACACAGAGGTGCCCGTGATGGACTGGATCAGCTTAAAAAAGGACAAAAGATCATGATTAATATAGGCAAGAACTAGCTTTGGAATATGGTACCCTTAAGAGTTTTTTTCCCCAAGAAAGTGGAAAGTGTTTGCTAAGGGCTGGATGCTGAAATTAAGATGATTAAAACAAGGATTTTGGTGTATACTGACCTATATGTTGAGACCCTATCCCTGGAACACAAAACTCTCATTGATAATTGAGGGGCATGTTATTTTTATTTTCCTGCATGAATGATCCACCACCTTGACTAACACCCCACTCAGAATGCTCACAGACATAGCTCTTGAGTCTAGTTCAGCTCTCACAGCCAATGGAAATCAAGTATGGCTGTCCATCCTTACCCTCTTAATGGCTGCCTTAGGGAAGGCTGACCGGCGATACATTTCGTAACGGTTCAGCTGCTCCTCCGAAAAAGAAGAAACCAGGATTCTAGACAAAGATTCAGGTAATTGAGTTGGCTTACAAGAACAAATGCTTAAGATAAATTATCACCTCAATAAAAGCAAATCTCAGACAACTAGAAAAAGAATTTTCGAGGGGTCAATAGCATTAGGCTTGGTGCTTACATTGAGTGAAGATAAAGCATTTTTACTTTTTTAAAAATTAATTTATTTAACAGAGAGAAAGCACAAGCAGGGGGAGCAGCAGGCAGAGGGAGAAGCAAGCTTCCTGCTGAGCAAGGAGCCCAATGTAGGGCTTGATCCTAGGACCCTGGGATCATGACCTAAGCTGAAGGCAGATGCTCAACCGAATGAGCCACCCAGGCGCTCCAAAGCATTTTTACTCTTAAGGAACTTGAGAAAAAGTGAAACACAACTTTCTTTCTACTTTACTAAGAACAAAAACTTAAACAACAACGTTGGGTCACAGTATACTACACTATCTAGATTGCACAGACTGTGTTTTCAGCATGTGGCTCTCTCCCCCCATAACTCTACCTTACTACACATTGATGGTAAAATTTTGATACATAAATTTTATATTCAAACCAGTAGTTTTCAATATTAACCCACTTGGGAGAAATGTTCTTAAAATATATGGAAAAGAGTTAATGCTCTTAATACTTCCAAATAAATAAAAAGATGCCTGTATTAATTTAAAGAATGAGCAAAGGATATGAACAGGGAATTTACAAAAATACCAATTGTCAATTCAGGGGAAAAAAAAAAACTACTCTTAACTAAAGAAATGAAAATGAAACAGAGGGGGGCCTGGGTGGCTCAGATGGTTGAGTGTCTGCCTTTGGTTCGGGTTGTGATCTCGGGGTCCCGGGATGGAGCCCCGCATTGGGCTCCCTGCTTGGTGGGGAGCCTACTTCTCCCTCTCCCTCTGCTATTGCCCCTGCTTGTGCTCTCTCTCTCTGTCAGGTAGATAAATAACATCTTGAAAAAATAAAAAATAAAATGATAAACTAAAATAACATTTTTCATGAATCAGACAAGTATTAAAAAGAATGGTATTTAGTAAGAATGGGAGGACAAAAACTCATACCTGCTGGTAGAGTATGAAGTATAACAACCGTTCTGGAGAAGAATCTGGAAATGTGTACGAAGAGCCTTTGAAAATATTTATACTGTCTGAACTGGCGATTCACTTCTAGGAGTTTATTTAGGAAATAAATGGACCAGTATGCAAAGATGTGCTCAAAGATACTCATCTCATCAAAATGGTGTCAAAAGAAAAAGAAAAGAAAAAAAAAAGAACTACAGGGACTGATTAAATAATTCATCTGCATGATGGAATATAATGCAGCATTGCAACTGATGATTTATGGGCATATTTACTAAAAATATTTAGCTATACATATCAAACAGTAAAAACAAGTCTGAAAACAACAATAATAATAAAAAACAACCAAAAAACCCCCAAATCTGAAAAAGTATATAATCAAATATATTCCCAGGGTTAACTCTGGGTGGTGGGATTATAGGTAATTATTTTTTCCATTTTTCTGTATTCTCAGAATAATTTGCATGAGCCCGTACTACTTTTACAATCAGAAAACACCATGAGGGGTGCCTGGCTGGCAGTGGAGTGTGTGACTCTTGATCCTGGGGTTGTGGGTTTAAGCCCCATGTTGGGTGTAGAGATTACTTAAAAAATCTTAAAAAAAACAACAACAAAAAAACCCCACAATGAAGCTATTTCATTTTTTAAAAAGTTATGACCTAGATATATAATTGACATGGAAAACATTCACCATAATGTGAAAAATAGGTTACAAACAGTAACATCTTTGAAAAAATTTATTTCTAGATATATATATATAGAAAATATCTTGGAGCCTATATACCAGAATATTCAGTTTTTATCTCTGCTGATAAGATGTTATTTTTCTTTTTACTTATTTATATTTCCTAAAATGTAACATAAGATATTATTTGCTTTATTATTTTAATACAAAAAAGGAAAAAAATTTAAAGGCCAAAAAAATTTATTAACTTTGTGTGGTCAAGTTAGAGTCTTGAAATGGGGGAAAAAATCAGAAAGCGACTTACTGCATCTTTTGAATCTCATCTTCATCTACTTTTTGCTTCTTCTCTTTCTTTTCTTTGGTATCTATTTTCATTTTTTTGGCTGCAGGAGTAAGTAAAGATGAGTCTTCCCTTTCAACTGCTGTTAAATCTGAGATGCCCTGACTCTTGAGCTGAAAAGATGAAAGAAACCCCATTATACATGTGACCTACTTTCCAGCCTTGGGCAAGGTAAGACCTCATTCTCATTACAACACAACAAATCCATTATTCAATAGGTTTTTGGTTCCAGACACTGGCATGTACCATCATCATGAGTAAGATACACTCTCTCTCCTAAAGAAGTTTTTAGCCCACCTGTGGCAAGAAAACCAGCCAAATAATCCAGTTTTCCAGTTTAGCTGTGATCATAGCTCTAGTATGTTTACAAAGGAAATGATGTGCCAAGGATCATGAAAACCACTCCCTCCCCTTGAGCCCACCTTCCTGACCTCATCCTTTAAAGGGGATGAGAGAAAAGTCCTCTCCATCCAGCCATCTCTTCTGCCTCTAAACCTCTAGATCTCTTTATTGCTGATTATTCCATCTGGAAAGAATATTAAAAACGGGGCACCTTCTCATCAAAACAGTGTTTCTTTGGATTTGGAACTTGAAAATTTTTTTTTTTTTTTTTAAGTAACTTCTACCCCTAGCATGGGGCTCGAACTCATGACCCTGAGATCAAGAGTCACATCTTCTATTGACTGAGCCAGCCATGCGCCCCTGGATTTGGAACTTATAAGTGAACTTCTCCCACATGTAGTGCTCATTTCTTCCTACCTCTCACTGTACTGTATCATGCACATATTTATGTTCCATTACTAGACTGAAAATTTTTTGAAGGTAGGTTTGACTCTTGTTATTTATCTCTCCCCACATAAGCCTTTAGCATAGGTTTACTCATGCTACATGTTTAACGTCTGTTTAATAGCAATTAAAATAAAAAGACACAACAAACCTCATTAATGGGATTTAACCTTGTTTTTCCCAAAGAGGAACTCACAAAAACTCATACAGGAATATGATGGGGTTGGGGGGGGTTGCCTAGATGAAAGTGAAGGCAGTATACCTTCAAAAAAACTTTTTGGGGCACACAGGTGGCTCAATGGGTTAAAGCCTCTGCCTTCAGCTCAGGTCGTGATTCTAGGGTCCTGGAATCAAGCCCCGCATCGGGCTCTCTGCTCAGCGGGGAGCCTGCTTCCTCCTCTCTCTCTGCCTGCTTCTCTGCCTATTTGTAATCTCTGTCTGTCAAATAAATAAATAAAATCTTTAAAAAAAAATAAAAAAACTTTTCAACTTCTTCTCTAGTTACCTATTTAATACAAGTTTTCTAACCTCTCCGTGCTTCAGTTTTGGTGATTTATATTTTCCCCCAAATGAGCCATTTTTCTTAGATTTTCAAACTTAAAAGATTTTGTTTATTTAGTAGAGAGAGAGAGAGAGCATGAGTTGGGGGGTTGGGAGCCCCTGAATTAGCAGGGAGCCTGCCGTGGGGCTGGATCCCAGGACCTCGGGATCACAACCTGAGCTGAAGGCAGACGCTTAACGGACTGAGGCACCCAGGAGCCCCTGTTGTTCTTTTTCTGGTTTCTTGAGTTGGGTGCTCATTTTCAGCATCTCCTGTTTATTAATAAAAATATATAAAGCTATGAATTTTTCTTTAAATAAAGTTTTGGCCACAGGATTTAATGTACTGTTCCCTTTGTTAATTTCTTTAACCTAAAGCCTACTTTAAAAAGTTTAAAATATCCAGGTGCTAGGTTTTTTTTGGGGGGGGTGTGAGGCTGGGGAGAAGCTTTTCATTATTAATTTTAGGTTTATTGCACTGTACTAACAGGATGTGACATGTTTTGATTTCTGCTTTTAAGAATTTGTGTTTTTCTTTGTGGTATGGTATGTGATCACTTTAAAAAAAAAAGATTTTATTTCATCTTTAGAAAGAGAGAGAGAGTGCAAGTGAGAGCACAAGAGCAGGGGAGGGAGAAGCAGACTCCCTGCTGAGCAGGGAGCCTGATGTGAGGCTGGATCCCAGTACTCTGGAATCATGACCTAAGCTGAAGGCAGCCGCTTAATGATTGGGCCATCCAGGTGCCCCTAGATGATCAATTTTTAGTAAGTGTTTCAGATAAAAAAAAATTTATCTTCTTTTGGGTGCAACTAGTGAGCTCTTTATGGGACTAAGCCAATTATTCACATCTTCTCTGTCCTTCAGATCTGTTTTAAAGGTTCCTTCTTATAATAATTTCATCACTTTTTTTTTCTAAAAGTTCTTACTTTATCTTGATGCCACTTAGTGCTCTGAAAGACTGTTTCTATTTAATCCAATGTCTTCCCCCATGATCTCTTTAAGTCCCAAAGAAGCTCTAAGACCCCAAAATTCTATTTCTAGAAATGGAACTGAGAGAACACTGACATTCTGGTCCCCTGATTGATGCTCAGTTAGACAACACTGCTGAGCTCTTCAGGTGGCACAACTGATGGGTTTGGGGTAATTATGCTATAGAGACCTTTGGACATTAACACCCAGGTCACTGATAGTAGTTAAATGTCCAAAGAGGGTAAAAACATGGCTAATCCAGTAACTCCCTCAAAGTCTCCCTTGAAAGATTCTGCAGCATATAAATGTAAGGACCTATTTAGCCAGAGCGACTCCATCTCGGTTAAAAGCCATGTTGTTTGTGCAGTAAACTTAAATTGACCCTGCCCCCCAGAGGAACTTACTAGAAGCACGTCTGGAAAACCAGTAAAATGTAGTCAGCTAGTTCCTGGTAACAGAGCCCAGAATACAAGGGCGAGTCAGGCCAGATGGAGACATCTAATCAGTACGAAGTACTGTTTGTAACAGTGAGAAGGTCTTGCCCAAACCAAAATGACTCCATCTTGGGAAGGACGACCATCTTATTATTATTCACACTGAATATGTTAACTGACTAAGCCTTCCTAGAAAGTACTATTTGTAATGGTTCCTGGTATGGGGTAATCTTAAATAACAAGTCACCAGACCAGATGGAACGAGGCAGTCAATAAGAGACACACAAACCCGGTGGGTTGAGATACCAAGATATGGGTTGCAGTTTCACCAGATAAAAGGTAGCCTGTAAGATTGGGAGGGGTCCCTCTCTTCAGAGACGGCCCTGACCGGTCAGTCAATTGGCCTGTAAGCTGGGGGTGGTCGCTCTCTTCCGAGAAGGCCCCAGCCGGTCAGTTTGACTTCCAATGCTTGGCATAGAATAAAGCTTTGCATAACTTTAACTTTGTTTCAGTCTCCTTCCTCTGGCCGGCCAGTCTGACTTCTAATGCTTAGCATAAAATAAAGCTTTAAATAACTTTCACTTTGTCTCAGTCTCGTTTCGTTTAATAACGGACCTAACATAATGACAAAGTTATGCTTGAGGAACATCTAGGAGAAACCATATTTCGGTCGAAGGGGTACTAGGAATCCTGGGTTCTAGCTCTTGGGCTAAGTCTTAGTGTGACATCAGATCCCAATTTCCTCACCAGGAAAACCATGAGGCTATGTCAGAGTCCCTTAGGGGCGCCTGAGTGGCTCCCTGCCTAGAGCAAGCCACTCCTGATTTCACGGTCGTTGAGTTCAAGCCCCACCTTGGGGATAGAGTTTACTTAAAAAAAAAAAAAATTCCCTTAGAAGTAGCCTTGATGTCTAAGGGGAGGGATTAAAACTATTAACCCAATGGCTGGGTGTCTAGGACCGAACCAGCATTACAGTTTTGTTTTCTCCCTCTCCCCATCCACCTTCGCAGATCTGGAAGGAGTCATGGTGAGTTTGAGTTAGCTTGGCAGGGACCAACCAGAAAGCCGGTCCAGCAAGCAGTAACAATCTCTGGCCTCATCAACACTTCTCTCCCTACCTCGCCTTCTTCGGCCGTCGCTTCTTTCAAGTCCCCATCTCCGTCCCCGTCAGTTTCCTCCGGGATTCCGTCTGTGTCGGTAGCTCCTGGGCCCCGGGGAGCAGCGGCCGTTTCATCTGGCTCCCCTGTCTCTCCTCCTTTTTCCGTGGGCGACTCGCAGGCATTATCCATAGCAGCAAGGAAAAGGAAAGAGATCGCAGTCCTGACAACTCTGGAGCTCCCGACCTAGTGTAATACAGCAGCCCACAAACTTACTTCCTGTCGTCGCGCTATGATAACATCACTCCTACGGCTCCTCGGAGGGGACAGTTTGAAGCACGCGTAGGGGACTTCGGGGCTCCGTTTTAACTCTGAATTGGTGGCGGGTGGAGAGGGAGGAGTCAGGGTACAAAATTCAGTTCGTGGATTTTCCTTCCACGTTGGGAAATCAGCATTTGTAAAGGATAGTTGTGTTGTTTACTGAAGGACTCCCTCCGCTTCCCCGAAACTTCTGCCTTTCTAAAAAACGTAGTTAACTCCTTAATCCGCTTTCTTCAGAGTAAAGTTTGGGGACGGGAGAAAACTCAATTCCGTCATCGCCCGTGTAGTGAGATGCGGCTATCTGATAAAACTTAGGCAGGGACTCAACCTCGTACATTTCAATTGGGTAGAGACCGTGGGCCTGTGTGAGTCTCCAGCATTTCTCTTCGGTTCCTTATGCACCTTAAAAAAAATAAAATAAAATCATATGGCTTGAACAGAATTGAGCCAATCCATTTATTCATCCCACAACTTTTGACCGCTTACTCCGAGCTAGGAACAGTTCTAGTAGCAAAAACACATAGTTTCTACCCAATTAAGTGAGTTTTCCAATTCACCAGTCCTCAAGATCGAGGTCGATTTCACAAACCTGACTTCTTATGTCAGTTTAGTTAGTCTCATCAAAACCAAGAGGAAGCAAATCCTGCTGGGAAGGGAGGTCGTGTTCTTCTTCTTTTTTGCACATTTCACTTTAACAAGCCATTTCAGAGATTGGGACCATGAAGAAGTGGAGATGTTTCTATTTAAAATTCTTCCTCTCTTCCTTCATTGAGGTACGGAGCGGTGCATTTTATTTACCTCTGCATCACTAGGTCTCCACATCCACCGCATATTTAATTTATACGTGCTGAAAGAATGGCTTGGAAATGTAGGTGCGCGTTACCATATTTCTCTCTTTGTTTCTACGCTGCCTGGGTAAATTACCGTATTTCCTGTCCTGATGGCTCCCAAAACCTTTGGGGAAGGAGAGCACTTCGGTAGGCGCATACAGGTGGGACCCGTTTGTTCCCTTCCACCCGTACAGCGGGTATCTACAAGGCCCTTTCCTCTTGCCCCCGGAGGCCTATCTCCGTAGATCCGGGTCCATTTCCCGCAGACCAAAGACACCTGTACCCGCCGGCCGAGCCCCGCCCAGCTAGGTGGGCAAGGGGGCGGGGCGCGGGGGCGCGGTGACGCGTGACGCCAGATCCCGGAAGTGACGCGCTCTTGGGGCGAAAAGGCGGGGGGGGAGGGGGGTGGTGTCCCCGGCCGGTTTGGGGGGTGCGTTGCCCGGAGACGGAAAGTTTGGGAGCCGGAGCGGTCTCTGCCGCAGCCCTGGGAAGGGGGTCCAGGGGGCGGTGGCCCTGGGGATGGGGAAGGAGCAGGAGCTGCTGGAGGCAGCCCGCACAGGGCACCTCCCGGCCGTGGAGAAGCTGCTGTCCGGGAAGCGGCTCTCCTCAGGCTTCGGGGGCGGCGGCGGCGGCGGCTCCTCCGGGAGCGGCGGCGGCGGCGGCGGCGGCCTCGGGTCCTCGAGCCATCCCCTCTCCAGTCTACTCAGGTGAGTAACGCCCCGGGGCTGGACGGCCGCCTTGAGACCCCCTCTCCCCCTCCCGTCTTCTGGGTCTCCAGAGAGGTCCGCGCTCCTGAGACCCGAGCGGGTGGGTTTGCTGGGTGCCCCGGGTCGAGGGTGGGCGGCCCACGGGGCGAGGAGCGCGGGTGCGGGTCTGCGCGGCGCCGGGCTCTAGTCTCGCATCCTGACCCAGCTGAGGAGAATGGTGGGAGTCTCGCATCCTGACCCAGCTGAGGAGAATGGTGGGAGTGCCCAGGTGGCAGCCACCGCCGCCGCTTCACCCTCGCCCGCTGTAGGGTGCCAGCTGTCCTATCTCACAAGCCACTTCAGAGCAAAGAAGTATTTATTTTAAATATCCCTCACCTCCTGCAGAATCTCCCACGCCTTGCAGAATCTCGCCGCTCGCCTGGAGGAAATTCTCTTGATTCCCCTTCCACCACGCTCCGCAGGACCTGGCTTTTGTTTATATTAACATTGTGTTTGGATTTATCACGTTCAAAGTATTCCTTTAGTCCCTCTTGTGCTTAAAGCTCAAATTCTAGCTCGTTGTAGTGAACCTCATTGGATTAGTCTGCTAAGTAGCATATGCAGGATTCATTAAGGGGTTTACTCGTCAAGAAACAAAGCTTTAGAAAGACTGGTTTAGGAAGCTCAGGGGTGCTTTAAAGTTCTCTGAGACCTGTTGTTAAGCCGTTGAATCTGGAGATGTACCGATTGAGAGAAAAAGGTCACTTTTGCATGGCTTGGAGGGGGGAATTGGAGGTTCTTTGTCAGTGTGAGTAAAATGTGTTGGTTCAGCAGCACTTTCATTGCCTGTTTTCTTTTCCTTCCTTGTTCTTTTGAGGTTTTTAAGAAGTGGAAGTTCATTTAGAAATGGCTTCGTTGGCTTTTGTTCCCCCTTAGTTTGTGTAACTTCAATTTGAGTGAGCTTGGACCAAAGCAGCCCAAGGACCTGATAAATTGTTAGGTATTAAGCACTGAGTACAAACCCAGGTCTACATAGGAAGATTTTTAAAAAGCAGTATAAGAGAAGAACTGTCCCCAGGAGTTCTTTTGGGGAGGTTAAAACCAGTGCTCTTTGCTGCCCTTTCTCCAGCTCCTAGAACAATGCTGTCTCACAGTTGGTACTCAGGATTCATTGAATGAATAAAAGTATCTCTTAGAGGATGACAGATTTCTAAATAGGCTGGTGGTGGTACTGGCAGTAATTGTTAGTAGTTCAGAGAAATGAGGCATAACTTTGGGAATGAGATAGAGACCAGAGCTTCCAGGAGGAGGACTTCAGCTGGCTTTGAAGGATGTGAAGTACAGTGAGACCATTCCAGGCTGGCAAGCCATGATCAGAGGCATGGAAGCAGGAAAGGAAACTTATCTGGTGCTAGTGGGGCACTAGAAGAACTTCCTTCCTGTAGCCTCGAGTGGTTGGGCGTGATAAAGGGTAATAATAATGAATGGGTACACTGCCATCTTTCAGGGTGACTTAGTCTTTCTTAAGTTTATAGTCCCAGTCCCTAGATCAGTGCCTGACAACTGATGGGTATTCATTAGATGTTCTTTTTTTTTTTTTTTAAGATTTTATTTATTTATTGCTGAGGAAAAGAGAACACAAGCAGGGGGAGAGGAGCAGAGGCAGAGGGAGAAGCAGGCTCCCCACTGAGCAGAGAGCCCAATGCATTACTTGATCCCAGGACCCTGAGATCATGACCTGAGCTGAAGGCAGATGCTTAACTGACCGAGCCACCCAGGCGCCCCTTAAAAGATGTACTTCGAATGCATGCATTTGGTTTCAAATCTTCCCTGGATTACTACTCCCCCCCCCCCGGATTACTTTGATATACCTGCAGTTCTGATGTCTGAGAGATGAGAGAAAGACTATACAAGTTTGGAGGTGACTATCTCTAATTAGCTGAATAGTGTAGCATTTGGAGGTTTGCCAGAAATACCTTAACCCCTAGTATATCTTGCTGAAGTGAGAAACTTTCAAATATCTCCCACCTTCAAGTACAGATCAAATTACTTTTACGGCTCACACTCAGAGACTCTGGAAATTTTGCTGAGGATTTCACTGCCATGTAGTTAAGGAAGACTAGGAAATCTTTGTTGACCACAGCGTTTTTACTTTGGGCCTCATGCTAAAATGTCCAGTCTCTTGTCATAAAGTGTGCATGTTTTTCCATTTCCATGCATAAGACAGCTGACCCCTGACCTGCTCTTGTATCTCTTATGGAGATGGTAGGTGGCCTAAGAGCAGCCCCAGCCTGTCATCCCTGGGATTCCTAGGGGCAGGGAGGCTCTGCAGGCACTAGTTACACTAGGTGTGTCATTAATTAGAGGTGATTCTGGTTCAACCTAGTGAAAGATTTCTGAGCAACTGACACTCTATATTTAAATAGTCCCTAGGTCAGCATGTCCTCCCTTTTTAGGTTTGGGAATTTCCTTGTGCCCACACTCCCCACCTCCAAGGACCCTTAACAAGAGCTGTGGAATCATAGCTTCAGATCTGGCCTTTGCATTAGCTGCTGTACCCCACCCTCACTAGTAGTGCCACTGCAACATGTGTTTGTCCCCCTGTTTGAGTGACCAAGTAAAGCTGGCACGAATGGGAGCTTACAGATGCAGCCAATATAAATGTTCTAAACCAATATGTGTGTTTGCCTCATTCATCTATTTATGAGCCCCCCCCCCCAGTTCCACAAAGGTTTTATGTTTATTCTTAAGCTACAGAATGTTCGCTCTCTCACCCCATCTCTTTATTCCTACACTTCTTGGACTTAGGTCTTAGCTTCTTAAAGCCCTCCTTAATAACCCTAATACACACAGATCTCTCAGGCTTCTACTTGTTTGGAACCCATCATCTGGAGTGTACAGTAGGTCACTGGCTTGTACTTTACTTGCCTAGCTTTCCTAGTTTATTGCTTTGTCCTGTCAGTATAATATTTACCTATAGTAACACTCACCAGTTGAGAACGTACCAGAGAATCAGAAAGTCAGCAAAAACTTTTAGGGAAAAAAGTTGTTATAAACTTCATGTCTTTCTGACCTTCACGTATTTACTGCACATTTATTCCAAGGCAGTACAGTATATTGTTCCGCAGTCCACCTGCCTGAATTCACAGTATACTCCCCCCAGAGACTAGCTGCTTGATTTTATACAAATTACGCACCCGCTTGGAGCCTCAATTTCTGCATCGGTAAAATGGGGACAGTATTGTTTGTCTTGTAGGTATCATTTTAGATACTGTGTGTAAGATACTTCCGTAATTTCTTGTGGAATGCTCATTGTAAATGCTCCCTGTTAACCATCCTCAGGTCAGTTCAGTCGGTGCAGTTTTGCCATACCATCCCTGCTGTATGCAAAGTACCATGCCAGACATATAAATGGGGTTCTTTCACACTTCGGAGTGTGTTTTCTGGGCTGTGGCAGATTAGAGATAGTAAATAAGGGAGATTGCCTGCTTAGGTAGGCACATTAGTGATGTTCATTTATCTAGTGTTTACCTGTCATCTACTTTGTGCCCAGGCCGATTGTGTACTGCAAAGTTTAGCTCAGACCCAGGACATAGTAGGTACTTAAAATTAGCCCCTCTCCTGATACATGGTCTGTTTCCTTATGGCATTTATAGCAGCATATGTCTGTGTGACCAACTGACAAAATAAGAGACAGAAAAAGCAATTAAAATCTACCATAATTTTTCCCCACCAGTAATTTGAGACTATTAACGTAGATGTGCATAGCCCTACACACTTGCTTATGCCCCAGGCATCATTGTACTGTAGTTTAGTGCTTTAATTTCTGTTTATTATGACTCAGCCATCAGATACAGATGAAATTATATTCAGTGTAGCATGTTAATGGAAGTAGGAAGAACATATTTTAGTTTTTTTATCCAAAATGATTCAAATATAATTTTTGTTACTTAAAAAGACGGCAACAGATTATTTAAAAGCATAGTTACCTGAAATGTCTAGTCCTAGAAAGGTTCTGGGTGGCATGAATTTTGCTTTATATAATACAATCTCATTTTCTGATTGTTGAACAGATGTATGCCTTCAGTCAGTACCTTGGAGCACTGTGTTAAACTTCTGTTTAACTCATGGTGTTTTTCAGCCTGCGCACAAATTCTCATGTAATGCAGAGTTTGATATGTTGGTGGTCATACTGAAACTACTGATTTCCAGGAAAGCAAATTCTAGATGAGAAGACAGTAAGATTTGGGTAGAAATGAATTCCATCTACTAAAAGGCAAAAATACCTGAGAAAAGGAAATGTTACAAGAAAACATCATATATTAAAAGTATATAGAATTATGAGCTAAATACTGATATATGTGAACGATATAAAGTGAAATGCAGGGGCGCCTGGGTGGTTCAGCAGGTTAAGCCTCTGCCTTTGGCTCAGGTCATGGTCTCAGGGTCCTGGGATTGAGCCCTGCATTGGGCTCTGCTCAGCAGGGAGCCTGCTTCTCCCTCTCTCTCTGCCTGCCTCTCTGCCTACTTGTGATCTCTGTCCGTCAAACAAATAAATAAAATCTTAAAAAAAAAAAAAGTGAGATGCATTTCTGAGGGTTCAGAAGCACAGAGAAACTAAACCAAAGGCTAGGATGAAGGAGTAGATTATATCATGGTTTAGGGGAATTCTGTACTTAATTTCTCAAGTTTAAGAGTGAATAAGAAAAGAAGCCAAGGAGGCTTACTGGAGAAATCGGAAAATTTATAGCATAAATTGGTTTTTACTCTACGTTTTGGGTGGTGGGGGAGACTGTCCAGAGATAGCTACAGTTTGCCAAAAATAAGAAATAATTTTTGAAATAAGGAATATTTTTTGAAATACGGAATGAAGAATGAAAGCTTTTGAAAAATGGACCCCACTTTGGGGAGAATAAAAAGTTCTTCCAATGTCAGAAGATATGACAACTTATTCATTGGTTTTTAAGAAAGATTCCTAATATTTATGTCAGGAATTCAGACTTAAAAAAAAAAAAAAGAGATGGTTAACATAACCATTCCATTAAATGGTCCTTCAAAGTTCACTCCCCAGAATGATTGTGTAGCTTGGCAGGACAGCTTTTCTCATGATGGCCCTGTTACTTTTGTCATCCCATGGTGCCAGATTTCTTTTGAATAATACGTAACTTGAGCAAAATGACTTTAACATCCTAAGGAGGAGGACAGTGCTGACCAAGGACTATAGAATGCGAGGTCCTGAAGCAGGGTCTCATGGGTTTGTGTGATCTAAGTTCTCGTTCTTTCCAGTGCATGCAACAAAGTAAAACCAAACACAACTATCCGTTAGGATAACAGTTTTCTAGATCTTACACTAAACCCTCTTAATTCATTAAAAATGGTTTTTAAAGAACTTCTTAATATATCTCTTTAAAGTATGATTTTATTGGGATAGCGGTCCTTTCCCTTCATTTTGGAATTGCTGTGCATTTTTGCTTTCTTTAAAGCAGAATATGACTTTGTGTGGTTATTTTACATCTAAAAATAATGCCTATCTTAAACTGAGAAAGGCATGTACTTGTAGAAAAAGATAAATTTAACAGAAGTTTGAAAAGTCAGACATTTCCCTTTTTCTGAATTCTCCCAATTGAAGTTCGGTTTTTACTGTCTTACTTACGAAAATTAGAGACTGGACAGAGTGAAACAGTCTTGTGGTCTGAAGAATTTGATTTGTATCCAGTCAGCTTCAGCACATTCACTTGTCCTGGGAGATTGTGGTCCCAGTGAAAGTTGCATCCTTAGCCAGAAAAATCCCTTCAGAAGGTTCTTTTTTTCCTCTTGGTATGCTCACCCCAAACAGCTGTGAATTTTGGTTTGCAAAAAGGAAATTAAGGCTGTTTCTACCCTAGTTTTCGGGAGGGAAAGTAAATTACTGGGTTTTATAGCCCAGAGACACCAAGGAAACCCGAAAAGTAGATAGTGGAGAGTTTGTTCTTGGAAATGTCAGGCTCTCCTGTGGGTAGGAACTTGGTCTCTTCTGGACAGCTCTCAGAAAATGTTCCCCACACTGATTTCCAAAAGATTACTGGGAGATTTTCTGTGGTGTAGAAAATTACATTGTTACGTTCATAGAACATCTTCAAATAACTTTGGTGTGGCTAGAGTTAATGGTAGTAATACTAGGAATTATATGTTATGGGTTCGTATTTATCCTTTCTTAGTAATTTGTAGATCAAGTTTGTTTAGTTTACAAATCAAAAAGAGTTTTTAAAACGAGTCAGTTGTCTCTGCTTAACTTGTGATATCATTACCACTATTTTAAATGATGGAGATGATCCAGGAAGCAGAACTGCCCCCTGACTTGCTTACTAGCGAGGGATATAGCATGGCTCCTGAAGGTCAGGGTCTGACCCAACTCCGCCTTGTGAAGTAGGCAAGTTATGTAACCTCTCTGAGCATCTGTGTCTTCATATGTATGTGTATAATGGGCCTGGAATAGTATCTACTTCCTGAAGCAGCATCACATGAGCTAAAATATGGAAGGCAACATAGTGCCTGGCACATGGCCCAAGACTTGGTAGGTAAACCTTGGCTGTAAAATCATCTGATGGGAGCCCAGTGCTTGCCGCCTTTGATTAAACGGGAATGATTTCTATTGATGCCATTTCAAAATGTATAATAATTGATAGCAGAAGCTCCCAGACTTTTAAAATGTGAGTCCCATTTTTAGAAGCAAATGGTAATAGTGGCAAATTACAGACTGATACAGTTCCTCAATCTTTTGTCTGAAACCATGGGGTTTAGTATCCAAAATTTTGGGGTTGTTGGAGAGTAATAGCAAGCTGCTAGTAGAATCTGGGTCAGCACTCTGAAACATATTACTACAGTGAAATCTGTCAATATTCACAGTAAAAGGGTTAAATTTGAAGAAGCTCTGTATCAGTTTAAGGCAGGTTTTATACCTGAACTAGTTTGCCACTAACTTTAAAAAATTTGTTTTCAGAGATTTCTAGGTATCTGAATTGTAAATAAGGGATCATAGATCTTTGTATTTATTATAAAAAATTGCTAGATACGTGAAAGCGCAAAGAAGAAGATAAAATCTTCTGTAATTCCACCACCTAAAAGAATTAACTATTTCAATTTTGGTGTACATTCTTTGGTCTTTTTTCTGTAAAGTTTTTTTGTTTGTTTGTTTTTGTTTTGTTTTGTTTTGAGCAGAAATGACATTGTTCTGTACATACTTTGCCTCAGAAATTCATTTAATATATTATAAACACTTTCGTATCATTTTCTCTTCAACTTCATTTTAAATGAATAAGTGGTATTCCACAGTGGGTATGGACTGTAATTTATTTAATCCCTCCTCCGCCATTAGACATGCATTTGTTTTTAGTTTTCTGCTATTGGAACAGCACTGGGATGCACTGTCGTGTATATAACATTTTGTACACTCATGCTTATAACATTTATATACTCAGAATAGTGGATGTAATTTGAGTATTCAACCATTGCAAAAACCCCATATGCCATTGTATTTGAGGACTCTTACAGTAATTCAAAGGCCCCTTACATCTCCTGGGTCCTTCTGATTGGAAAGTAATGTACTGATCTATGGCTGCTAAATGTTACTTATATTTAGAAAGTTACCTTTGTGTAGGCATAAGATTTTTAATGGTCAAGTTGGGGCCTCTCGGGTCCTTCTTCAGAGGCTAATGCTTAGTAGATGGCCATTAATAACACAAATGCAAGGAGCAACATGTTCCTACTAAAACAAGACAAAAGCCATTTTCTTTTGTTCTAGTTTTTATTATGGGAAATTTCAAACATATGGAAGTCAAGAGAATAAAATAATGAATCCTCGTGTACCATATGTACTCGTAAGACAATTACCAGCTTCTTACCAATTTTGTTTCTTTTTAATTAGGTCTCCAACTAAATTATTTTGAAGAGAATCCTGTATGTCTTATTTCTCAGTACATGTCTTTAAAAGATAAGGACTCTTTAAATATTCACAATACCATTGTCACAGCTAGAAAATGGCGTTTTCTTAAAACCATCAAATGTTTAGTTACAGTTCAAATTTTCCATATTGTCTAAAATATTTTATATTTTACAGTTGGTTTGTTCAACTCTGTATCCAAACAAGGCCCATACATTGTATTCATTTGCTATATCTCTCAGTCTCTTTAACTCTCTGGGTTTCATCTCTGTAATTTTTTTCTTCAGTTTATTTGTTGAACAAAAAAAGGTATTATGTCTATTTCCCACAGTGTGGGTTTTGCTGATTGCATCTCTGAGGTATCACTTAACATGTTCATCTGTCCCTTGTAGTTCCTGTAAGCTGGAAATCAGATCAGGAGACTTATTCTCATTCAGGTTCTGAGTTTTTGGCAGGATTTCTTCCTGGGGGTGTTGTGTACTTTCTTCATTTAGTCTTTATTTTTTTCGTGATGTCGGCAACCATTGGAGATCACTGCCTTGATCCATTTTGCCTTCACTTATTAACTAGAAGACTTTTTTTTTTTTTTTTTTAAAGGGAGAGAGAGAATGCAAGTGGAAGCAGGGCAGGGGCACAGGGAGAGGGAGAGAGAATCTTAAGCAGGCTCCATGCTCAGCACAGAGCCCGACATGATCTCATGACCCTGAGATCATAACCTGAGCCTAAATCAAGAGTTGGACACTTAACCGACTGAGCCACCTGGTACCCCCAATAATAACCTTTTAAAAATGGGCTCTGAGACAAGACTGACAGCTTTACTTTAGTATGAAAAGAAGTTGAATTGGTTTATAATGAGTAGGTGTTGTGTGTGTGTGTGTATTTTACTTGAGTGATATTTCCTAGTTTGCGCTGGTTCATCTGGCCATTTACAAATCATGTGTTCTAATCTTTGAAAGTGTAGATCAGCTAGCTTCTAATCTTTTTTCTCTCTTTAGTTTCATGCTGGCTGTGGATGGCCCTATAGATGACAAAGCCTTAAAAAAGATGCCGTAGGGATAGGGACTTGAGTAATCAAATTTTCTTAGGTTGCGCTTTTGGGAGACCGATTTTAAATGGTTTTCCCACCAGCATTATGGGTTGGCTCTAGATAAGAAGGTCGATGTGTCAAGCTGAGTTGCTACTTAGATTATTCAGTCTCATTTGTTACTCTGGATATGTTTTATGGTGTTACACTTTCTACATGAGCATTGAAGAGTCCACTGAATTGTCTTTCATTAAGTATACCAGCACATTTCTCTGTGTAATTATTGTTGATTTCTGTTATCGCATTGGGAGTTCCCATTCACAGCTCTGATTTTGAGTTCGTGTTCTGACATCTGTGTGTTTTCTTTGCTTGGTTAGGAGCTCAACTAAATACAAAAGCATTTCTTTTGTTATATTTTTTTCATTGGTTTTATGTATTTCAAGTAGGGGGTGGGTGGTTCAGGTCTGGGTCCTTCTGCCTTGGCCCAGATTCCCTCCTTTGACTAGCCATACACACGGTACATTACGGAGTCAATTTGAAAGTGATAAAAGCAGCACATAGAACCATTTGTTTTTTTTTCTTTTTGACAGTTGCTGGGACAGTCAGCATTCTACTTTAGAGATTTTGACCTCTATTAGTCAATGACAGCATCCAGTGCTGTTATACTGACCAATTTCCTGGCACTTTCACGTTGGGCTCTCAGATTCCTTAGAGAGCATTTTCGTTAGTTAAGATGAAAAAATGAAAATAAAAGTAAGAGAAATAAACTGAACTTCCAACATGGTTGAGTTGGATGGTGCATGGTTCTTGCAAGACTGAGGCTGTCGCTCTGTCTTCAGGTGATGGGGTCCATCCTTTGTCATGATAACACTGCATGCTTATCCCTGGCCGTGGTGACTAGAGGCAACATGATGTATGGGGTCAGTCAAGCCTTTTACTGTTCCTGGAAAAGCAGCTCCAAACTGTTCCACCTATAAAACCGGTAGTCAGCGTTCATCGAATGTTCACTGATAGTGGAGTAGTAGCATTGATTTTTACATTTGGAAGGCGTTATCAAGTGCTTTTCTTTCCTAAGATTAAGAAAGCAAAAAAATTTTTATGTCCATCCTGTTGTGCATTTTGTGACTTCCAGCTTTGCACGCGTACACTTAGATCTCCTAATTAGAATAGTTTACAGTCACAGCAGAAGTTTAAAGTCTCAGGGATTTTTATTTTTTTAAGGCACATTCTATTGTTAAAGATTGGAACGTCTCTATTCTTACCTGTGAAAGGTAGACAGAGTGGTACTGTTACTTGAGGTATCAGCCATTATAGAAAACACAAGCTAGTTTATTTGGAGGTGGTCCTTTATTTAACCTCAGAAAGATCCTTCTTAAAGGGTTTCTCTGCCTGTGTCACAACCCTTCCCGTCTGAGTGAACCGGCCTGTTGACTTTGTTTCCTTTCACCTGAGTAAGCATTCGTTGTGATTTTCCATTGTTTCCTTTAAATTCAGCCCTTTTCTCGGGTTATTTTACCTTTTGAATTATTGTCAAGATCCACTAAAAAGAAGTTCAGTGACCAGGAGAGTTTACAAAACACATTATTTCAGGGTTGTTTATGTGAATCACTGCAAGATTCTTAGGCCTTCTTGTGTTTGTTTTTAGATCTTTAGCTCTTCTCTGGGCCTGGCAAGGAGCCCCTAGTCCTGGCTCTGTTTGTAACTCTCCGTGCATTGTTCCCCGCTCTTCCTCTGATCCAGTTTGACATAGTCTGTGCACTGAGTGGCTCTTACTCTTATCCTAGTTGGGTCTGGCTACCCGATTCTTGCTTCTTGAGGTTGTCCCCCTGCCATGATAAAATTTGCAAAAGCCAGCCCACATTGCAGTGTCTGGGGTAGTTAGCTCACAAGTGAATTCCCAACAGCTGAGAGTTGCTGCAAATTGTACTGTAGGTGGGTATGTACCTGTGTATTTTCTCAGTCTACCTTTGTAATATGCCTAGTAGATAATTATTGTTATTCCCATTTTGCAGATGAAGAAGCAGAGATTCAGGGACAGGTTAAAGTGACCAGCACAGGGCCACACAGAGGGGTGCAGAGCCAGGAGTCTCTCTGGCTTCAGAACTGTAGCTTGCTTAGCACTCCGTGTGTCCACTTGGAGAGTTCACTCTCTTTGGAGGAGATTCAGACATCACATACTATATGCTTAGGTAATATTTTATAAAAAAAAAAAAAAGATGAATTTGGGGTTTATTTATTTTAATTTAATAGGTGCTTTTATAACACTTACTTTGTGCTGTCCACTCTCCTAAGCACTTTACAAATACTAACCTTTTTGTTCTCATGACAGCTCTTTGAGGAAGGCACTAGTATCTTTGCCATTTTATTGATGAGAAAACTGAAGGACAGAAAAGCCACATAGCTTGCACCAGGTAGTAAGGAAGTGGTAGAGGTTGGTTTTGAACCCAGGCAGACTGGCTCTGGAGTTCTTGCCCCTTAGTTTTTATGCAACTGAGGATTCTTCCTTTTATCCAAGAATGTAACACAAAATCCCTTTAGAACGGTTTGACTACATAAAGTGAGAGGCTTATTTAAAAAAAAATTGGCAATTTCCTTGGAATATAGGAAAATTAGATGAGGGGAATGTCTTTAAACTTATGCCAATAATGTATTAGTTTAGAGGATATAAGGGAATGCCCCGCAGCTCACAAAGAGGAAAAAGCCTCCCATATTGCTTCTTTCAGACTTTTCTTCTAGAAAATTCCCATCTTCCTCTCAGGCAGGTTAATGCATTCATGAGTTTCATCTGGGAGAAAATTCAGCCTCCCCCATCTCCCTTTGCCAAGTTCAAAGTGATAAAGGTTTGTTTTGGACACATGACTGCCAGATGTACCACCAAGGCCAAAGTGTGTGCAAGAGAAGTAAATCTAAAACAATCAGCAAGAAACCAGAGGTCTGTGTATTTGAAGTTATTTCAAACTCTTGCTCCCCACTCTGCTTTTTAGCAGTTCTCTCCACTCCTCCTACCTCACTGGTGATTGATGACCACATTTTTTTTTAAAGATTTTATTTATTTGACAGACAGAGATCACAAGGCCGAGAGGCAGGCGGGGGAGGGTGGGAAGCAGGCTCCCTGCTGAGCAGAGACACCCCCCCCCATGCAGGACTCGATCCCAGGACCCTGAGATCATGACCTGAGCCGAAGGCAGAGGCTTTAACCCACTGAGCCACCCAGGCGCCCCATATGACCAAATATTTTATCTCAAATAATAAATGTGACAAATAAATTTGTCCATAAAATGATTTTCAGAGAATATTGTCTGACCAGTTCAAATGAGCTTTGATACTAGTTTGAAGCCTGGGATTTGGGGATAGGAGATGTCAGTTACCATAATTCTTAGTGCTTTAATCTTCATAGTCCTGTGACAGAGGTACTGGTGACCACTTAATTGATGATATTCAGAGAGGTTAAGTGACATGTGGAGGACTAAGGTTTTCTATTTGAGCCTTTAGAGTTTATTTAAAGAAAGAAGTCTGAGTCCCCAGTTTGTAGAAGTAGAAGGGAAATGTAGTATTCTATATTTTAGTTAAACAGCTCTGAAAAGACCTATGGGTCTTATATGCTTAGCAGTAATAGACAAGCTCTATTACTTTTTACCTACTAATGCAAATACCTCAGATACTGAAATTGGCAAAGATTCCAGATTTGCTACTTTTTAATCTATTGCTATCTCCATAATTGTATGTTTAAGACCTAGCTGGAGAATAGTTTCCTTGCTAGTCACTTACCAGCAGCTCTTTTGCCATCTTTAGCAGACCCAGAGCAGACTTTCAAAAAGGTTTTTAAGTAAATGATCCAGGCTTTAGTGCTTCCTTTTAAAGTTTAACGATTTGGTTCATTTTTTAATTTTTAAAATTCTTTAAAATTTTATTTATTTTTTAACATTTTATTTATTTGAGAAAGAGAGCACGGGTGGAGGGGAAGGGGCAGACCAAGAGGAAGAGAAAGAATATTAAGCAGGCTCCATGTCCAGCGCAGAGCTCAATGCAGAACTGGATCTCATGACCCTGAGATCATCACCTGAGCCCAAATCAAGAGTTGGAGGCTTACTGCTTAACTGACTGAGCCACCCAGTGTTTTGTTTTTTAAAGAAAGAGTGTATGAGAAATTAGGTTCTAGTACTTTTACTTATTATGCTTTGTCAATCAAAAATTTTTTTTTTCTGTACGAACCAAATTGGCGAATTAAACAGAGGTATGATAGAGACGGCTAGCCCTTAAGATCCCTAAGGGTGGTGCTGATTTCTGTCTTCTCTCCAAAATGGGATATATATATATATTTTTTTTAATTAATTCCCCCCCTTTTTAAAGATTATTTATTGATTTGTCAGGCAGAGAGAGAGAGCACACACAAGCAGGGGAAGTAGCAGGCAGAAGGAGAGGGAGAAGCAGGCTTCCCTCTATGCAGGGAGCCCGATGTGGGACTCGATCCCAGGATCCTGGGATCATGACCTGAGCTGAAGGCAGATGCTTAACCGACTAAGCCACCCAGGCATCCCCTTTGTCAATCAAATTGATAGAGCTTTTTCTTAATGTCTTTTCTTTATCCATTATGATCTGTTAGATGCATTATCTTTAGTTACCATCACTTCTCTTTACCTCTCTTTAATATTTACTCGTTTGTGAACTGTATCATGAATTTACAGAGAGAACTGATGAAAATTGTAGCCCAGGTATACTTTAGCTTCTGCTCATTCAGTTGGCAGGTATTCATGAAGACCTAATTCTTTTGAATGAGTTTTCATAATCATTTAAAAATGCCTATGTTTGGGGCGCCTGGGTGGCTCAGTGGGTTAAAGCCTCTGCCTTCGGCTCAGGTCATGATCCCGGGGTCCTGGGATTGAGCCCCGCGTCGGGCTCTCTGCTCGGCGGAGAGCCTGCTTCCTCCTCTCTCTCTCTCTCTGCCTGCCTCTCTGCCTACTTGCGATCTCTGTCTGTCAAATAAATAAATAAAATCTTTAAAAAAAAAAAAATAAAAATAAAAATGCCTATGTTTGGGGGGCACCTGAGTGGCTCAGTGGGTTAAGGCTCTGCCTTCTGCTCAGGTCATGATCTCAGGATCCTGGGATCGAGCCCCACATCGGGCTCTCTGCTCCGCAGGGAGCCTGCTTCCCTCTCCCTCTCTGCCTGCCTCTCTGCCTACTTGTTATCTCTGTCAAATAAATAAATAAAATCTTTGAAAAAAAAGAAAATTTAAATGCCTGTGTTTGCTGAAAGGAACACATATGTAATTGTAAATTTTGTATAAGCTGGTGGTACTAACATAATGATGTAGTAGAAGCTAAACCCAAGATTTATTTTGTGTGTGTGTGTTGGGGAGAGGGGAGGTCCTATTGTAATTTATAAAATTGATTGCTTATAACTTGTGTGTTTTTATCTTGATATTGATGCTTCCCAGTTGGCTTATTGTAGCCTTTGGTCATCATTCTAAAAAACCAACTTATCCATAAGCCACTTCTTTAAAAGTCAAATCACCAGGTAGAAATATGCTTTTTTTGGTGGATCAAATCAGCTGTGAGTTCAGACCATGAGTCTGGGTCTCTGAAAAAAAAGTGAATGTTATCTAAAAACATAATGACCCACCATTTAATTTATTTATGTGTATATACACATACATAATTTTTTTGAATGTTTCCTCTTGCTAAGGTGTTACCTGATTTTCTTTTGGTGATGAATTAATGAGGTTATTGGAGTCATATGATGAATCTGGCTGGCATCAGGTTTCCTCATTAGCAGGTACTAGGGACTTGTGAGATTTTAACACTGATAGGCTTAACCTGCTCCTTTTTATCATTGTTTTAATTGTGATTCACATTTTGTTTTAAAGATTGATTTATTTGAGAGAGAGAGAAAATGAGCATGAGTGGGGGGAGGGGCAGAGGGAGATGAGAGAGAATCTCAGGCAGACTCCCTGCTGAGTGTGGAGCTGATGTGGAGCTCAATCCCATGACCCTGAGATCCTGATCTTAGGCAAAACCAAGAGCCGACCAATCAACCAACTGAGCCACCGAGGCACCCCTTGAGTCACATTTGTTTTAACCTCTTTGTTTCTCATTGCACACTTAGTATTTATTCTTAGAAGTTCAGACTGGTCTTTGGGTTCGTGTGGCTATCTGGGTTTGAGTGGAACAAAATCTAAGTCTTATCTCTCTTCCTTCATGGATTTTGATTTTAGCCTTTTATATGTTGTTGTAGATACCTGGACAAAACCTGTAAATTAAGCTTTAAGTTCTTCTTCTTTATAGAGTTCTAGTTTGCTCTAGGGCTGTCTAGATCCCTGGGATCTGGAAAGTACATAAGTCTCCTACTTTTAGCCGCAAGTCTCTCCATGTGTGAACTCTGAAGGGAAGAGGACACGGGCAAGACTGAAAAATCAATCTGCAGGAGACATTGTCCCCAGGAACCTTCTTCCTTCTGAGTGCACCCTGCCTCTGGGACAGCACACAGAAGGGCAGTCCCTTGAGGCCTTCCACCTATTATCACTTCAGCCACACTCTAGCTGAATGACCTTGGGAATGTTTTATCACTTCACTTGTACCTCAGTTTTCCCATCCATAAAACAAGGCAGTGTTTGCAGCGTGTCCTGCCAGGGGTCCCAAGGAAGGAACATCAGCACATCATAAAGTAGTTGCAGAGTCAGACCGAAGCTTACTGTCCTCATGCTGTGTGCTGCAGCTGGGCCAGGCCTTTGGTGCACCTTGTCCAGAAGGGTAGGTGAGGAGAGGAGGAAGTCTGTCTGTCCCCTCTATGGAGTGTGGAAGTGAGCCATTGCTCCTCCTGCTCTTGAAGCTTTCATAAACAAACATTGATCACTGTATGTTATACGTACTGCTGTAGGAGATATTTAGGAATACAAAATCTGTCAGTTCCCTTAAGAAATTGGCCTGATTCATGGACTGTCACAACTGTTATGTTTTCCATTAGGCCAGAAGGATATTTTATATTTATTGTATTATTGTAACCTGAATTTTACCACCTAAATGGAATGTTCACATGTTGCTTCCTACGTTAAAATATTTTTTTGTTAGGAATTTGTCGTGTTGAACAACATTTTAACATGGAAAATTCCATTAGCCATGTGAATTTTTGCATGTTTCAGAAAAGTCAGTAAGTAAAATACTACATGAATATATATTGATTCTCTTGAAGCTCTTAACTTCCCAAGAATTACTGCTTTCTTGACTGGGATATACTGTATTCATTTAGTCTAAAATGAGCCTGATGATACTGTAAGCAAATTTTGTTTGTTGTTTTGTTTGTTGGTACTTTTTATTATATGACTTTCTCTGAAGATATATATTGGATGGGAAGGTTGTTTTCTTGATTAATAAAAGTAACATCAAGAAAAAAAGGGAGGAAGGGAGTGAGGGAGGGATGAAGGAAGGAAGGAAGGAATTGGTTTGATTAGAACAATGTTAAAATGACCCTATCAACTCCTCAGAGAAATGGTTGTTTCCAGGACTGGGTCAGGGAAAATAAAAAAGACAGGGGCACATCAAAAGAACACGGAAGCCAACCTGGAATCTCTCTCAACAGCCAAAGCTGGAATTTGAACAGCAAAATAAATAACAGTAGTATTAGATTATAAACCAAAGAATAAAATAAATATCCACAAGTTAGTGATATAAATGATTGAATAAATAAATGGGGGTGAAGAGATAGCTCTTCCTTTCAGA
Source organism: Martes martes (assembly GCF_963455335.1). Lineage (NCBI taxonomy): Eukaryota > Metazoa > Chordata > Mammalia > Carnivora > Mustelidae > Martes > Martes martes. The sequence continues at coordinate 116,396,517 of NC_137893.1, read as the reverse complement.
AGAATTCCAACTAACAAATACAGAAGGAATAGAAAATAGAATAGAAATAGAAATCACCTTTAGTATGCCGTAGTAATAATCGCTGCAGGCAAGATCTTCAATGGGGGCTAAAATTAGCGAGTAAAAGCTCAAGAAGAGACAGGATATTTGCATGGCCTTAAAGCTTCTTCCCTAAAATATATATTGATTACTGTTATGCTTTCAACCCATGCCCTCATATTCTTCAAAACTTTTCTCTCCAGGAGATGGAGTTTAATTCCTCTCCTTTTGAGTGTGGGCTGGACTTAGAGACTGGATTCCAAATCATAGAGTATGGAAAGGGAAAAGCAATAATTTTATAGTGGAAGAACCTGGCAGACACCACCTTAACCAAGTGATCAAGGTTAACATTACTGGTGGTGAGTCATGTTGCTATCACTTACCCCTGATAGGATGTGGTGAGGACACTTGACCTCCTATTTTCTTCCCTGAAATCGTCCCTGTGGTGTAATCATGAGAAGACAGATAAACTCAAGTTGAAGGACATTCTATAAGATACCTGACTAGTACTCTTTAAAAGTGACAGGGTCATGAAAGACAAGGAAATACAGCAGAACTATTGCTGACTGGAGACTAAGGAATTATGACTACAAAGTGTGAAGTGTAATCTTGGAACAGGAAAGGCGCCTGAGTTTAGTTTAGTTTAGCAGTTTAGTTAATAGTATTGTACTATTGGGACACCTGGTGGTTCAGTGGGTTAAGTCTCTGCCTTCGACTCAGGTCATGGTCTCAGGGTCCTGGGATTGAGCCCCACATCGGGCTTTCTGCTCAGCAGGGAGCCTGCTTTCTACCCCCACCCCCACCTGCCTCTCTGCCTACTTGTGATCTCTCTCTCTCTGTCAAATAAATAAATAAAATCTTAAAAAAATAGTATTGTACTATTACAATATACCATATGCAATACAGTGTTGGTATCTTACATTTTGTTCAGTGTACCATGGTATTGTAAGATGTTGACATAAGGGGAAGCTGAGCGAAAGATATACAGGAACTCTGTACTATCTTTGCCATTCTTTTGTAAGCCTAAAATGATTTCGAAATAAAAAGTAAATAAAGTCCACATCAGGTGGTGGCTCTGGAGTCATATTGTCTGGGTTCAAATCTTGCCTTTGCCACCTACCAACTGAGAGATAATAAATAACTTTCTTAATTTCTTTGCCTCTGTTCCCTCATCTGTAATAACAGTTCTCCTTAGGTACTCAGCATGTAGCTATGGAGGTAAACTGTGTGCTCAAGGATTTTGGAATGGGAGAAGATGGTGGCAGGGTGAGGGCAGACCCCTCCTCCCACACCATAGCCTCCTGGCAGGTGGGATTTGAGCCCCACCCTTGAAGAAAGCCCAAGACTTAGCTGATGGGAGAGTTGTGTGGTGGAGGAAAGGGAATAGCTAGGGGCAAAGGTAGAGAACCTATATTGGGAAAGATTTGTTTGAGTAGTGAGTAAGCCTTGCCAGGAGAGTGCAGACTACTTGTGGAACCAGTGAAGGATGGGTGTGTGCCAGCTTGGATGCTGGCTTGATCAAGTTTAGACTTCAGCTCTAGGCCTGAGGGAGGTGGGGAGGGGAGGGAGGGAAGGAGAAAGGGGGGAAGCGGAGGAGGCAAGAAAGGGAGGGGGGAAGAAGGAGGGAAAGAGAGAGAGAGAGAGAGATTACTTCAAAAATTGTCAGCCCCAACAGGATTGTGATTGCACTTTTGAGTATCTGTTGATTGAGGAAATATGTTATGACAGAATGGCTGTGAAGGTAGTAATAATACTCTGCAATAAATGTGCTTTATTAAGTATGGGAGCTTCTCTGTACCTTTGGGACATTGTAATATGTGTGGATGAGACATTTATTCTGCCTGCTGTCAATGCTTACTGACCTTTTATAATAACACTTTGGCCCCAGGGCTAAGAACCACTGCTGTCAGTGACCAGGAGCCTTCAGTGTACATGCATACTTAGACTTCAGAGCCTTGTCTTTGGGGTTGTCTTCCATCACACAGAGAAAGAGTGTGTGTGTGTTTCTTTTATTAGTTAAAAAAAATCTTGGCGTATAATTTATATACTGTTGAGTATATTGACATTAAGTGTAAAGAACAATGTGGGGTTATCCGTGTATACATCTGTCTAGTTATCAACTAGATCAAGACGTAGAACATTTCGAAGACTCCAAAAGGCTCTCTTGGTCACCTCCCAGCCAAAAATGCCCCTCCTTGAAGAAACCACTATTCTGCCTTCTGTCACCATCAGTTTTTGCCTGGGAATGTGTTCCTTTCTCTCCCCCATTCACCCAAGTCCATGTAGTACAGTGAGCCTAGAACAGGGATGGGTTCTCTTTGTGCCTAGTACTACACTAGACAGAAGCCCAGACTTAAATAAATTCTCTCGTAAAATCACAGACCTAGGCTATGTATTTATCTAAATGCAATCCCATATCTCACTGACTACAGAATCCTTGCTTTTTCCATGATCCCATGCTCTGTGCCTTCAGCTGACATTTACCATAATCATCATCATCATTAATGTAAAGTCACCTTAGTAGTTTTTTTTTCTTTGAATAGTTTACAGGGTAGTCAGCAGCAGTTAACCCCCAGACCCCCTTCTGTTCCCCTTCTGTGCATTTTTTTGTAACCCTTTTGGGAAGTAGAGAGAGTTGTGCTGATTTGGAACCAAAAGACGACGGCAGTTTCTTCATTTAATAGGTGCCAGATCACGTGCTAGCCAGTGGAGTTAGAAAAGAATCTAAATCCCAGGCTCTCATCTTGTAGTGGGGGACACAGATAATAGCGTGATGAGTGCCGGGAAGCAGGTGGATGCTAGAGGATCACATAGGCATTAAAGGACAGGGTTGGAGGTGGGGGCAGCACCAGGTGTGAGGGAACCATGGGTCTCCTAGAAGTGAAGTCCCGAGTGGAGTATTAGAGCTTGTAGGAGCTGTACTGGCAATGAAGGGGGAAAACGAGGGCTCTTCTAAGCTGAAGAGAGAGTGTATAGCCATGCAGGGAATGAATATATGGGGAGCAGGGCATGTTCAGGAAACTGCATGTGTAATTGCCTGGTGGGAAGGAGGGTCGTGGGATGCTGTGGAGTGGGGAGAGATGATCTGAGATACAGAGGCACAGGAGAGGCCATCATGCCCCTGTTAAGAAGGTGGATTTTGTACTGAAGGTAATGATGGATTTGCAGTTTCAGAAGGTCAGTTCAGTTTTTGGGGAAGTGGATCCAGGGGTTGAAATTGAGTAAGAGTATAAAAGCCATTAAGGCCCGTAACAATGGGAAGGGAGGGGAGGCCAAATTGGAGAGATACTTAGGAGGCCACCTGAACAGGACTTGGTAGTTGTTGATTTGTGGTGGAGAGATTGATGACTAAATGGGACTTAAATAGGATGTTACAGTGGAAAGAGAGAGTGGGTTTTTATGGGACTGGATTTTTGTAAGTCATAACTGAAATGACATGCTTCTCCCCCTCTTTCGCACAAGGATGGTGTTTGCTTTAGCACAGCCCCGTTACTTATGGGGGTTCACAGAAGTTCGTAGATGGAGGCCTACGGTTGTTATATGGTAACTTCCTAAAGTCAGGCAGATAAATCTGTGTTTTGGTTTGTTTTACTCTTCCTTTGTTTATTGTGATGACAGCTAAATCTCCTAAGTGGGTATTTCCAGAGAAGACCTGTGAACCCCTGAATGGAGAGGGCACTAGTGATAGGAAAGAAAAGGCAGACCTTACTCCTTTCAGGCTTGGCAGTTATTTATTTACCGAGACATGTGCAGAAAGCCAAACCAGCACTTCTTGCAAAATGGTGTCTAGATTTGATTCTAAGGGTTTTCCACAGCTTGGAGCTGAGCCTGTCTTTGCTTTGGCCTGTGCTCTGCTAAAATGAGCTCCTCTGTGTGCACAAGAGAGCAGTGAGGGTCATCCTGAAACCCACAGGGCTATTGTCTAGGTGCCCAGGACTCCCTCGCTCACAATCCAGCTTCGTAGCTACAGGAATGTGTCCTCCTGAAGCTCAGGGATTGGGTGCCTAGGATTGGACACTAGAAGAGGCAAAGGCAGCACAAGCTGCCTGGGCCTGGTGATTGGCAGTGTGGGGAGTCCCAGCCCTGCCTGGTCATTAAGAAACCCAAACCACACCCTTTGGGCTGAGAGGAAGCTTTTCTCTCCAGTCAGCCAAAATCCAGCCATCTGCCTGCCCCAGCTCCGAATTTCCTGTTATTCTAAATCCTTGACAGTTTAGAGTGAAGGACGGTGGTGTGTCAGGGCAGAGAATCCTTCCTCAGATGAAAAGAAGAGAAAGGGCGGTTTAGCTACAGAGACTTTGATAATAAAATTGAAAATACATTTCTTGCCTCTGGAATCTCTGTGTAGTGGTCTGAGCCACCACAGATCTCTGCTTTTCCGGTTCTCAGCTTGTGCCCAGGGACTGTTAATGCTTTTACAACAACACAAGTTCTTTTTTTTTTTTTTTTAAGATTTTATTTATTTATTTGACATGCAGAGATCACAAGTAGGCAGAGAGGCAGGCAGAGAGAGAGGAAGGGAAGCAGGCTCCCTGCTGAGCAGAGAGCCCGATGCGGGCCTCCATCCCAGGACCCTGGGATCATGACCTGAGCCGAAGGCAGAGGCCTTAACCCACTGAGCCACCCAGGCACCCCAACAACACAAGTTCTTGATGTTCATTTCAGCTTGAACTTGTGAGTAAACAAGCATGCTAGGTGTGAAGCAGTTTATGGGTGACTTCAGTACAGCTTTGTGATGAAATCTAACATTCACATGCTAATCCAATACCTTTAATGATACACATGATCATTACTGTGCTGCATGGTAATTAGGTAAGCAGCTCATACAAGGGACTGTAGTTAGTATTAAGTTTTACATGACCAAATCAAATTTTCACGGTTTCTTGTCTATTAATTTGTTGGTTCTCCAGTATCTGTAACTAGCGTCAGCGTCAGCATTTTGCATTGCTAGCTCAGGTGGTCTGAGCCTCATCACTGGCATTTTCTGGTTCTCCTGTGTTCAAACACGCAAGTCTAGGTTCTCTTCCATAGAGCCCCCTGGCAGTAGAGGGTTGTCCTCAGCCCCGTTCCCTCTCCCCACCCAGCCTTAACCTCAGAGCAGCTCCTGTGGCTTCTCCCTGATCTCAGGTATTCTGGAACTCCGGGGTCTTTAGGGAGTTGAAGCTACAGACCCTGAGACTGGGTGGCCTTCCCAGGGATAGGAGAGCGCACTGTTGGGATGGGAGACCCCTTCACATCTGAGTGGAGTTGGCAACACATTTTATTAAAGAGTAGGATTGAAATACTGAAAATTTCTCACTTAGCGGATAATTAGGCCTTAATAGACATTTATTTATGGAAGTATCTTACTCTACTAAGAAGAGGGCGCTTGTAAGAATAGTTTGAGGGGAGCCTGGGTCGCTCATTTGGGTAAGTGGGCGGCTCTTGATTTCGACTCCGGCCAGGGGCGGTGAGATCCAGGGCGGTGAGATCCAGTCCCGAGTTAGGTTCCATGCTGAGTGGGGAGTCAGAGCCTGCTTGAGCTTCTCTTTTCTCTCCTTCTGCCCCTCCCCTGCTCACATGCTGTCTCTCTTTCTCACTCTAAAATAAATAAATAAATCTTAAAAAAAGAAAGAGAGAGAGAATACTTTGATATCTTGGTTAGGGGTTCATTGAAAAGAAAATGGTACATTTTAGATGGATTGAGAAATAGAATTGGTTTTGAGTGACATTTTTTACCTGCCCTGTGTATCTGTGTGGCAGGCAGTGATGGGTGGTTCAGTTTTTGGTGGTGAGATGCACAGCCTTTTATTGTGGTCCTGCTGGCTGAGTGTGTATTGCGTATTTTTATTGTGGTTAACCTGACCCACCATTTGCTTCCCTAAGGTTAGGTTTCCTTTCCTGTACTTGATGAATGCTGTCAGCTTCGCCAGAAGTGAACTTTGTTCTTTCTTCAAACATTTACTGTTTCTGCCCTGTGGTATGTTCTGTGCTAGGAGCCAGATACATACAGAAAGATGATCAAAATCTCAGCTTTGCCTTTCCCTTTGTAATTTCATTTGGCCTTACTACCCCTGTAAAATGCAGAAAGACTCTTTATGTACCTACAGTACAGATAAGTAATCATGGAGTGATGAACCAACTTGTGTGAGGTTGCATATCATAATCGCTGAGCTAAAGGCTGGGTCTCTTCACCACCAACTATTCACTACGTAGGAAAGACTAAATAAAACAGTCTTTGAATCTAAAATTGGTCAATTAGGAAGGATGGCATCTTCCCAAAGAAGTTTATGCAGACATTTAAAGAATTCATACAAATGATTCTGAGACCATACTTCTTGAAAATTTGATAATTAAAAACACTCTGAATTTAGGGGTTTCTGGTTGGTACAGTTGGCTGAGTGTCCAACTCTTGGTTTTTGGCTCAGGTCGTGATCTCATGGTCGTGAGATTGAGCCCTGTGTCAGACTCCACGCTCAGCATGGAGTCTACTTGGGATTCTCTCTCCCTCTGCTCCTCCTGCTTGTGAGCTTGCTCTCTCTCTCATAGATAAATAAATCTTTGAAAAAAATTCAGAATTTAAATAGTAAAGTTTAAGGACTCATAGTTTGCTCAAAAAAATATTCCTCACTTAGTAGATCATCCTAATGAGCCTAGAATGATTTGTCATCACCTTTTGATTTATGTGGTGTTTTCAGGTAGATACTGTTCAGTGTGTTTTAAATTGATTTGGGAGGTAGTAAGATTTTTCTAAGGTTGCAGAGGAAACGGTTTTGAAAATTCTGTTAGCCAGTATTGAGTTGGCCAGGATGAGAAAAACAGAAGTAAGGTAATATGCCCGCCTGTTTTCTAGTGCAGCTAGAAATCCTCTAGGGCCTAATAGCCATTTTAGGTTTATTCTGTGAAAAAGGCCTTTGGGCTTCTGTGTTATTGACTGTTTGCAGTTTCTGAAGAACTTAAGAGGGAAAATTTCCTCACAAGTGAAGTGAGAAGAGAAGCACATTATAACATTGCATTGTGGACTCCAACAAAACAGTGTTTATTGAATGTAGGCCTGTCTGAAGGCTCGAAGTATGGCAACAGGATGTGCCGTAGAGTTATTTCTTCCTGGTTCTCTTTTTTATTTTATTTTTTATTATTATTTTTTTTATTTTAAAGATTTTTATTTATTTATTCGACAGAGACAGAGATCGCAAGTAGGCAGAGAGGCAGACAGAGAGAGAGGAGGAAGCAGGCTCCCTGCTGAGCAGAGAACCCGATGCGGGGCTCAATCCCAGGACCCTGGGATCATGACCTGAGCCGAAGGCAGAGGCTTTAACCCACTGAGCCACCCAGGCGCCCCTCTTCCTGGTTCTCTTACTGAGGGCGTCTGGCAGCGGCAATAAGAGGGCAGAGGTGACCTGGCATGGTCAGAGAGTGTGGATTTGAGGCCTTGCTGAACTGAGGTAGGTAGTTGTGTGATCTTGGCAAATTGCTTAATGTATCTTATTTTTTCAGCCATAAAATGGGATGATCTTTTACTCTAAAAGGGAATTTTGGGGGGCGCTTGGGTGGCTCGGCAGTTGAGCATCCAATTCTTGATCTCAGAGTCGTGAGTTTAAGCCCTGCATTGGCCTCCATGCTAGGCTTGGAACCTAGTTTAAAATAAATAAATAAAGAAAGAAAAATAGATAAATAGATAAATTTAAAAAAAAAAGAATTTGGGGGTATCATGTATCTAGAGGATCCTCTTTGGAGTGGTAGGTATTAGATAGCTCTTTACATACATTTATTTCTGGGATCATTTGAAGTCTGTCCCGCCCATCAGAATATATGTTCCATGAAGGCCAAGGCTGTATCCGTCTGATCTTTGCTAATGTGTATCGCTGTCCCTATGGCAGTGCCTAGAGCTTAGGAAATACGTAGATACTTGGTGAGTGAAGGAGTCCCCGCAGTTGGCACTGTAGCAGCTGGGGGGAAAATGTAGATACGCTGTCTTTAAGCATAGATCTGCGGCTGTTAACATGTAGGAGCCTCAGGTCTAGACAGGTTTGGTTTTGTTTTTGTGTTTTTTGTTACGTTAATGAGGTACAGTTTGGGTTTTTGTATTCCCAAGATTTCCTTGCAGAGGGCTTTCTTCTGTGTCAGCTTGATTGATGACAGTGTAATAATGAATTGAAAGACAAGGTGGGCTGTGGTTGTGTTTTGGGGTGGCTGACATGTTCTCAAAGCCCTGATCTCTGAGCCTCTCAGTGTTGCCTGGGGTCCAATCTTGGCTTAAAGGCAGAGCTGTTTCTCTCCACTGCCATCTTCTCAGAGAAAGTTTTTGGTTGCAGACCTGAGCTGTTTTCCTTCTTACAGTCTGTTAAAAGCCTCTGAAGGATTTGGGGGTAAAGGAGCATCATGTCTGCATCTTACTTGTTGACACATTAAGGAAAATCTGTATACGGAGATTTATGAAAGGCTAAAGCCAGAGTCAAGCACAGGACACTTTTCAACACATATTGCTGAATTGGAGTTAAAATATTAATTAATGTGAAAATGAAAAATTACTTTGGATTGAGACTGCTGCTTCGTCTGTGTTCTCAATGGAGCCTGCTGTGGAAGAATAATTAGACAAAATGCTCTCTATAAAACCTCTGTTTTAAGAAGAATGATTCAGAGGGGAACCCAGGTCCAAGAAATGTTCATCAACAAACAAAAACTGAATTGCCAGGTTTGCCAGATGTCTCATTTTGAAGAATTTTTTTCCTCATTTGGTCTCTTGTAAAGTCTTCTCTTTGCCTCTGAAATATGCTCTGCCCCCATGTGACTTAAAAATAAAAAGTTTCAGAATGTTCAGAATCCCATCTCTGTAGGGCTTATAATTCTGTGGGGTTCAACTGGGAATTGCATTGCATAAAAATAAGGGCAAAAAATACCACATTACTGGACTACAGAGTTCTGGGAAATTTTCTTTAGTTACTTAGTGTATCTGTCTTGTTCTTTCGCTCAATATTTGTTGAGCACCAACTGTGAACAAACACTGCTTCATGTTCTTTAATGCAGCAAGCAGCACCCTCATTCTGCCTGAAGTGTGGTTGTCCCTCATTAGAGGTGTACCCGACAGCCCTCCTACCTTACAGGGGGTAGCAGGAGAGAATGGCTGTAGTTAAAGGCGCCGCACCTTTTTACAGTTAGAGATGCAGGTCCTTCTAATGGGCATCTCTTTGGGGGGCAACATCAAACACTCCTGTGGATTCCTTTATTTGATCCACCCCTGAACCTCTCCATGCAGGCCCTCACAGGGTCCTGTGCGCACTGGCAGAGGAGGGAGCAAGGGGGAGAAGGGCGAGGGGTTCAAGGGCTAGTTCAGCAGCCTGCCCCTGCTTTGCCTGGGCCTGGCAGACAGAGCTGCAGGTGGAGAAACGGGAGCAGGCCCTTGGCAGAGTGGAGAGGCTCTTTCTGTGTGGTCTGTGGAAAGGCAGCTTTCACTCGAGGTGCATTTAGACATCAGTCATGTTTTCTTTTGCACCTTTTCAGTTGTGTGACCTCTTTGTGTTGCATCCAGCCAAGCTCCCTTGCCCCTCGCTCCAGTGTTCCAAATTACCTAGCAAAATCCCTGTAACCACTGTGTAGCTAGGTTTGACTTGGTGATAGATAATCAGAATTCACATTACAGTGCAAACGAAGTGACGTTCTGCCCTCGCCCACTCTGTTCATCTGTTCAACTAACCAAAAAAATCTGATGATGTGCTGCAGGAAAAACTCCTTTGAGGTAGAGCTGCTTTGCTTTCTTCCAGCTGGGTGGAGGGAAAGGGACATCCTGTCCCTACATGATCTACTGCAGGCTGCTCTGTACCGCCTCCTTGCTCACTGGCCTCTTCTCTGGACCTAAGGCCAGGAGACCCCTGGCCCAGCTGGGCACCCCCTCTGCACCCTGTGGCAGCCCTGTTTAGGGAATTCTAGGTGTTTCTACTGTGGCGAGGGTCACAACAGTTTAGGAAGGTGGACCTGTGGGTGGGAGCTGATAAGGAACTTCCAGAACTCACAGACTGTTTGGTCCTTGGAGAGAGGAAGAGGCTGCCCTCCCCACCTGGTAGCAGATACTGGCTCTCCTTAAGGAGGCTTTTTGCTCCCCTCAGTTTTGCTATCTCAGGCTTACTCCAGAAATGTTTTCCTGTTTCTCATTCTACCCTCTCTGCTCTGTATCTGGAACCAGCCCCCGACTTGTCCCTTCCAGAGACCTAGTTTAGCCATCATTTACAAATCAAAGCCTTGAGAGTTTGTGGGTGTGGAACACCTTCTGCTGGAGAATCACAGGGTGTGGAATTCCGGCCAGTTGGGGCTTGGGCCTGGTGATGGCCATCTCGAAGGCAGGTGTGACTTGGGAGAGGCAATGTGCACCGTGCTCAGGAGTACAGCCTGTGGGACCACTCAGCCTGGGTTCAGATGCCAGCTCCCTGCATAACAGGAAGTTATTTAAACTCTCTGGGCCTCTGTTTTCTCACTTCCCAAATGGGAGTAATAATAGTATCCACCGCCCTCATAGTGCTCTTGTGAGGATCTTTAACGTAAGAGAACGCTGTGACAGCACCTGGCCCGTGGTAGGTGCATGTTCAATGTAAACGTTAGCACTGTTTCACAAGGTGAGCTTGTGGGGCTGCTGAAGTGGCTGCCGACAGCTTTGGACCCCGCCTGGGTGTGCCTCTTTCTACGCCTGTTCTTTCTACGTACAATATCATGATAAGGACAAGAAGGCAGCAAAAGTTATCTCTGGGTCAGTTTCACAAACGCCATCACCCATGTTGGCACATTGTCTCCAGGTCTCCTCAAAGATGCCTACTAAATCCATTTCCTGACTTTTATAGTCTCATCTAAAGTTTTCTGTTGCCTTCGCACCTGTTGAAAGAAGTTGATTGCAAGCGTGAAAAAGATTTTTTTTTTTCACAGAACACCCTGTAACTATAGCATATTCAGTGTGAATCGGCCAAGCTACGGTTTCATTTTGAACTTTATATACACCTTAAAACTTGATCTCGAATGAGTATCAGGTATGACTGGTAAACTTATAAAGTTTCTAGTGCTTTAGACAGAAAGCTAGAAGTTAGTCCCTTGGGAAAGTTCCCTCAGGAGACGATTGTTTCTAGAGAAAATTAAATCCTGGCTTGGAGCACCTTTTCAGAAGCGTGGGCCCTTGCGTCTTTGAGGCTTGTGCCTTCTGGCTCATTTCTCCTTCATTGCTTAGTCCTGGTGGCTTTGCACTGGGTGCTTCACCGTGACTTAATTTAACAAATATGAAATGCCCACTTGCAGTTCCCTGAACCTGGGCCCTGTGCCGACTCGCATCTAGAGCTGTACACATGCCTCTGCCTGCAAAACTTTTATGTTCTGATGTTTGACGGCTTCTGGTCTCATCTTAGAAAAAGCAGTAGGTGTGGTGGTTAAGTGCCTGGACTCTGCGGTCAGGCAGTGTGGGTTCAAATCCTGGCTCTGCCCCTTCTAGTGGTATGACCTTGGGGAAGGTTCTTTTTTTTTTTTTTTTTTCTCAAAGATTTTATTTATTTATTTGACAGACAGATCACAAGTAGGCAGAGAGGCAGGCAGAGAGAGAAGGGAGGAAGGAAGCAGGCTCCCTGTTGAGCAGAGAGCCCGATGTGGGGCTCGATCCCAGGACGCTGGGATCATGACCTGAGCCGAAGGCAGCGGCCTTAACCCACTGAGCCACCCAGGTGCCCCTTGGGGAAGGTTCTTAACCTCTGTGTTTAATTTTTAAAATGACAGTAATAGGGGCGCCTAGGTGGCTCAGATGGTTAAGCGTCTGCCTTCAGCTTGGGTCATGGTCCCAGGGTCCTGGGATCGAGCCCTGCATTGGGCTCCCTGCTTGGGAGCCTTTCTCCCTCTCCTTTTACTCCTCCCCCTGCTTGTGCTTGCTTCTCTCTCTGTCAAATAATTTTTAAAAAATAAATAAAATGCGGGGTGCCTGGGTGGCTCAGTTGGTTGAGCGACTGCCTTCGGCTCAGGTCATGATCCTGGACTTCCAGGATCGAGTCCCGCATCAGGCTCCCAGCTCCTTGGGGAGTCTGCTTCTCCCTCTGACTTTCTCCTCTCTCATGCTGTCTCTCACTCATTCACTCAAATAAATAAGTAAAATCTTTAAAAAAAAAAAAAGTAAATAAGTAAATAAATAAATAAAATGGCAGTAATAGTGGCTCTCTTGGACTGTTCGGAGGGTTGCAAGAGGTAATCTGTAAGGGCACTTAGCATGTTCTAAGCACATAGTAGCTTCTCAGCAAGTGGTAGCTATTACTATTGTTGTTGTTGTCGTCATAGGTCCTTCCTTTGGGAAGTCTTCCAATTCCACACGGGAAGAAGGGCCCTTCCTTTGTGCTCCCAGAACCTGTTCTGTAACTTATGGTGTTGCTTTTATTATGCAGTTTTGTAATTTCCCACTTGTTTGTTTCAATCCACTGCAATCCCTTTAAGGTACTCAAGGTCTCTTTCTTGGCTACAGTTCTATCCTCATTGCATGGTAGACATGATTTCCTTCTTCTCCTGGCTCTAACATGTTAGGGTAGGTGTTTTCTTTTTCTTCTTCTTTTTTTTAATCTTAAAAAAGGAGTCCCTAACTAAATTGCTGTTGATTTTTTAAAAATTTATTTATTTAAATGATCTCTAATCTCTACACCCAACATCGGGCTTGAACGCATGACCCCAAGATCAGGAGTCTCACGCTCTTCCAACTGAGCCAGCCAGACGCCCCAGCTACTGTTGATTTTTGATGAATGGGTCTGCTTGCCTGTTTTGTCATGAGCCAAGAGGTACAAGTGTTTCCCTGTTCCCTCATTAAGGCAATTTTTAAAAGATGCATCAAGTTTGGGGATGAAAAATCACTAGGCTAGGCTCTTTTGTGCCAGGCTCTTTAGATACACTCTGACTGAATTTTCCTTCAGCTCCTCTGAGGTAGGTGCGAAGAGACCCATTTAAGAATTGGGTCATGGGCTCAGCATCATTTGACTTAGTAAACATCTGTGTTGGGCTCTAAACCTACTCTGCCTGGCCTCATGGCGCATGCTGGTTTTGTCCTGTGCTCATTGCCTTGCAGAAGACTTGTCAGCTGGCTGTTCCCCAGCCCACAGTTACCGCCTCTTCCCCAAATATCAGTCCAAGTAGACTTCAAAAGTAATCATTAAAGGGATTGATTCCTTCAGTTGGGAAGATACTGCATTGGATGTCACGTTATATTGAGCAACTATAGTGCTTCAACAGCACAAGACATTGAGACTGTCGTGCAGGCAGATGGAGATTCTGGACAAAGACAAGCCTGGGAACATTAGGGAGGAGAGAGCAGAGAAGTATCTATTTTTATAGCTTCATTTCTTAGTTTATCCAAAAGTTAAAAATAGAGTTAATCATGCCCTCTAGGCCACCTGGGTCTCTGGTTGGTACAAAAAACTTAGTGTATCCAAAGGATAGTCTTATAAAGGCTTTCTCTCTATCAAAATAGGCCATTTGTCAAAGAATAGGTTCCACCTCCCTTCTGAATATCTTTTTTTTTTAAAACAACAAAACACAGGTGGACTCAGAAACTAAGGCTTACTGGGACCAGAGATGATCAAAGTGGTAAGATAAGCTGATGAATCAGAATAATATAGCGTTTGCTTTTTACTTCAGGAAACATTAGGGTACCAGCCTTTTGTAACATTTTAAATTTCTATTTGCATGTTTCAGAAAACAACAGAGTGGGAATGGCAGGCTCTTAGGTGGTTAATTAGCACCCACGAGCTGTTTCCAGTGTAATAGGCCTGGCCAACTTGCATGGCCATCTAAGGACTCTCCTCCTCCTCTGGTTTGCTCTGTCCCTCACCCAGACTGACGGCACAGGGACGACTCAGAGGAGCTTCCAAATGTAGTTGCTTTTGAAAGCCTTGGCTTCAAAAATATCGAAGGCCCCTTCTAGCTCTGAAATTGTGTAAGAACTCTGAGAATACAGAAGAAAGGGGAGAGAATCTTTGTTAATTTTAAGTCCTTCGAAAATGGTCACATCTTTTAAACGTTCACATCTTCAACAAATTTTATTTAAAATCTTTTTCTAATATTAGGTGATGTGTGATGACTTCTCTTCTCAAAAAGCCCAAGGATAACTTAAAGCTTTCTGATCAGAAGATGGTGTAGGTAATGACTTCTTTAACAAGACAGCTTGGTGGGACGCCTGGGTGGCTCAGTTGGTTAAGCGGCTGCCTTCGGCTCAGGTCATGATCCCAGCGTCCTGGGATCGAGTCCCACATCGGGCTCCTTGCTCCGCAGGGAGCCTGCTTCTCCCTCTGCCACTCTGTCTGCCTGTGCTCACTCTCTCTCTCTGACAAATAAATAAATAAAATCTTTAAAAAGAAAAAAAAAAACAAAAAAAACAAGACAGCTTGGTGTTGGTGTTCACAACAGCTTGGGACACTTTGGGAAGTTCCTTTTGGGACGTGGATCCATCTGATCAAACTTGCAGACTCAGTGTTGTTAGCATCTGTTGGCTAGTAAAAGAATCAGGCACTTTTGTTTTGTGAACAAGTGTTATGGGCGTTAGAGGTTTGTGGGGAGACTCAGAAGAACATATCCAGCTCTTCTGAAGAAATGGACACCCTCCACCTGGTTGTTACATGCAGATCACTTAAAACATTGTTCCTTGCTCTGTTTCCTATGTGGATTATTCCCTGTTTGTGTAGTTGACATTCTTTTTTGGCTAAGCCTGTGTATGCAAGTGTTAAGGCAACAGCAGCTGAAATTTCAAGCACACTTACTGTATTCGAAACGCTGTGCTAACGCTTTACAGTGACTGTTCCCAAAACCATATGAGTGGGTACTCTTATCCTCACTTTATAGATGAAAAAATTGAGGCACAAAGAGGCTAAGTAACATGTCCAAGGCCAGAGAGCTAGTTCGTGGGTGAGTCAGGAGTCAGTGTGGCTCCAGACCCCAGTTCCCGTCGGGGCTGGAGGTGTCATGAGAAATGTAGACATTTGTAAACCTTAAAATAAAAATGTTATTTTCATAGATTGTTTTGGCCATAGACATCATCTTCCCACTGGGATCAGCATACCCAGCTTTGTGTTCCAGCAGCTTTGCAGAGATGAACTCTGTCCTCACAGAATGAAGGTTTCCTTCACATGCATGTGAGACTGCTCAGGCCCCCTCACAGTTGGCCTTTGTAGTTCCGAGGCCCATCCCCAGTGGAAGATGGTGAGGTGCGGCTTCGATCGAGGGTGACCGCATCCCCTGAGAGCAAGTATGCACTGAGGAAGAGGGGACAGAGTACTGAGCCCCAGGCGTCCCTGGAGGGAGCAACCAGAGAATGCCCCACAGGAGAAACCAGCAAGAGCTAAAGGAGATGTCTTAGAAGGGCTTAATAGAGTGATCAAGGGAAAAGCCAGGAGGGAGGTTTGGATCAACTGTATCAAGTGCTTCAGAGATCATGGGAAATGAAAACAGAGATCGGATGAGGGGATTGCGTGGGTAGCCGATCTCTGAGGATACAGTTCCATTAAAGTGGGGGAAAGCTGACTGTGGCCTTGCGGGGCTGTGCCGCGTGTGGGCAGGGGGTCCGCGTTGGGCCTGTTGCGTACAGAACACTGATTTCCAAAGTTGGACAAGAACAGGAGGAATTGAAATAGGATGGCTTTTGGGGCCGTGGGACCCAGTGAAGCCCTTCTCTCTTTGGTTCTCTGTTCTGACCATATTGGAAGGCAGTGGCAAAAGCTGATGGAAAGGAAGCGGTTGAAAATGCTGCTCAGTCATGCTTCTCGCACACATCCAACGCTTGGTGCTGAGTGCATTTCCTGTCATGTCTTCTTTAATGTCCCGGTAATTCTTACTTAATAAACTTAAAGTTTAAGCCACTTGCCCACACTCCGAGTGCTACTAAGTTGTATAGTTTGAAAGTGAGATCAGCCAGGCTACATCATGGATGTAATGGAGTGAGCAGATGATAGGGGAGCTGGAGTCTGAGAAGGGAGGTGCCTTTTTAACTCTGAGATCCTAGGAAGGGATTCCTGAATTCTGATAGAGAGAGGAAGATGGATCAACTCTCTCACTCTCAGTTAAGTGTGTTGTGCCTAGTGGCTGGCTCCATATGCTCCTTACAGCTTCGTATTCAAAGAGCCTGCAAGCTGTTTGGAAGACGGCTGCCTTTTTTTTTTTTTTTTTTTTTTTAAATGGTCCAAGCCCTTTTGCAGAGGCAGGGTCTTTAGACATCTAGAGGAGGTTAAAAAAAAAAAAAAAAAGCAAACGCACTGTGAATATTGGCTTGGGTCCACAGCCTCCCAGGATCTATTTGTACTTGGCATTGAGTGGAGGGTTTTTTTGGTGTGTGTATTTTCTTTTCTTGTGTATTTATGGATGTTAATATGAACCATTCAGCCAGGTCTATGAAGTCTGACAGAAGTTGGTCAGGGTTTGGTTTTAGATATACTTTCTTCTAGGTTTTCTTTCAACAAAATCTTTTTGCCTTTATAGGTCCCAGAGACCTGTGTCCTCAGTACTCACTACAGTCCTCATAAAGTCATTGAAGATTTGTACACATTTTTTACTTCAGAAAGCCTCTATAGTGGTGAGCATAGTTGCTTTCAAAAAAAGCTTCTACAAGTGCAGTTTCCTGTTTTTCCCAGCCTTTAACCCTTCCTAAAGGAGACATTCTTTAGGGGCAGATTGTTGAACTTCGAGTTTCCCTGCAGCACTGCTATTTCTGTATGCGGTTTGGCAACCACTGACTCAGGGCCTTCAGGTTTCCAAACGGGTGGCTCCTGCCATTTCAAGAAAATCTGTCTGAAGCCATCAAGGAGGTGGAGGAGGTGGCAAAATGATTAGAGAGACAGAGTCATAGGAATCTCTTCTGTACATTTATCAGTAATATCTGATCGTAGAAGTGTCTTAATTGCCTCTAGTGTCATTCTTATGGTTCCTACCTGATTATGTCGATCTTTATGTCTCTTTGTTGTTGAAGATTAAGGTTTTAAATTGACAACACAGCAGTTACTTCTGTGTTTATTTCTGTTGGTCTTTTAAGTATTCTCCTATTTCTTCCATGCATTTATTTACAAGGAGACATTTAATTCTTAGTACCTTAGTGGTCTGTGTCAAGTGTAGTCTCACATTACTCTTCTTTTTCTCAGAAGCCTTGCCTATCTTAGCAGACTCTTGATTTCTTTCCTGTCCTCTGTAAATGATTATTTTTTAATAAAACCCATTTGTTTGGGGCCTTCAAGAAACCCTCTTCATATATTTTTCACCTTCTAGTTTCTGCTTGTAGAATGGCTTTCCTGAGGTCCTGCATGACAGACAACATCAAGGGTGCAGGAAAAGGGAATCTGGTTGGTCTCTGGCTGTGATCAAATAGTGAGTCTGTAATTAGGCCTTAGGGCAAAGGCCTTCCCGCACTGTGTGTATGGTCCCAGGGGTAAGGGAATAAGAAACTTCAAACTTTTCTAGAGAAATAGCTGAGAAACCATGGAGGCTTAACTGCTAAGATGTGGAGGGAAGAGCCCTTTTACCAAGAATTAGAGAATTTTACTCAGGGTGGTTTTGTACATAAAATTCTGGGGAGCTGTGTATTGAGATGGGAAAACTGAAGGAAAAGTGATTTCAGCTTGAAGCTGGGTTGGGGGAGGATGCGGTCTAGGATTCAGACCAAACGGAGCTGTCTTAAGTTTCTTTAGAGCAGTGATTATCTATCACCCAGAGCTGATCCTCCCCATGCCCTGACATTGATGATATTTGCTAACACAGCCTGGGGCTGGGGAGCAGTGTTACTGGCACCTGGGGGTGCAGACCAGGGATGCTGTATACATACACAATGCATGAGACAGGTTTCCCCAAACCAAGGGTTATCTGGCCAGAATGTCCGTAGTGTTAAAGTTGAGAAACCCTGCTTTAGAGAGAGTCGAGGGATTTTCATCTGAGCGGATTAGAATTAGGGAGACCAGAGGAAGCTGTAAAAACTCTCTGGTCTTGTCATGTGTATTAATGTGTCCAGGCTGACAGGAAGCACAACATGACTGAGGTGGTATTTGTGGAGTCTCCCTACTCAGGTGTGGTTTGTGTCTTCAGGTGATCACAAGTCATAGTAAAGCAACCCTGATGTTCCCAGCCACTGGTGTGCTACCGGGCAGAGGACACAGGTGAGGTCACCAGTGACAGTGGCAGAACATTCTGGAATCTTGAATTCTCCAAGCCATTCTCTGGGTGGTGGCAGCTTGGGAAACTTAACCTGTGGTAAATGAGAAACTTATTTGAGGGCTCCTCATGGCCTCCCTTGACCAGCTCTACCTTCAGTTGGATGTGTTTAAGGAAGGACACTCCCTTAGATATTTCTTGAGTCTTCTGAAGGTACAATGTTCCCAGCCTCTTAGAGCCGTTCTTCTTGGGGCTAATGATATTAGATGCATGACCTCTGTCCCTGACTGACTGGCACAAGGGTGGGGTGGGATCCTAGAGTGTTGATGGTGTCCAAGATCCTTCCTCTAAGGAGATAGTATCATTTTTTCCATAGTTTCCAAAATGGAACCTTCTGAATTTTTTGTGATCGCTTCTCATTTGCCTCATGTAACTTATTTGAATACTTAAAACAAGTATTTCTTGCTATAGAGTCCCAGACCCCAAAGTCGTGGACTTTGAGGTGTAGTGTGTAGACAAAGAGACAAAGTGTGTTCTGTCTCTGTACTTGAGCTGGATTTTTATATTGGAACACTCACTTTACTCAGATGTTAGTTTAAAGGGTTTATGGCTCACTCACGGCCCTGTTACCCTGGCCCCAGCCTCCCAGGAGGAGACAAGCACCTCTTTCAGCTGCTGCTAGGCACCAGAACTAGTCCCTGATGGGGGGGCTTGACCTTGTTTCTTGTCGTGGGTTACCGGGTATTAGCTTGTGTGCCTCTTTGGGGATGGGCTGAAGGGCATGTGGGCATAGATCCTGCTAGTGAGTAACTTAAAGTTGTGGTGTGGCATGAAGCAGTGTATAATTATTACGTAGAGGCTGGGAGTGCGGGCTCTGGCACCAGGCTGAATCCTGACTCCAGGGCTTTCTGCTCTGGATCCTGGGCCGCGTAGCCCAACCATGCATCCATTTGTCCATTTGTGAAATAAGAATAATTCCATCAGGCTGTTGTTAGGATTAAATGAACATAGGACATTTAGGACAGTGCCTGGCACATACTAAGTGTTCAGTAATTTTTTTGCCATGAAGTGATGTGGTACAGAATACAAGTGCCCAGGAATTCAGAGGAGGCAAAGGCAGGTTGAGGGAGATGTGATCAGGAAAGGCTTCATTGTGGGCCTTGATAGGAGCTGAAGATTTGAGTCAGGCAAAGAGAACAGTGTGCATAAGGGTGCAGAATTAGGAAGGGACATGATGGGTTCTAGAAGCTATAAGGAAACATTAAGGTAATGGGAACTTAGATTGGGTTATGTGATATTTGTGCATGGGAGGTTGGAGAGATTGATAAATTCTAACACTATTCTAAAGGATTCTTTTCTGTAGAGGGGCACCAGGGGCGGTTTGAGCCATGGAGGATTTCTGAGCTGTGGAATGTCATAAGGACCTAGAAATTCAAGGAGATGAGTCTTCGGTAGACTGAGTGGCTTGGTAGAGGGTTGGTAGAGAGAGTGGGTTGAAGTGAGGAGAGTGACAAGGGTCAGAAAGCCAACCAGGAGGTTGTTCTGTAGTTCATCTCATCTGGGTTGGGTCTAAGTGATAACCATGGGATTAAGGAGGAAGGGGGTAGTATATGTAGTCTTTTGAAGTAGTCCTAATACACAGGGCTTGATGACTGAGGGAGACACAGGGAGATCAATGTGAGGTGAGGTCTTCAATCCTGTATGAATGACTGTGCAAAAATCTGTTCAGAGAGAGAATGGAGAGGAGGAGCAAGTTAGGGGAAGATTTCATGACAAATGAGAAAGTCATTGCCCCTCACAACCAAGAGCAATGCTAAGAGCAGCCCCGTCCCCCAGACTGAAAGGGCTTCCTTTAGGCTGCAGTTTGAATGCAGGAGCAGTGGGCAGTGTTAGCCTTTCTCCTGTTCATTCCTAGGGCGTCTGGCCTACTTGGTCTGCTGTAGGCCAGGCCCAGACTTGGCACTAGCTTCTTAGTGACTCCTGTTCAGCTTTACTGCCAGTTCCCTCAGACCCTCTGGAGCACCAGCTTCTTGGAGAATCGGGTGGAATTTGGGCCACAGCCCTGTTTTTCCCAAGGAAGACTCTGAACCTTGATCGAAGTTGGAGAGACCGTCTCCCCTTCCTTCCCTGTGTTCACAAACCACAGACTTCTGTTTCAAATCTCTGTCTAGCCCTCAGCGACCATGGTTAGGTGCTGACGGCGATGTGATTGCTTTTGAGATTGCAAAGGAAGAAACACAGTGGAAAACGAGAGCAGCCTTACAGAGCCCCAAGCACCACGGGATCCTCTGGAAGGTCTCCTCCGATTTTCATGCTTGGCATCACGCTGTCAGGAGCATTCTGTCACAGGGAGGACGCTGCAGTGGGACGAGAAGGTAGAGCCCCGGCTTCCCCCAGGCCAGGGCTTTAGCCCAAAAGCCCCAATAAAAGCATGATCCCAGCCAGGCAGATAGGACTGACCTTCTCCATGTCTGCTTTGTTTTAGTGATTGTTTTTTGAGCAGGTTTTTATTTTGTTTTGTCTTTGTTTTTTTTTCCTCACTGCTTTGTGTCAGCCAGTGTTCGAATACTCTCCAAGTACTGCTTGCTTGCTTATTTATTTATTTATTTATTTATATTTTTTGGTTTTTTATAAACATATAATGTATTATTAGCCCCAGGGGTACAGGTCTGTGAATTGCCAGGTTTACACACTTCACAGCACTCACCATAGCACATACCCTCCCCAATGTCCATGATCCCACCACCCTCTCCTGACCCCCCTCCCCCCAGCAACCCTCAGTTTGTTCTGTGACATTAGAGTCTCCTATGGTTTGTCCCCCTCCCGATCCCATCTTGTTTCATTTATTCTTTTCCTACCTCCCAAGCCCCCCACGTTGCATCTCCGCTTCCTTATATCAGGGAGATCATATAGTTGTCTTTCTCCGATTGACTTATTTTGCTAAGCATAATACCCTCTAGTTCCATCCATGTCGTCGCAAATGGCAAGATTTCATTTCTTTTGATTGCTGCATCGTATTCCATTGTATATATACCACATCTTCTTTATCCATTCATCTGTTGTTGGACATCTAGGTTTTTTCCATAGTTTGGCTATTGTGGACATTGCTGCTATAAACATTTGGGTGCACATGCCCCTTCGGATCACTACATTTGTATCTTTAGGGTAAATACCCAGTAGTGCAAGCTGGGTCATAGGGTAGCTCTATTTTCAGTTTTTTGAGGAACCTCCATGCTGTTTTCCAGAGTGGTTGCACCAGTGTGCATTCCCACCAACAGTGTAGGAGGGTTCCCCTTTCTCCACATCCTCGCCAGCATCTGTAATTTCCTGCCTTGTTAATTTTAGCCATTCTGACTGGTGTGAGGTGGTATCTCATTGCAGTTTTGATTTGTATTTCTCTGATGCCGAGTTATGTGGAGCATTTTTTCATGTGTCTGTTGGTCATCTGGATGTCTTCTT
Source organism: Martes martes (assembly GCF_963455335.1). Taxonomy (NCBI): domain Eukaryota; kingdom Metazoa; phylum Chordata; class Mammalia; order Carnivora; family Mustelidae; genus Martes; species Martes martes. The sequence goes on along the minus strand of NC_137893.1, from coordinate 116,374,923 downwards.
TGCAGAAATGTCTGTTCATGTCCTCTGCCCATTTCTTGATTGGATTATTTGTTCTTTGGGTGTTGAGTTTGCTAAGCTCTTTATAGATTTTGGATACTAGCCCTTTATCTGATATGTCATTTGCAAATATCTTCTCCCATTCTGTCAGTTGTCTTTTGGTTTTGTTAACTGTTTCCTTTGCTGTGCAAAAGCTTTTGATCTTGATGAAATCCCAATAGTTCATTTTTGCCCTTGCTTCCCTTGCCTTTGGCAGTGTTCCTAGGAAGAAATTGCTGTGGCTGTGGCTCATTTATTTTTAACAGCAATCCTTTTGGAGGAGGGTACACTCATCACGCTATTTTGTAGATGAAGAAACTGAAGAACAACATGGTCAAGCACCTTGTGCAGTCACACACCTAGTACTAGGGCTGGGGTTCGAATCCCGGCGGCTGGCTCTTGGGTCCCTGCTCTTCGTTACCTTGTTTCCCGGTCTCCCATCAGTTAACCGGGGCCACCATTTTTAAGGTTGGCATTTTCTGTTTCCTCTTTTTAGAGGAATTTGTTTTAGAAATGCCACACGGTATGGGACTAGGTGCTTTTTTGAGTCCTGTAGGCCTGCTGCGAACACTAGCTGTGTCTCTTTATTCGCTGTGTAACTTTGGGCAACTCACTTAACCTTTTTGACCCCAGTTTCCAGGTCTGTGTAATGAAGAAAAGACTTGTCATGAAGATGCAAGACAGGTTTTGTAAAGTAACTGGTACTTAGTGGCTGTAGGGTTTTGGGCCCATAGGATTCAAACCCCAGCTATAGTCCTAGGTGTGCAGCTTAGGGCAAGGTGCTTAGCCATGCTGTGCCTCAGTTTCCTCATCTGTAAAATAGGACAACAGCTGTACCCGCCTCATCAGACGTTATTGTGTAGAGAGGGGGAGAAAGCTATCAGTGACAGATAACTAAAAAGAAGAATCTCTTTCATGGATTTCAGATGTCCTACAACAGCAACACGGAGAGTAAGCCGGAACGATATGGGGAAAAAGTAGGATAAAAGTAAGGCCTAGTAGACAGGGACATTTTAGGTGTTAGGTCTCATAACTAGAAGTAATGGTTATATACCTGAAAGGAATGTAACATTGTGTGGCATCTGTATTTCGATTAAGAAGACTTCTTGGGTGGCTGGGTGGTTCGGTCAGTTAAGTGTCCGACTCTTGATTTTGGCTCGGGTCATGATCTCAGGGTGGTGAGATCAAGCCCCTCATTGGGCTCCATGCTGAGCTTGGAGCCGGCTTAAGATTCTCTCTCTCTCCCTCTGCACCCACCCCCATCGGGTGTGTGCATTCTCTCTCTCAAAACAAAAACAAAAACGAAGCTTTTTAAAACAAATGAAAGTAGTGGTTAACCAGTACGATCTTTACAAGAAAGAGAGAGGCAAAATATTTCAAAAGGGTAAAGAAACATGGAGAAAAAAATTTAAGCAAACTGGCAGATGGCTAAATACTCCAGTGACAATGGTAAAAACCAGAACTGTCCCCACTAGAATAGACATCTGGATGGTCGCTCTTTTCTCATTACTTTTTAGGGGAAGATTTAGTGAGGGGGTGGTCAGTGGATCTCTCCAAGGCTGTGTTTGGAAGGCCAACAGCATAAGTAGGTAAAGCACAGGGAAGGAGCGGAAAGACAGAAGTTTCCGTGAGAAGAAAGGTTAAGTGGTGGTTCTGGAGGCAATGTAAGCCCAGGCTGTGGAGCCCAGCAGAACAGGGTTCAGACTGCTGCCCTGCCGGGCACACTCTGTGGGTGACCCGGGCGGCTCTTGAATTCTTCTAAATCCCAGATTCCTGTTGTAAAATAGGGATGCTGATAGTTACTGCGCAGAATTGCCTTAGGGTTGATGGAGATGACCTAATTGTCTCTCCCCCTTCTTTTGGCCTTTCTCCCTGTTCTTCTGCTTGTCTCTAATAAAGCCAGTTTCTCTGGCTTTGCACAATTTCCTGTCATGGAAATTAACAGCAATTTTGCAAACTCTTAGGAATGTTATGTCTCCTAAGAAGTATCATTTCTTTCATTCCCATGGTGGCAGCTGCAGATTGCAGTAACCAGTCCCCTTCCTGTTGGTAAGCTACCCATCAGAAGTGACCCTTCTTCCTTATTACTTTGGTCCAGGGGAGGGTTTTATGCTTATCTCAAAGGCCTTGGACCTTCATGTTCTCATAGCTTTGAGATTTCTCAGAAACAGGTTTTATTTTTGTAAAGAAGAACTCCCATCCTCTCCCCTTCAGCTTTTTTTGCTCCTAACAAATGGCATTATTTCACAGAGCCACCAAGTCTTAAGAGGTATTTAAATCTTATAAAACCTGGGTGATGTAAAATGGTTGAAGGAGGGAACTGCTGTACCCTTCCTTGCAACCTGTCTGGCACGAGGATGAAGCCGATTTGCTGAGTTCTTTTTCCCCTTCTTTAAGACAGTCCCATATAGTCTACATGCAAGCCTGTGAAAATCCACAGTCAGGTGGTTGTATGATGGATGACACCCCTTTATGTTCTGGACACTTCCAAAGAGCTTAAGGGTGGGAAAATAGTTGCATAAGAAGCACAAAATAGTAGAAGATTAATAATAAGTGTGAGTGTCCTTTTCTGTATTCAAAGTTTTTTTCCCCCCTATAGGGTCTCTTTTTCACAATAACATATTTATATGAGTGAATCTGTTGCATTTGTAAAATAGAGACTCTAGGGAAAAGCACCAGTCTTCATTTCTGCAATTCCACAATATGGCCTCTATGCAGAACAGATAGTGTTGAATGATAATGCTCAACATTTTACCATTCTCACACTTCCACATAATGTGCATTCATCTTTTCCTCTCCATTTTATATGTTACTTTCCAACTGAAGAATCCTTATGCATACCTTTTAGGTCAGAGCTTTGGAACATTGATACAATTTGAGTCTGTATTTGAAGTTTTTTGTTTTTTTGTTTTTGTAAGATTTAATTAATTTATTTGACACACATAGAGAAAGAGAAAGAGCATAAGCAGAGGGAGCAGCAGGCAGAAGTAGAGGGAGAAAAGCAGTCTCCTCGCTGAGCAAGGAACCTGAACTGGGGCTCAATCCCAGGACCCTGGGATCATGACCAAAGCCAAAGGCAGTCGCTTAACCAACTGAGCCACCCAAGTGCCCATTATTCGAAGTTTAATGAACATACATCGCAGATACAAGAGAGTGTTCCCCTAAAACAATTGATAGCTTCTGGAGAAGGGGTGAGTAGCACTGTTTGATAGCCTGAGGTATCCAGCAGCAAGTTGGATGACCCTGTGTAGTTCTGACAAAGTTTAATGTAGAGGGAGAGACTGGAGGATCTGGCATGGGATTAGGCCTTCAGTTGTCACCTCAACTCTGCCTTTAGTTGGAGTCATTTCTCTCCTTTTGACTGTACTGTTTTCATATATGAGGTAAGGGAGTTGGTTTGGATGTTTTCTTGTGTCCCTTCTAGCTCCAAAGCTTCTGATTCTTTGCATTCTGCTTGTGTTAGAGACAAGACAGACGCAGATTCATAGGCCAGAATTGTGTGTGTCATTCTTGTCTTTAACCTGGTCATATCGACTGGTCAAATTGTGTGTGGTGGGGTGGTTTTTTCCTTAAAGCTTAATGGAATATATTTCACACATTATAAAATTAATCTGCTTAGATTGTACAGTTTAGTAGTATAATATAGCCACAGACTTGAACAGATATCACCGTAGTCTTCATTTTAGGACATTTTTATCACCCCCAGAAGAAACTCCCATATACATTTGAATTCACTCCCCATTTTCCTCCAGTCTCCCCAGGCAACTACTGATCTTTTTGTCTCTATGGATTTGCCAATTCTGGACATTTCACACAAATGGAAGATAAAAACAGATAAAAGAAGAAACCTGGGGCCACCTGGGTGGCTCAGGGGGTTAAGTGTCTGCCTTTGGCTCAGGTCATGATCTCAGAGTCCTGGGATGGAACCCCGCATCGGGCTCCTTGCTCAGTGGGGAGTCTGCTTCTCCCTCTCCCTCTGTCCCTCCCACCCCTACTTCCACCCTGTGCTCCCTCTCTCTCAATAAATAAAGTCTTTAAAGAAAGAAGGAAGGAAGGATAGGAAGGAAGGGAAAAAGAAAAAGGAGAAACCTGAGCAGCCTGTTTGAAATAACTAGAAAAAGTTATCCACAGTAGTCTGGGCTGTGACTAGAGGCTTAGTGTAATATTTTCAAGGGCATCTGTGTTATAGCGAGTATGAGTACTTCATTCTTTTTTATTGCCAAATGACACTCCATTGTATGGGGATGTCAGATTTCACTTACCCATTCATCAGTTGGTGAAAATTTGGATTGTGTTCATGTGTTGGTTCTTATGAATAATGCTACTCTGAACATCAATGTACAAGTTTTTGTGTGGGCATATGCCTTCACTTGGAGTGAGTTGTTGAGTTCTTGTGGTAACTTGATTTACCTTTTTCAGGACCTGCCAAATTGTTTTCCAAAATGGCTGCACCATTTTGCAGTCCCATCAGTGTTTGAGGGTACCGTTTATTCCCCATCCTTGCCAACACCTGTTATTGTCCATTTTATTTTGGCCATCCTAATGGGCATAAAGTGATTTTTTATTTGCTTTCCCTTCATAGCTAATGATATTGAGCAATTTTTCATGTGCTTATTAGCCATTTGTATATCTTCTTTGGAGAGCTATCTTTTCAAATCCTTTGGCCACATTTGAGTTGGTTATTTTTATTTTTATTGTTGAGTTAGATAAGAATGTGTCCTTTTTGAAAGTGCTGTTTGGCACTGTGGAATTTAAATTTGTGTCACTTACCATTCCAGCACTACTTTGATAGACTAAATGCCACTGGTTAAATGGATTTTTTTGAAGTCCGCTATTAGAAATAAAAGCTTGAAAAGATTTTAAATGCGGGGTAGCAGAGGGGTCATGCAAAAAGTGACGGGAAGAAGGTTGTTTTGGGTTATACATGGAAGAACTGTAAGTTTTCTGGAAGCAACTGCCCTTCCTTCAAACACTCGACTTCCTTTGATACTGTACCAGTGCGTGGTTTCTTCCCATCCTTTTGTGGCTTTGACTGGCATCTTCCAAAAGAGTTTTCAGGGCTAATGCCTTTGAAAAATACTAATGAATGAGATGGAAATTAATGCAATGAAACATTATTTTCATTTGAGGATATTGTGGGTTTTTAAAAAATATGGCAATCAATAGTTGGTATTTTATGGGTGTTATTCCAGGAATTGTGGCTCTAGACTACTATATGATGGTATTTGGAGGAATGAGCTAGAGAAAGGGAGAAGAATTGAACCAACCAAATAACTGTATGTTGGAAAGTTAAAAGCTTTGTTTTTTCATTTACTCTCCTCACAAACTGAAGCATTTTCGAGAAGGTCAATGAGGAGGAGTTGATGAGGAAGGAAGCCCTCATCTTAATTCCTAGGACACTTACAACACTGGGTAATGGGTTTTTTATTCCCTGAGGTCTTTGGGGCTTGCGTAGAGCTTGGTTAGCTTTCAATTATTTTGGCCTACTGAAGGACCATGTCTAGTTTTTGTCCATTTTCTCATTTGCATGTGCATATAGCTCAGGAATCTTCCCTACATCCCCTCCCCCCAGGCTTACCACAAAGGGAAAAAAAGAAATCCTTGTAATTTTGCCTCTTAGTGAGTGTTGGAAACTGGGCTTCATGACAAGTTGGCTCTGAATCAAGCTTGCCTTGCTCTTACACATGTGAAACCTGTTTCTTTTGGCTTAGGCATTTAAAGGGGAAAAAAAGTGTCTACATCTCAGCTCTAACAGTCTTGTCTTACTCTCTTCTCTTTCCCTTACCCTGCTTCTCTTAACCTTGATCCATCTTCTTCCTTCCCATTTCATAAGACTGCTGTGGATCACTTTTTCCAGTTATTTCAAACCCCAGGCTGCTCAGGTTTCTTCTGTCACCTGTTTTTATCTCCCTCAGAGCAGTAGCCATGTGAGGCCATTTACATTCACACTGATACAAGAAAACCTTTGGAATTTTTGTCCTTTTGACATGCTGAGGAGATATGACTCTGTTTTCATGCTTCTATGTATGGCGTTGGCTGGTTTACATTTTTTAATGCCCATCTTCCAAATCAGAAGTGGAACTGCCTTGTGTTTGCATTAAAAACTGCCAAAATTCAATATGGGCCTGGGACTTTCTGACATTGTTGGACTCCATTGTTTGTACTTGGGTTTGTGAAAGGGAACTGCTTCAGCAGTTAAGTTGGACTCCTCATTCCTGGGGTTTTCTATGTCTCCTGCGTTTAAATCCTGGAGGCATAGGGGTGCCTGGGTGGCTCAGTGGGTTAAAGCCTCTGCCTTTGGCTCAGGTCATGATCCCAGGGTCCTGGGATCGAGCCCCCCATCGGGCTCTCTGCTCAGTGGGGAGCCTGCTTCCCCCTCTCTCTCTGCCTGCTGCTCTGCCTGCTTGTGATCTCTGTCTCTCAAATAAATAAATAAAATCTTTAAAAAAAAAATCCTGGAGGCATAAAACACTTTAAATGAATATATTTTGTTAAAAGCCCCATGGGGCGGGGCAGGGGGGCGCCTGGGTGGCTCAGTGGGTTAAAGCCCCTGCCTTTGGCTCAGGTCATGATCGCAGGGTCCTGGGATCAAGCACCACATTGGGCTCTCTGCTCAGCGGGGAGCCTGCTTCCCCCTCTCTCTCTGCCTGCCTCTCTGCCTACTTGTGATCTCTGTCTGTCAAATAAATAAATAAAATCTTAAAAAAAAAAAAAGCCCCACTGGGTAAAACACACACCAACGTTTTAATACTAAAAATGTCATTGATACTTCCTGTATCTCTCTGGCCACCAGCTGTGTAAGGAGAACCTTGAAAGGTGCAAGTTACTTACTCCCCCGTGAAGTGGTGATGCGGTTAGCCTGTCCCCAGGAACTGGGAAGGGGGCTTTAGGAACTTGTTTCAGAGTGCTGAGCAACCCCTACTCTGTAGTGTGCATCGGAGAAGTACACACCTTAGGGAGAGAGGCAAGTGAGGAGAGCATGGAGGGAGAAGATGCTGCTCCTATCTGGAGAAAGGCTGCATTATGCCGAATCAATGGGGGTATGAAGAAGTGAAGAGGGAAGTAAGAATGGGAAGTAGGTAAGTTGTGGCTGAACCATACAAGTCATCAGTCCTTCACCGAGTCATTTTGACCTTATTTTGAAGCATGAGGGATGCTGCTGAAGGTTTTGGAGTAGCTTAGTGATTAGACTCTGACTTTAGGAAAATTAACCTGGCAGCAATCTTTACAGTGTTCATGGGGTGGGGGGGGGGGGTGTGCTAAATTAGGACGTGGTGCTAGGGCCTAAACTAAGTTGTCTTATAGCCTCTCCTGTTCTAGAACTTGGTTCAATATGTATCACGGACACTTTCCTCTGTCATTGAATTTTCTTTCTTTCTTTTTTTTTTTTAAAAGGTTTTATTTATTTATTTGAGAGAGACAGAGCGAGTGACTGAGCAAGGTGCGGGGGGCAGAGGCATAGGGAGAAGGACAGGGAGCCCTACCCTGGACTCAATCCCAGGATCCTGAGACCATGATCTGAGCCACCCAGGCGCCCCAGTCATTGAATTTTCTAACACATCACTGTTTTAAATGATGCTTTTACATCCTCCTTTCCCACTTCAACCTATAGCTCCCTCTGCAGCGACCTCTCTTCTGCGTAAGGCACCTATTGACCTCCTTTTCTCTTTCCCTCCAGCTAAGCTGGGAAAGCTCTGATTTACTTATTCATAATTAAATAAAATGTAGCAAATGCATTTCTTCTCAACCCTTTTATTAACCCTTTATTAACATAATAATGTATTATTTGTTTCAGGGGTACAGGTCTTTGATTCATCAGTCTTACAATTCAGAATGCTCACAATTCTCAACCATTTTTAAAGCATATTTTAAGCCATTTATTTCTAATTGCGGTTTAATAGGCTTTTTTTTTCTTAAAAGAATTTCAGTCATCAAGTAGATTGGGAACAATCCTTTTAGGCCTATTCATCTGACCCTTAAAAAAAAAAAATCATTCTTATTTGGGCTTTTTTAGAACTAGGGGCAGGGGAGGTCTCCAGAATCTTTCCCCAAAAGAGCTTTCCTCTCCCTTGGGGAATGGAGTGCAATTGCCCTGTGGAAAAGGCCCACGTCATTGTCTTTGCCCTGACACAAATCATTTTGTTCTCATTTCCACAGACATCTGCCCCTCAGTAGACAAATGTTTGTCACATCCCTTCATGTCTGTAGTCTATGCTATGCCTAGAACATACTCATTCTTTCTCTCTCTTTCCCAGAAGTGTGTTTCTGTCACATTTGAATTTTTATTTTTTACTTAGTTTTCTTTTCTGACTCCTGGGATACCTTAATTTTTACATTGTCGTTGTTCCTTTTTTTTCCCTCTCTGGAAAAAAGAGTTTGGAAGAGTCTGACAAACAAATGTGTCTTTGAAATGCATCTCGTAAATAGCTGCAATATTAGAGTATAACTGGTTGTACTAAGAATTAAGATTTTGTTTTAAAAAACATTTGACTGTAGATTATATAAGGACTTAGAGGACTGCTTTTAGGTTCTTTGGAGGTGGCTTTTCTGAGGTGTAGGGGAGCCAGTTAAAGAATACCTATTTCAGGGCACCTGGCTGGCTCAGTCCGTTAAGCCTCTGACTCTTGGTTTCAGCTCAGGTCATGATTTCAGGGTCGTGAGATCCAGCCCCAGGAGATCCAACCCCGTGAACCTGCTTAAGATCTCTTTCTCTATCCCCTTCTCCCCCTCTACCCCTGCCCAACCGCTCCAGCCTGCACATTCTTTGTCTCTCAAAAACAATTACCTGTCTTTAATAGTTTCTACAACGATTGAAAAGAGAATGAAATACACACGGTCAGACATGTAGATAGAAAGACCACTTTTATTACCAATAAGGTGATTGACAGTTGTGGCCTTGATCTGCAGCCAAATGAACTCACTCACTTTAACACCTGAAGTGGACAGGCTTATAGACTAGCAGAATTGTCACAGGAACCGTTCGTTCCCTGAAGGGCAGGCTCTTTACCTCTTGGGATGGGACAGATCAGAGAAAGCATGCCTCCTGCAGCTGGGCATGTAAGTTTCTTCAACAGCTTCACTGGAGTGAGTTCACAAATCTCAACCAACTCACTTAATTGGATCCTGTATGCTTTGTCCGATTTATGGCACTTGCTTGCAGATCTTGATTCAGTGGACATCTAGGTTGTAATATGCATTTTGATACATATTATTATCACCAATTAATCCAGTTTGCCTTAGCAATACTACAGTAGGGGTGAAGTAAGCATTTTTTTGCCTTCTGCTATTTACTTTCAAACAATCAGAAATAAAAAGAATATGATAAGGGCTTAAATGCTTTGCATTTATTCGTAGTACTTGTTAACGGTTTCCTCATTCTGCTTCAAAGAAATATCTGCAAAGTATATGATGGTACAAAAGTCAACCACAACAAGCTTGAAGAGTCCAGAGTATTTTGTTTGTGTGGCCTTTCTGTGTCTTGCTCGTCTAAGAAACGTACGTGACTGCTGCTCCCAGCTCTTGTGGGCAGTGGCTGAAGCCACTTGAGCAGGCTCGGGAGGAAGCGCTGTGGTGTAAGCATAGTGAGTTTTAGTCAGCTTGATGCTGGCTAGATGGCCACTAATGCTCTCATTTCCAGATTTGACTTTGCAGGGTCTATTGACTTATCTTTTGAGCCAAGAATAGTCCTAAGATAAGCAGTTATATGGATTAAGAACAGAGTGTATTTTGTACTGTCTGATGAGCACTTTGTGTCTCTAAAGTTGAGATTCCACAAAGGGAGCTCTGGAAAACAACTGTCCATAAACTTGGAAGATAGTGGAAAGATTAATTATACATTCCTTATCTCACTGAGCACCCTGAGTTGACCGATACAGTTCACTGACCTGGAGACGGATCCAAGAAGCCTGGAATGTGCTGTTTCACATTGTTTCTCTTGAGAAATGTATTTAATCAATGTGCAGAGCACTGGGGGCGATACACTTGGTATGACCTTTATGCTTGAGGCACTAATGGGAGTCTGCATGTGACACACACAGTGAGGATGAGAATTTGGAGGAAAAATGGAAATGAGGTTATCTAATTTGTATCAGTCTATATAACTGAGAAATATCTTTTTCTGATGATTCTCAGTAGATAGTCTTTTCTATACATTTGATATAAAATTGATCCAAGATTAGTAGTGTTATTGATCCTAATTTTTCTAAAACAATATAATTTTAAAATTATTAAAATAATACATCTTTATGATGGAAAACATCAGTATAAAAATCTATAATGTCTCTTCCTCCCTTCTATTTCTCCAGCAGTTCTGTGTATATTTTTTTTAGATTTTTTTCCTAGTTTTTTTTCACTTAATATATTATTGACATTGATTAATTGAAGGAGTTTTTTTTTTTTGAATCACCGATGAGTATTGAGTCAACAAATGTTTTATATCTAATGAAAGGAACATATGATTTTTCTTCTTTAATATGTTAATGGGTACATCAGGTTTTCCAGCGTTCAACACTCCTGACATTCCTGGTATAACTTTCGTCAGTTCTTTCTTATTGACATTTCAGAGATGTCACCAAGCAGCAGTGTTATGACCTGGGCTAGGAAACCTGAGAGGGGTGTGGTCTGGCTTGTGCAGGGATAGAACTGAGCACACACTGGGAGTAGAGGAATTAAATTAAGATGACGCTTGCGCACACTTTTCTCAGTGTAGTCAGTGGTGGTTAGAAGTGATACCTTATTAAAAAGAAAAAATGGAAGAAAAGGAGTGATACCTTATTAGGGATTAATAATATAATTAGTCTACAAAGTATTGGCTTCTAAGTAACCTTAGTTGTAATCTTGAGGAATTTGCATATAGAGAGGTTGTAGCACTATGACTGCTTTCAATTTTTGGAGTTTATTATGTCTCGTTTTCTTTCAGAGTCCTTTGGGGATGTTGTCTTAGTTGTCAGGTGGAATTTGTCATACCATTCTGCAATTAAAATATTTTGGTGTCTTTTGAGTACTAGGTCACACCTTGGTTTTCTCATTTCTTTGAGGAATCAGATTCCAAGGGAAAATGTTCTCTACCAGCTCTCTCTAGAACAACTGGTGACTTAGCAGTACATGACAAAGTAATTGGAGATTTGCTGTGAACAGTCATCACAAGTGGCCAGAGCTCAGATACTCTTGGGTTTTTATGGTCTAGGTTTTGAGGTTAGTAGCTTGAAAGAGATGTGATCTGTTGGCTTCTCGGAGCTAAGACAGCTTAAACACTTAGGTTTCATGCTCCCAATCTAAAGAGTGAGTGAGTTAGTGGGTGATCTCTAGTTTCTTTTATCTTTATAATATTCCAATTTTGTGTAATTGCATCCACTTCTCTTAGACCGATCCCTCACTTGAGAACTGAAGACTGCAGGCAGCGGGGTGGAAAGTTTGGATCTTGACTTGTATTTAAATTGTATCACCCTTGTTGGCTTATGCCTTTTTTTATTCTGATGCTGATTTTTGTCTTCCCAGGTTTTGGACTGTACATCATACATTGCTATTTCTGGCATTAGTGTTCATTTTTGGGGAGTGTGGAGTTTTTCGATAGACTGAATTTTTTTAGAGCAACCTTAAGTTTATAGAAAAAATTGCTTAGAAGGTACAGAGTTCCTATATACCCTTTCCTATCCCTCACCCCCACAGTTCCGCTATTATAAACACCCTGTATGCATGGTATGGACATCCTGACTGTGTGGTACACTTGTTGTACGTGATGAACCAATATTGATATGTCATTCTTAACTAAAATCTGTTAGGGCTCACTTTGTGTTGTACAGTTCTATGGGTTTTGACAGAAGCATAATGTATATAACCACCATTACGATATCATACAAGATAGTTTCACTGACCTAAAAATAGCCTGTGTTTCGTCTGTTCATTCTCTTCCATAACCCCTGGGCCCCAGGCAACCACTGATCTTTTACTCTATTGTTTTGCCTCTACTGGAGTATCATAGACAGTTAACTTTTGAATCACATGAGGGTTAAGAGCGTGGACAGTTGAAAATCTGCGTATAACCTTTGTCTCCCCAAAAACTTAACTACTCATTGCTCACAGTTGACCAGAAGCCTTACTGACAACATGAACACTTGATGAACACATAGTTTGTACATTATAGGCACTGTACTCTGTATTATTACAATAAAATAAGCTAGAAAAAAATAAAACATTGAGAAAATACATTTATATTATTGTACTGTATTTATAAAAAAAAAATCCTGTATAAGTGGGCCTGCTCAGTTCAAACCAGTATTGTTCAAGGGTCAGCTGTAGTTGGACTCTTACTGTGTGTAGCCTTTCCAGACTGGCTTCTTTCACTTAGTGATATACATTTGAGTTTTCCTCTATGTCTTTTAGGCTTGATAGCTCATTTCCTTTTATCAAAGAATAATTCTGTTGTCTGGATGTAGCACAGTTTATCTGTTCACCTACTGAAGGACATCTTGGTTGCTTCCAGGTTTTGGCAATTATGAATAAAGCTGCTGTAACATTCATGTGCAGGTTTTTGTATGGACATACATTTTCAGCTCATTTGAGTTCTTCAAGTGCAATTACTAGGTCGTATGGTAAGCCTGTGTTTAGTTTTGTAAGAAATTGCCAAACTTATCTTTCAAAGCGGTTGTATCACTTCGCATTCCCACCGTCAATGAATGAGAATTTTGTTGCTGTACTTCCTCACCAACATTTGATGTTGTGTTTCCGATTTTAGCCACTCTAATAGGTATGTAGTGCTATTTAATTGTAGTTTAGTTTGTAATTGCCTAATTCCCTAACCCAGCATGTGATGTTGAGTGTCTTTTCATATGCTTCTTTACCATCTGTACATCTTCTTTGGTAAGGTGTCTGTTCAGATCTTTTGCCCATTTTTAAGTTGCATTGTTTGTTTTCTTATTATTGAGTTTTAAGAGTTATTTATGTTTTGGATACATGTCCTTTATCAGGTACATGTTTTGCAAAGATTTTCTTCCAGTCTGTGGCTTGTCTTTTCATTCTCTTATGGTGTTTTTCACAGAGCAGATTGTTAATTTCAATGCAGTCCAGCTTATCAATATTTTCCTTCATGGTTCATGCTTTTGGTGTTATAGCCATAGAGTCGTTGCTGAACCAAAGCTCATCTGTATTTTCTCCTGTTGTCTTCTAGAAGTTTTATAGTTTTGCATTTTACATTTACATCTACAATCCATTTTAAGTTAATTTTTTTAAAGGATTTTATTTATTTATTTTAGAGAGAGTGAGAGAGAGAGCACAAGCAGGGACAGTTGGGAGGGGCAGGGCCCCACATGGGCCTGCATCCCAGGACTCCAAGGTCACCCAGGACTCTGGGACCATGATACAAGCTGAAGGCAGACACTTAACCAACTGAGCCACTCTGGGACCATGACACAAGCTGAAGGCAAAGACTTAACCAACTGAGCCACCGGGTGCCCCTAAGTTAATGTTTATAAGAGATATAAGGTCTGTGTCTAGATTCATTTTTTGCATTTGGATGTCCAGTTGTTGCAGCACCATTTGTTTTAAAGGCTATTCTTTCTCTCTTGAACTACCTTTGTTCCTTTGTCAAAGATTCATATATTTGTGTGGGATTATTTTGGGGCTCTTTGTTCTAATGATCTTTTGTCTGGTTTTGGTTTTGGTTTTTTGGGTTTTTGGGTAATACCACACCATCTTGATAACTGCAGTTTTAGTAAGTCTTGAAGTCTGATATTGTCCGCCCTCCAACTTTGTTCTTCTCCCTCTCAGTGTTGTGTTAGCTGTTCTGGGTCTTTGCCTTTCCATATGAGCCTTAGAATCAGTTTGTTGGTATCCACAAAATAACTTGCTGAGGTTTTGATTGGGATTGTGTTGAATCTATAGGTCAGCTTGGTAAGAATTGATCTTAATGATATGGAATCTTCCTATTCATGAACATGGAATGCCTCTCTATTTAGAGCTCTGATATCTTTTATCAGAGTCTTATAGTTTTCTTCATATAGATCTTTTTCATATTTTGTTAGATTCATACTAAAGTATTTCATTTTGGGTTGCTAATTAATGTAAATGGTGTTACATTTTTAATGTCAAATTTCAGTAGTTCATTACTGGTATCTGGGAATACAATTGACTTTTTTTTTTTAAGATTTTATTTATTTATTTGATAGACAGAGATCCCAAGTAGTCAGAGAGGCAGGCAGAGACAGAGGAAGAAGCAGGCTCCCTGCTGAGCAGAGAGCCCAATGATTCTGATTTGGTAGATACCACACGCAGCATGGCCTTGCTTTTTCAGTCAGGTGTTTTGCCAGGGTTCTTAGTCATCCACAGTGAGTGCTGATTTTTGGCCAGACTCCAAGGACAGGGTAGGAGGTGCTTTGTGGGAAAGCTAGGAAAGGACTTGGGCAAATAGCACAGATTTGGGAGGCTGATTAAATACAGATCTCTGTGGAGTTCCTGAGACAGGCTCGGGGATTAAAATAGATTGAATCATAGTACAAAGACAGAAAAGTGAGAAAATCTGGACTTAGTTAAAGCCAAAAGTTTTGTTGTTGTTTTGTTTTAATTTTCCAAAGTAATGTGCCTTGTTCAGCTGTTTCCACTAAAGGAAGTTGCAACTAGGTGGCTATAGCGCTTACCAAATTACGGAGAAATGACTTTAAAAATTAGTTTAAACAGAAAAGCATAACACAGCAAAATTCGGTCTGTATAACCTGTAAGTATGTATTTTCAGAAATAATTGCCCTGTTTTCTTTAAGAACAGAATGTAATTTTTACAAAGGAAACCATCTGCTTGGGGCAGTTATCTTGGTTACATAGAACAAAAGCAGAGAGAAGGTTACTAGTAAAATGATTCTAAGAAGGGGGTGGTTACTTGTATCCTGACTCTCCTTGGTTCAGGGTGAATGGTGGCACTTGAATAAGAAGTCTCGGCCATCGACTAGATGCTGGGAGGCCCACGGTTAGCCTCAGCCAGGAGATCACTTGCTGTGCATCAGCCCCTTTAGAATGCTCTAGCTTCCTCTGCAAACTTCATGGACTTCACCTCACCTCCTTTCCTTTCACCTGATCTCACAGTACCAGAGAGTTCCTCACACGGGGATTTACCCATGAGCAGGATGACTCTGAGCCTTAAAATGAGGGTATTTAGCTGTGTGCTGGACTGAATTGGGTTCCAGCCTTTTCGTAGGTCACCTCATGAAAAGAAGAGTAAGGGGAGAGGGGCAGGGAAGGTGATGGAAGGAGAGAGCTGAGGACAAATGTCATATGAGGAAGGAAGGAAAGTTTATCCTGCCAGGCAGTGTAGTAAAAAGAACATTTCACAGGAAGACAGAAGGCTTGCAGTTCAGTCTCATTCGGCCTTTTACTAGCTGTTTCTTCTCCTCAGTGTGGCTCAGTTTTCCCATCTCTAAAGTAAAAGTTTGGGGCAAGATGGGTTTACACACTGGTGATTGAGAGAGGAATAAAACAAGGCTCCTATCCCCTTCATCATATTCTAGTGAAGGAAACAGGCTAGGTGTAAGCAAATAAAGAAAACAGAGTAATTATAATGTTTTAAATAGAGGACTATGCCGTGGATAGTTAATTCAGCCTGAAAAGTGGGATGACATTTCGCTGGGGCTTTGATGGATGTTGGAGATTTCGCAGAGATTAAAATAGGGTGAATCAGAGAGAATAGCAAGCACAAAGACAGGTGGCAGATAGCGGGCGCCCGGGGTGTACACAGGAGTGCAGAGAGGTGGAGCCAGAAGGGTAACTGGGGATAGCGTGGGAAGATCCTTACTGCATGGCTGGCTAGGAAGCTTCTAGAGGCAAGAGAGAGCTATCAAAAGCTCTTGGGGAGAATACCTGATTGTGTATGTATTTTAGAGAGTTAGTAGTGACAACATTGTAGAAAGCGTTTTTTGATTTTTGTTGATGGAGGGGAGACCTCAAGCAGTCGAGATCATTTTGGAGGTTATTTCAGGAATAAGGCAGCGACTTTGGAAATGGGGAGGAAGGGACAAATTTGTGAACTGTTTTAGGATGTGAAATATCTGGGATTCAGTAACCCCCAGTTGACTCACTTACCTGCCCTAACCTCACCATCACTTATACCAGCAGTACATAACCATTATGGTCAATTCCTATACCGTCTTCTAAAATCCACTAGCCTTAGAAATCACTGACCCATTTGGTCCCCTCCCCTGGGGACTGGTACTGCCCTCATTTGGGCAAGCTTGTTCTTAGCCTCTGTAATTGAAGAGCTCCATTCAGAAGCAAATGGGAATAATTGATTTTCATCCTCCAGAGACTGGAAAAAAAATCGAAGACCACAAGAGGTTTTTTAAAAAGGAGGCCAATTCCGGAGATAAATTTTCTCCATACTCCTTCTTAAAAGAACTCTTAAGAATCTCGTAAATAGAAGCCCGTGTCCCTGGAATAGATCTGGCTTCACTTAAAAAAACAACAACAGCAACAAAATGGTGTGTTTGTGTTTGTTGGTAAAAATCGTTCTGACTGTTGTTAAAACAGTAAGGACAACTTTATTTAAGACCACTGCACAGGGAGAGAGATGATGCTCCCCTCTGAATACAATAAGGACAAGTAGGGATTTATAGCCAAGGAGCAGGGTGAGGGGTCAGGGGATGAAAATTACTAAGAGGAGACAGCAAGGTAGGGGGATCCTTGCTAAACTGACCTAACAGGATTCTTGCTAAAGGCAGGCCAAGGACTTAGACAGCAGAGGTGGGGGATGAGGAACTTTATCAGATGGGGCGGGGTGGGGGGAGTTCTTGTTAAACTTACTTAACAGGATTCTTGCTAAAACTTGGCTGAGCTGTCCAAAGACTGGATGGGGACCAAAGTCAAGGCCTAGTTGAAAAGAGTCCTCAGAGGAACCTGAGTATAGTTTGATCAAGTAGAGAATCTTTGTCAGATAGTGTGTGTGTGTGTGTGTGTGTGTGTGTGTGTGTGTGTGTGTGTGTATTTGTGTGTTTTATTACCAAAGTAATGCATGCCTCACCGCCCCAGAACTCATCAATCTTAACAGTTTGGTATCTAGCCTTCCATGTATGAGCAGAGGCTTAGAAAAATACACCATGCAATGAGATCATACTCTACATACTGCTATGCAGGTGCATTTCTCACTTCATATATTTGCGTGTTTTCTCATGTCAGCACGTATATACTGACTATTCTCAATCTTGAGAATGCCTTGCCTCACTTGAGATACTGATGCCAAACCCTTATATTTTATTAGATTTCCAGTGTAAAGGTTTTTTCACATACATTCTCCCATTTATTCCATAAAATAATCCTCTCAGGTTAGGGGTAGGGCAAGTGACATCTCCCTTTGACATAGAGATTAGGTGATTTACTAGAGATTGTGCAGCTAGGATGTGTCAGGTCAAGGCTTTACATATATGGGTCAGTTTATGTGTGGAAAAAAAAACCTTCGACGTTCAGCTTCCATGTGAGCTTCATTCTTAACCATTTTTGTTTGTGGTGCTTGGGGCATTTAGGAAATATATGTGGTGTAGATGGGACCTGGAATCTGCTAATAAATTTCATTTGAGGCGTTCATCCCTTTTGCGTGTATTACTAACTTCTATATTGAAATTTTCTGTCATTTTAATTTCCTTAAAACAACAAAATAGTCATTTTGAATACCTTAAGATTAAATGAATTCAGTCGGTTTGTATCTTCCATTATAATGTTGATACTTTGGATAGTTACCTTAAGTAATGAAGTTTGTCACTAATTGGATTTCTGGAAATGTTAATGGGAGGCTTTAAGTTAACTACCTCTACTCATTTCCGTCTGGGACCCATTTCTTACCTACAACACAGTGCCTCTCTCTCAGCCCTCTTTATTGGTTTCCTACGACCCTGGTGAGAAAGAAAAAGAGCGAGACAGCCTGAATGAGGAGTGAGGGACATGAAGCAAGGTGGAAATGAGAGAATATGAGCTATGGGGGAGTCATCTTATTCAGGAATGAGAAAAACAGTGGGGAGAGAGTGGTGTTTCAAGAAGTTGCATATAGCACTGTGGTTAAAATTTCGGAGTTAAACCCAGGGTCACCCATTCCAGCCTTATACCCCTGGGTAACTTATTCACCTCTCTACTTGTCCATTTCCTAGGGTTCTCTTGTAGGGTTCTGGTGAGAAGTAAATAGTATGTTATTTAATCCACTTCATTAAAGTATACTTGGATCCTGGCAAACATTTAATGTTAGCTGTTGTTTCTAGGCCTTTTAGAGTCAAAATTTCCAACAAATGGGTCACAAAGTCTGGATAGAGTAAAGTGACCATATAATTTTTTGTCCAGGCCAGGATGCTGTTAATAATTATTCTGGGACAACAGATATAAGCTAAGATTTATGGTTTCCCAAAGGCAAAGGCATCTTTGTCCCCAAACATGACTGATTAAAGGCACCTTGCCTTCCTACATCAGCCCAGTGAAGCCTCTGGACTTTGACACACGGGGGAGCAGATTATTCTTATAAGCTCTTCTTCAGACACACGCACACACACACAGACACTCACTAAACAAGAGAAGAAACAGTGCTTTTTCTTTTGAGGTAACATGTTATCTTAGGGTGGAATGAGTCTGCACGTATATTTAGTAAAATTCGTGTAGTACTTTTGACCTAAGAAATAACTTGACAGAGGATATTTGAGTTCTTCCAGTTCCTGTAATCTAAAAACTGCCATACATCTCTTTGAGAAGCTCCGGGCCCCCTCATGCTGCGAGGCGTCCATTTCTCTTCCTCTCTGAGCCATCCGCGTGTGCCAGGTACATCACTCTCTTGGCAGTGAGCATCCAGGGGCAAACGTGGTTGTTTGTGTTCTGGTGAGAAAGACCATCAAATCGTGACAGAGAACGCTAAACCAAATTGTAATGAGGGCAGAGTAAAAGCAGCTCCTGAAGAGCCAGCTGTGTCTGGCCGGGGAAGGAAAGGAAGGAGTTCCCTGAGGAGGAGAGCTTTTTGCTCATGTCGGATAGGAATTGAAGAGGTAAGTTGGAATGGGGGGGCATTGAGGAAGAAGCAGGAAGGAGCCCGGTCTTCCAGGACAGGAGACCTTGAGTGAAGAAGGCAGAAAACCACAAAGTGTCTGCTTTTCCAAGATCACACACCCTCCCTGCCTTCTGCAAAGTCCCTTGTCTTGCTAATGGAATGCCTTTCATCCCATCCTTCCTCCGTGTTCCTTAGCATTGGCACAGTTCTTTTAGAACACATGTCACTTCACTTTATAATTGTTTCTGTGTCACTCAAGTTCTTTTAAGCAGGGACTTGGTCTTTTTTATTGCAGGGTGCCTAGACTAGCACAGCGGCGTTCTCTCTTCTTCCCTCTGGGCACCAGGTACTGTGTAGTTGCTGCTGGGGAAGGTGGCACAATACAGGCCCTGTCCCTGCTGTCATGGAGCATATAGGCTGACAGCTGTTTTGCTCCATGACTGAATGCATTGCTGGATTCACCAGTGAGAATCAGAATTTTGAATTCTGGAGGTCATTGTCATGCAGTTCAGTGGTACCTTTTTTGCGGACATGGAACAGAAACAGGGTTAAGAAGCCATGCAAGGTAAATTGACTCAAATAGAAGATAAGCCCCCCCCCCCGCCTGCCAAGTAATCGTGGAAACCATGGGGGAAATAGGGCTTGTAGAAATTTGATTTATACATTGGTCCTCATGAATACCGTGTAGGAACAGCAGAGAACTCCTGTAGTAGTGTTCGCTGCGGGGCAGTGTGCCTCCCACATGGTCATGTCCATGTCCGTATGAAACAGCAGTCTCACTGTGCACCCCCTCACGCTGCTGCTCAGATTCCCCCTCCCTGCTGTAGGCACGGGGTGGGGAGGCTGCACTAGGCTTGCCTAAGGTAGTGACTGAAAATAGTCGTTCCTACGGTGTCCGAGGGCTCACAGTCTCCCTGCTCTCCAGCAACTTGCAGCCCTACACGTGTGTGGCGTTGGGTGTGTCCATACCAGTTACCGATTAGAAGCAGAAGGGCCCAGAGGAGAATGCTGTGGAGAGCAGGATGGGATTTAAGCAGTGTGTCTATTCCGAGCACCTTTGTCCTTGGCAGAAGGCAGGGAAGCACTCTGCTGGCTTTGTGGACCGAGGAGGCCATCCTTCCAAGTTGATCGTGTGAGTCGCATCAGCTGTGAAGTTAAAAGGGCGCACTGCCTTTCCGCTTGTGTTTTTCTCTCATGAGGGAATAAACCAAACCCTTCAGAGTTGCTGCCTCTCATCATGCTCGAAGCACAAAAACACATGGCCGCATTGGCAGGGGCTCATCCAACCTGTCACGTAGTGGCAGAATCGTTTCTGATGTTCTTACTGGAAGGCCATGGATGCACCCCAGCATTCCTTTCCAGGAAAGCAGCCGTTTCCAGCTCTTAGCTCTTTGTACCTCTTTCCTCCATATTTTGGATTAGTACGCTTATGCTGCTGTTTCTTGGTTTTTAAGTTTTAGGCATCCTCTATCAGTCTTTGTTATGAAGAGCTTTTAACTTTGTTGCACTCTGTCAGTCCACTGCCTCTCAATCCTTGAGATGGTTCACAATGTTTAGTTCTGCCAGCATCCCCTGTTTATATTACTAAGGCTGTTAGTACTGTACACTTGCTAACCCAATTAGTATACTACAGTCTGATCTTTTTTTCCCGTACAATACATGAACTGCCTCTCTTATTGGTTTTCTGAGCTTACAATGCCCAGCTCACTCTTGATTCCCAAACTACAACCACAGTTTTGAAGTCCTTCAATGTTATTCTCCACATCCCAGGCTGACACATCCGTTGATCTTGTCAGTTTCATTTTCTCCGGCAGGCAGGCCCCTGGAGCCCTCCGCCCTCCAGCCATGCTTCAGGCTTGCTGCATGGCTGCTCCCCTTTGCCTTTTTTTGGCCCTGTTTCCTGGATGCTGGTCTTCCTCTTTCTTGGTTTGCTCATTTATTTGGTAGAGCATATCCTCCAGTCGCTTCTTGATAAAAGGGTGTGTGGGAGGTAAAATTTGAGACCCTGCATGTCTAAAAATATCTTTATTCTCTTTTCACACTTGACTGATAATTTTTCTGCTATAGAATTCTAGGTTGGAAGTCACTTTACCTCTGAATTTTGAAAGCATCGCTCTTTTGTCTTACAGCTTCCAGAGCTGCTATTGAAAATTCTGATGCCACTCGATCCTTTGTGTGTGAACTTTTTTCTCCCTAGAAAATGTGTTCTCTTTATCCCGTGACTTCTGAAATGTATTCTGAAATTTCACAGTGTTCCTTGAGGGGGATGGGTCTTTTTAAAAATTATTCATTGTACTGAGCATAAGATGGACTCTTTCAACTGGGAATTCATATCCTTCAGTTCTAGAGAAATCTCTCAAGTTGTTTCTTTGATAATATTCTCCTCTCTGCTTTTTCTCTTTTCTCTGGAACTCTTGGTCTTCTAATCTGCTTATCTTTTCTCTTGTATTTCCCATCTTTTTCTTTGGTTACACTTTCTGGGAGATTTACTCAGATTTATCTTCTAGCTCTTTGATTGTGTTTTTATCCCTACTATCATTTTTTAATTTCCAAAACTTTGCACTGATTATTGCAGTTCTTTCTAATCCTGTTTTTGTGTGATAATGGTTTGTTGTTGTTGCTGTTGTTTTGGGTTAAGATTTTATTTGCTTTTCTGTTTCTGTTCCTCTGAGTCCCTTTTTTTTCTGTATTGTGCTTTGTCATTTCATGCTGAACACCTTCCTCGAATGTATGGTCCTCTTTGGTTGTCATTTTCATTTAAGAGCGGGTCACTAAAGAGCCAGTTGCATGGTCTGGGTAGAAGTGGGAAGAACTTGCCAAGGATGGCTTTTATATCATATAGGATGATTGGGCCGGAACCCACCTGCTTTGATGGGGAGTCCCCCAAAGTCAAGATCTGTTGAATTGTTCTGTGGAGTGCTTGGTCCAGCCTTCTGTTTGGGGGGTGGGGGTAGGGCCGCCAGCATTCTGGGAGCAGAGCTGAGATCACGTCCTTCAGGATCTTTTAGGGCTTCTGTTTTCAGTACAGTGCCTCTCTGCTTTCTGCTGTTCCTGATGTCCCCAAGGCTGGAGCCCATCTAATTCAGTTTCTTCACTGAATAGATCTACCCTCTCCTGCCTGGACATGGGGAGTCATTGTCTACGGGCTGCCCTAGATGGGACCAGAGATTTAGTGGTCTGATGCCTCCTTATAAACAGAATTTGTATCAAGTTCTTGTTTTCAGCCCTTCCTTATCCCTGGCCTCACGTACCACCTGGTACCTCTAATCCCTGAGCCTCCTCAGGGTACATATGTGTGTGTATGTAGAGGCTTCCCAGGTTTTGTATGTGTGAAGGCCAAAAAGGCATCCCCTCATATGGCCACAAGGATTCACTTTCTCAGTTCTGCTAACTTCTCTGCTTTCCATTTTCCAAAAAATGTTGACTTTTTATGTTCACTGTTCTCTTTCTCCTATTGCTTGTTTGTTTCCACTTGCATTTTAATGGGGTTCAGGGCTTATCAGAAATAAAATACATGTACACTTTTCCCAAGTTAACTAGATTTTAGAGGCGTTTGCACTGTTTTGGAAGTTTTGTATCTAATTATTTCATGTTGGTAACTTTTGTCTTTTTCCAAAGATCATAAGCTTCTTTGACAATGGGGACTTGTTATCTCTTCTTCTAAACCTCAACAGTTAAGTATGTAGAAGGCATTTTAGTAAGGATGTGTCAAATTTGTTTGAGTAAGATGAATTCTTTTTAAAATAAGACTGGCTTTAGATAGTGTTTCATTGTGTTGGAAAACTGCCAGCCCCTCCTGAGGTTCAGAAAGAAATCTGCCTTTGCAGGGATAACTCAAAGAGGAAAACAGCGAAGGCCTTTGGCAGAAAAAGGCTGATGAGACAGACTCTTTAGACTGTAGTGATTTCATGAAACTGGATGGAGAACTGCTCCGAATCTCTCTTACCCCTCATGTATCTTGCCCTTGCGCTCTCTTCGTAGAGCCAGTGCTAGAGAAGGCCCTTTCCTGACTTAGTGCTCTGAGAGTCTTTGACCTCCTGAGAATCAGTGCAGGGGGAGACCCACAGAGCTCCAAGTTGTTTTCTCTCAACAGCCAAGTTCAAGATCCTGGAAAAACTGGAAAAAAAACATGCACTAGCTGACATGGAATTTTGTTTTAGTGCCACATGAATTAGCTGTATGATGATTAGCAAGTCAGTCAAACTCCAGTTTTCTTACTGATAAGATGGAGACAACACTATGTACTTTCCTACTGCATAATATGGTGGTAGAGGTCGAGTATGGGGAACATGCATGCATGTAAACACTTGAACATTATCATTTTAAATTATATAACCAACATAGGGCATTCTGGACCCTCATATGCACCTGCTGACTGGACATCTACATGTGGGAGTCCAAATTCATTTCAGCGCTGTCTAATCCAACACAAAACTTTCTTTCCCTCCCCTATTTCCCTTCCTACCCCACAGCATCGCCATCACTAAGCAGGGCAACCCCGTTTTCTTCCAGAATTTACTCTCTGTCTACCGAATTCTTAACTTCTCACCCACCTTATGCCCCCACCCTCATTTAGTCACCAGATCCTGTCTTTTCTGTTGATTCTATCCTTTTTCTTCTTTCCTCCTCACGACTGCCTGCATTCAGGTTCTCACTTCATGCCTGAATTGTTGACTTCCAGCTGAGCTCCTTGGATCTAGTCACGCTCTTTTTCCTCTCCATTGTCTACACAACTGCTTAGCAGAATGATTTTTTTTTTTCAAATTCTGAAAATATCAGGCCGTCACAATAGCATGGTGAATAACCAAGTAGCCATCTAGGCTCCCATCTCCCAGCTGTCAACAGAAGGATTTCTCCAAAATATACATCTGATTATTCCCCACTCAGAACTTCAGTAATTTCCAGGACTCTGCCTTCCTCTCCTTGCTTATATCCACTGTCCTTTCACTTGTGTGCCCCAGCCACTCACAGTTAACTTGCATGTGCCCCAGTTTGTTGGGACGACTTGGGACATCTTGAATTTAGGTGTTTCCTCTTTGTTTCTTTGGTCTGGTGGATTCCTTCTGAGCTTTAAGGTTCTGCCCCAGTATCTCCCCTTCTGCAAAGCCTCCCATATTTCCATTTCCCTATAAGCTACGTTTTGCATACTTCCTTCCAGAATGTCACACACTGTTCAGTATTGTCATTTGTTTACTTGTCTGACTTCCCCACTCAAGTGTGGAGACTGGGTAGCACCCTGGTATATGGAATAGAGGGCATAAACATTTACTGAATTGAACTGGATTGGGCCCTCTGCCGGCCTGTTGAGATGCCATTACTTGTCTGTATAAAGTAAACAGTTAAGTAGCTGGGCAGCCACGTGACACACGGGGACTGCTAGCAGAGAGCCACTTTAGGGTATCATTGGGTCCTAAAATCGGATTCCGTAGAGTAGTCACAGATGAAAATGACTGGGCACTTCGGTTCTACCTTAGGGTGCTTCTGTCTCTGTGTTTTATGGGCAGACATCTCAAATGCAGTATTGGTCTATGCCCCATCAAGAGATCGTTGCCATTTTTAATGGCCACAGGTGTAGCAAGTCATAGAGACCATGTCACATTTAGGTAGCAGGTTGGTAAAAACCCAGTGTTAGAAGTTGCATACTGATGGTCCTAAGCCAATTCCCTGCATAGTGCTGTGCTCTTGGAAACATGAGGGATTTCCCTAGAGCTTAAAATACATGGTGTGGATGAGTGGCTTAAAGAATTCACAGTGGTTCAAGGTCAAATATGATAAATTGGTCAAATATAAATTTGGTCAGATATGATAAATTTATCATAATTTATCAAATATGATCAATTATGGTGAAGGTGTCATCGATGATCTGGAAAATCTGAGATGGGTGAGATTAGTATCAGCCTGTGCAGTCAGGAAAGGTGTCACGCCCCAGTGCGTATTTGAACATGGGCTTCTTTCTGTGTCTAGAGTAGGTGTCTCCATGTGTTTTCTGCTGTTCTTCTTTGGTTTCACAGAGACTTTAGCAATTTTACCTCAGGTTTTTGCCTGAGTTTTGCTAGGTCTGAAGGGTGATATACAGATTTAAATATGGGTGTTCTCGATGGACAACAAAATTCAGGTATCAGGAACCCTGGTTCCCTTTTAGAGATTTAGTGTCGATCATCATGGTTTGAACTTGAGAGTCTATGCCCCTTCCTCTTGCTTGGCAGGTGCCCCCCCTCTCCTTCAGTATGGACTTCATATCTTTCCCCAAAGCCCAACCTATAGCTGAAGC
Source organism: Martes martes (assembly GCF_963455335.1). NCBI lineage: Eukaryota > Metazoa > Chordata > Mammalia > Carnivora > Mustelidae > Martes > Martes martes. The sequence goes on along the minus strand of NC_137893.1, from coordinate 116,349,625 downwards.
TCCTCTGGGGGCCCTCCTTAAGCCTGCTCCCTGCAGGTCAGAGCGCCCTGCTTCTCCTCACTCTCCAGCCTCACGCCAGGCCTGCTCCTACTCCGGCCGCTGGCATCTGATGTTCTCTCTACCTGTCCTCCCCAGACACCCACACTTCCTTCCTTCACTTCGTTCACATCTCTTCTCCAGGGTCGCCTTTTTAGAGAGGTCTCTCCCAAGGACCTTATTTAAAGTGTTGCCCCATTACATTTTACTCTCTTACTCTGCTTGATCTGTTTGCTTTGTTTCTTTATGGCATTGACTGTTGCCTGCTACCGTATTTCTATTTATTTGTTTACTCCTCCCCCCCCCCCCAGATTCAAGATCCACAAAGGCGGAGACTTTGTCTTTTCCCATTTGCATTCCCAGGCCCTGGAACAGTGCCTGGCGCATAGAGGGCACCCTTGACCTATCTATTGACTACATACACAGGCAGCCCTCCAAGCAGGCCCTCGCTCAGCACCTGTCCCACTGTACAGAGTGTGCTGTGTCTGTATGGCTGGCCTGATCTTCATCACTGCCTCCAGATCCAGCCTGCCACCTGCCATGGATCAGGGTGTAGTCAGTTTGTAAATGGACGGAAAGAGGCCCTTGAGGTGGGACTCAACAGCCACAGGTTCTCATCAGCCCTGTTCCTCCTTGCCCTCCGGTGTCTTCAGATGCCTTCTCCAAACGTAGGTGCTTCTGAGTCCCAGACGGCACGGCTTCCTGTGCTCAGCATCATGTCCGTGTGGTTGGGTTGCTGTGAAACGTCTTAGGCTTCCCAACCCTAATGCTTTATCTCCTTGAGCCACTGAAGCGCTGGGGAGCCTATCACAGTAGGATTTGCAGATGCAGAGGAAGATTTGAAAGACTAAGTCACTTGTCCTACAACTTACAAGTGGCGGAGGCAGGTAATGAGCACCTCAGCTCTCAACCTGGGTCCTGTAGTTGCTTCCTGTGGGGTCGCTGGAACCCCTCTGAGACCTGTCAAGGGTGGGGTGAGGGTTTGTTCTACGAATCAAGGGCAGCAGTTGCATGTCTGTACAATCTCTGTAGGTTAGACTTGGTTGAAGAATCTCCTCGGCTGTTTTCCTTCCCTCTGGTTTTCTCAGCGCTTTGTGTTTTGCTTTTGTTTGTTGGTGAGCAGCCCTTGGGCATTTACTGTCTTAGAAAAACCTATTAGGACAGCTGTGATGGAGAGGAAGACCCCGATTGTCAAAAGCTCTTTTCTTGGGCTGCCAAAAAGGAAGAAACTTGGGTGGAGGGGGATATGACTACCATCCTGTGTGAAGCGAAAATTCTAAGCAGGGAGATTCAGTTCTCTGTTTTCATTTAGGTGTTATTTAATATATTCCTCATTCCCCCAAATTTCTAGATGGGCGTTCAGAGGAAATGCTAGTTAGAGAAAAAGCAGGGGATGGGGGGGTCGACCTTACTGGTTGGAAATGTTGCAACTTTATGCACGGAAGGCCTTGTCTTTCTTCCTCGTCTTTTCAAATTGTTTTGAGGGAGTTTTAGTGCTGGTAAAGGATATCCAAGTGAAGGTAAAAGTTAGAGAGTGAAACAAGGCTTGCTCAGTCTTGCCCTTTTTTTTTTTTTTTTTTTTTTAAAGTGAGGGAGGTTTAAGTCTTAGTTTTCAGGTTACTTTGGGACCTGGCTTGAGATCACTGAGGAGCTAGCCGATTCCTAATGGAGTCCCCAGGGCTGACAGACCTGTGCTCCTGACTGCCTGACCCAGTCCTGGTACTTTCTTTTTCCCAGCTCCTGTTGGCGTCTTCTCGTCATCTTGCTGTTGGATTGTTATTCCAGCGCTGTACCACTGCATCTTTACCTTCCCTTGTTATCCCAGTTAGATCGTAAAGTCCTTGTTCAGCCAAGTGCCAAAGAGCTCTATAAACGGGAGTTTGGGATCTGCCACTGCTTTGGGGCCAAGAATTTGTTTTTTGATTCTCAGTGTCACCTCTTTTTTGATAGAATGACGATGTTTCGTCTGGTGGGTCGGTTTGAAAATGAGTGTGAAAACTACCTCCTAGTTTTTCCAGACCCGTTTCACTTTCTGTCCTTCTCATCGTTGCCAGGTACAGGCATACAGTTTTTGATCTAGAAAATGAGGTTATCGTACACATGTGACAGACATAATTGCTTTTAACTCTTTGTTTGGAGGGTGCTGTAGGAATCCCAGCTCAGTGGAGGGTGGGGATGTCAGGATATACCTAAGGCTTCTGACTCTGTCATCCGCCTGCTTAATTGACAATGAATGAATAGCCTGGATACCAGAGCATCTTCTCCTTTCACTTAAAATTTATCTTCAGATTTTAAACTGAATGTAGACCACTCATTCAAGTGGCCCAGGTCACACATATACGACCATTTATCAGTAACAGTTTGAAGTTTTTCTTGGTTTTCTTTTCCCTGTGCACAGGTTCTTTCCCCTCTTTCTTTGCTTTTTTTTTTTTTTTAAGATTTTATTTATTTATTTGACAGAGATCACAAGTAGGCAGAGAGGCAGGCAGAGAGAGGGGAAGGGAAGCAGGCTCCCTGCTGAGCAGAGAGCCCAATGCAGGGCTGATCCCAGGACCCTGAGATCGTGACCTGAGCCAAAGGCAGAGGCTTTAACCCACTGAGCCACCCAGGCACTCCCTTCCCCTCTTTCTTTTAAAAAATTATTATAAAAATACATGAACGCATCCTCATTGTGTTTTAACCAGTGTGGTGGAATACCGAGCAGAACATGGGAGTCCCTCCTCACCATCTGTAGTGTCCTGCAACACACATTTCCTTTCCCAGAGGTGACCACTGGCAATGTCGGCAAGCACTCTGCCCGTCACCATCCGCCATATGGGTGTGTATGTACACACTTCCAAAGCAAGGGCTCCTGTTTTGTGTGCCAGACAATGACCACTTTTTTTTTTTTTTTAAAGATTTATTTATTTGACAGAGATCACAAGTTGGCAAAGAAGCAGGCAGAGAGAGAGGAGGAAGCAGGCTCCCTGCTGAGCAGAGAGTCCAATGCGGGGCTTGATCACAGGACCCTGGGATCATGACCTGAGCTGAAGGCAGAGGCTTTAACCCACTGAGCCACCCAGGTGCCCCAACACAATGACCACTTCTTTTCACTTATCCATAACACAGTATGTCTTGGGGGAAATCTTTCTACGTTAGGACACATAGGTCCAACTTGTTTTCTTCCCTTTGTTGTGGTTGTTGTTGTTAATGGTTATGTAGCAATTCATTGTATGGGCATACCTGGTATTTAAGTGCCCATCTGTTGATGGACATGAAGTGTTTAGGTTTTGCTTTCACAGTGAAGCAGTCCTGTACAAGCGTGTATCTTTGTGCATGTGTATGAGTGTCTGCTGAAGAGTTGCCAGAAAGTGGAAATGCTGGCTCAAAGTGAATGCCTATTTTTGGTTTGGTGGATGCTGCCAAATTGTCTTCCCAAAGGAATTCACCAGTTCAAACCCATGCCAGTGGTATATAAGAGTGCTTGTTTTCCTCGTCTTTATAAATACTTCTTATTCTCATTTTTGTCAGTCTGGTTGGTGAAGAGTAGTGTGTGATTGTTTTTGTTTTAGCTTTTATTTTTAAGTAATCAGTGCACCCAATGTAGGGCTCGCTTTCACAACCCTGAGATCAAGAGTCACATGCTCCATTGACTGAAACAGCCAGGCGCCCTTAAACAGCTATTTTTTTTTAAAGATTTTATTTATTTATTTGTCAGAGAGAGCACAAGCAAAGCAGCAGGCAGAGAGAGAAGCAGGCTTGCGTCTGAGCAAGGAGCCCGATGCAGGGCTTGATTCCAGGACCCTAAGATCATGACCTGAGCCGAAGGTGGAGGCTTAACCAACTGAGCTACCCAGGCATCCCTGTACAACTATTTTTAATATTTTTTTAAGGAAAAAAATAAGACACTTCCTTTACATGTTACAGAATATTTACCTCACACCAACTGCCAACAGTAGAGGCATTCTCATTAAAAGCAAGAACAAAACAACATTGCCCTCTACTACTTAATATTGTTTTAGAAGCTCTGGCCAAGGGGTGCTTGGGTGGCTCAGTCAGCTGAGGGTCCAGCTCTTGAGTTCAGCTCAGGTCATGATCTCAGGGTCATGAGATCAAGCCTTGCATTGGGCTGTGCGCTGAGTGTGGAGTCTGCTTAAGATTCTCTCTCTCAAAAAAATAAATAAATAAATAAAAGATTTTCTCTCTCTCTCTCTCTCTCTCAAAAACAAAACAAAAGAAAACACACAGCAGCAGCAGCTCTGGCCAGTGTAGTAAGGTGTGAAACAGAAGTAAGAATTAAGGTTTTGAGGATTAAGTTAGATGACAGTTCTGCTTCCTAGTATAGTATTTCTGATTAAAATAAAGCACTCAAATTCTAGATCTTGTTATTCTTCTTTCTTTCCTTCTTTCTTTCTTCTTCTTTTTTTTTTTAAGCTATAAGACATTCAGAAAGGAAAGCCTCATTGTCTCTTACATCTTAACACATGTGTCCTGGTGCTTTTATTAATGTGGGTTCTTTTGTCTTGGTTCTTGCTGGTTAAATCATCCAGATTATCTGTAGGTCTGTGTTGAAGTCTCTCTTAAGTCTTTAGTCACCAGAACACCACCAGAGGTGGGTGTTCAGTACCTGTGACTGGCTGAATGGTTGGTTCAGTGATATTTTTGATGACCTTTCATTGAAGTGTTCCAACAGTCCCGGGAGTGTTTAGACGTACGTGTCCCATATTGAGTGAATAATGTAGTTAAAAATGAGAAGGGTACATGGGACGCCTGGCTGGCTCAGTCAGCATGCAACCCTTGCTCTTGGGGTTGTGGGTTCAAACCCCATATTGGGGGTAGAGCTTACTTAAAAAAAAAATGAAAGAAAATGTAATACTTCACTGGCTTATTGTAGAGCAGAATTCAAACATATGCCTGAAGAGAAAATGGATTCAATTTAAAAAAATTAAAAAAAAAAAAAGACGACAAGGGTACAGAAGAGCAAGCTCTTAAACGCTTACACTGTTATCTGGACACCTGACCCCCTGCTCAGCAAACGCCTGCCTATCGTGCCTATCGTGCCTATCGTGGGGGTTATGCATTTCCCTAGTAAAGAGCTGCTGTCCTTTCTCAGGAGTCATGTGAATGTAACTAGTTTGGTTCATCACCACCGAGAACTCTTTTCTAAGCAGTTAGCTGGCTCTGAATTTGGTTTGAGACTTCAGTCTTCTTTTTTCTTTCCCCCCATAGCATCTGGAGAGGGCCCAATGTGAACTGTGTTGACAGCACCGGGTATACACCGCTACACCATGCTGCTTTGAATGGCCATAAGTAAGTATCCATGTGCTGTATTCCCGCCCTACCCTCCAGAACCCAGGCCTTTGGATCATCTTTTTTGATTTCCATAAAGAATTACTAAGCAGTAATGTTGAGGAACGGGGAAGAACAAAGGAAATTCAGTCCATCCAAAGTTCCCAAGTCTCTCGTTAGGGTATAATTTAAGCACCCTTCCCTACTCCTCTGCCCATAAACCTTCAACCAAAGGTTAAGTTTTACCTTTTCTTCTGTTTGTCCTTTTCTTCTTTGAAACGGCACAATGCCGTGTAGTGATCTGCTTGTGAAGGTCACGTTTGGGGCAGCCAGATATAAAGGGGCTGGATAATCTCTTAGGTAACCAGCACCTTTGTAACCTGAAGATAGAGTGGTCATAAGTAACTTCCCTTCTCTTAAAGTACTTATTTATTTACTCTTTTGGCTTGCTCCTCTTCCTCATACAATTAGCCTGGTAGACAACAAGAACCTTTTTTCAGGGGAAAAATACATCATCATATGGCCTATTTTTTTTTTTATTTTATTTCTTTGTTTGACAGAGAAAGAGAGACAGTGAGCTCAGGAACACAAGCAGGGGGTGTGGGAAAGGGGAAACAGGCTCCCACCTGAGCAGGGAGCCTGATGCAGGGCTCGATCCCAGGACCCTGAGATCACGACCTGAGCCGAAGGCCTATGTTTAACCATCTGAGCCACCCAGGCGCCCCTATACAGCCTATTTAATTCTGTTTAGGTATTGGTTAGTAGTTGCTGGGTGGGATTTGCATGGAAAGTTTTCTGGAGAAGCTGCGCTTTGGGGGGAGTGGGAGAGAAGATGACATAGGTTTAAATGGTTTGGCAGCCTTTTCCAGAGAGCACTGCCCTCCATGTGAGAGAGAATGTGATGGCCCAGCTTAGGGGCAGGCAGAGCCAGGGAGTACAGTGAGTGGATTTGCCAGGATGTGGAAGAATGGAACCCAGAGTGTAGCAGCACAGAGCGTGGTAAGGAGAGCTTGAGGCATCGTGCTCTAGGAGATAAGAGTAGAAGTTTAGTTTTCAGAAGGTGGGATTATCAGAACCATTTTGGATTTTGCTGAGCAAGGAGCAGGGCCCTCCGCCCCCGGTGGTATTCTGTATCACCTGTACAGTGCTTAGCCCAGCATGATGGCCTCTGATGTGCCTGAAAGAGGTGGTGGTTGTTTCATTCTACATTAAACTTCTCTGAAATATATTGAATATGATCCTTGTGTCTTTTCTATGGCCATCTTAGACAAAGCTAACAAGGACTCTGTGGAGACCCCTCCCCCCCATAACTGGGGGGGAGGGTGACCTGAATTAAAGTAAATCTTATACTTAAATGACTTTAGCTTGTTAGCAAAGTTTATCTCCAGATGCTGTTTTTATTTACAGTGGGGATTTTCTCTGACCTCATGTGCATGGGGATAATTATACATTTGTATCTGCTTAATTAGTAGTGTAACCAAAGAGAAAGCCAAGCCCTTCTTTCTGGATGTATCAAATGATACCATATGTGTCTGGCTTATGTTTGCAGCAACTTTAATTCCGCTCTGCCTGTCTGCTTTTAGCTCCCACATCACTAAGTGCTCTGAATAATGTGGTGATTAACGATATTTGTCTCGCATGACTACTTTCATGTAAATTTTATCCCCGAATGCTGTTTAAACATCACAAACAAGGCAACATTGTAAGGTTTAGACAAGGGAACCAGACATTTTCAAAATAATGGAATAGAGATGGATTGTCTAGAAAGCCCAGAGAATGGCAAGGTCATTTGGCTCAAGATGTTTCAGCCGCCTATCAGCAGCTTACACGTAGCTCATGGAATAAAAGGAAGAGACTGGGCAATGAGCTCAGGTAGAGAGAGGGGGGCTGAGTGAGATAATATCTGAAAGGGCTTCAGCTGCCCAGATGTGAAGAGCTGTTAGTAGGAAAGCCTTCTGAGTTCTGCAAACTCATGATTGATTTTTGCCTTCTAGGGATGTGGTTGAGGTTCTTCTGAGGAACGATGCGTTGACCAATGTGGCTGATTCCAAAGGCTGTTACCCTCTGCACTTGGCAGCCTGGAAAGGAGATGCCCAGATAGTGCGGTTGCTCATCCATCAAGGGCCCTCACACACCAGAGTCAACGAACAGGTTGGAAGGAAGAGAAGCGTTCTTCCCTTCAGCTATAGCCAGACCGTGGCGGCCTCGGCGCTGTTTCAGTTCCACAGCGCAGATTGCAGGGAAGCAGCTCCTCCAGGCCCTACAATTGGTTCCCCTCCTCCCAGCACTACTCCTCCGAGGGCATCAGGGAGATCTCATACCCCAAGGATGCATTTTACATGCATCTGAACCATGCAGATTTGGAGTAGTGCTATCACAAAGATCTACATACCTCGTGTGCAAAATGGGAAATAACACAAATCCCATAAAATTGTTTAGAGACCATTTCACAGCGGCGGGCTTAATTAATTACAAGCAGCACTTATGCCACCGGCATGGCGGTGAGGCCTTAGCCGGTAAGCGGCGGTCCTCCCAGTGTGGCGCATCAGTGCTGCATCAACCCTGCTGCTGTTTTCCCTCCATCACAGCTGGCAGAAGTGGAAGGACTCGTCCCAGGACTGAAAAAGGAGCTCACAAAAACATCTGAGTAAGCTCAGAGGCCAGACGTGATGGAGCAGAAGGAAAATCATTTATATGCTCTCCCCTAAGGTCAACTTAAGAGTGACCCTGTTTTGATAAAGCAGAGATAATTCTTAGAAAATAAAAAAAGGCAGCAGTTGAGCAAAAATACCTTCAAATGGCAATGGATTTAGGTTCTCTGAGACCATACCTCCACTTTTTTCACCTTGATTCCTTTGGAAAAGTTATGCTTGCATTATGCAGGTTCTAGACAGTCCTCTCATAAAATGCAGTTTCCTGTACTTTGAGTCTGAGATCCTGTATCCACTTGAGAGGAGACGGGCTTTCCCTGTGTGACAGGCCACTCTGTTTTCCTCTCTGCTCTGAACTGAAGCAGGTGCTTTTCTTAGTTGCTTGCATGAGAGAGATGCTGCTCTTTCTCAGTAAGCCCAGGACTATTTTCCTAATGACTTTACTGAGAGGAAAGTGTTAAATTACCTGTAGGATTAGGTCAGGGTTATTCCTCCAAAAATAGGAAATCATTCTCTTGAGCCCATCTATCAGCAGGGCTCTGCACACTCTCAGTGAGCAGTTAGGACCAAGACTGACTCAGAGAAGGACAGCTTCACCCTGAGGTTGGAGAAAATTAAAACAGTGCTCCCAAATTTCTCAATTTGGAGATTGCATATGTATAGCTGGTAATCAGCTTCCCTTTCGCCTCTCAAGCTGTATTTTCTGGATAGGTAAGCCACAGAAATTTAAGATCATCCATGAGGATGTTTGTGTCATAACATTAAGAATGAAAATCGTCTCTGGAATTGCTGCTTTAGAATCTAAATGCATTTTTCCTCCTCCTGGCTAAAGTGATTGTAATTTCTCTTAACTGGAGGAAATTTATCAGAAGTTTGCTTTTAACTCCTATTCCTCCATGTTGAACCAACTAGTCACCCATTAAAGTCCTTCTCATTTAAGAAATTTTCGGCGACCATTTCTAATCCTGTCTTTGCTCACTTTTGCCTTGAAACACAGCTGCTTGGATTTTTGGGCCACCTGAGTGTGCTAGCTTGTCCTGCTCACCGCCACCTCCCGCCTGGAGTATCCCTTGATAGGGACACCAGCCCAGTGTTCTGAGTACCTGGCAGGCAGCTGGGTGGGGCAGGGGCTGGGCAAGACTTCCGCAGGAGCTGGAAGAACCTAACGGCTCTAGGTAGTAGTACCACATGGATCTATTTAAAAACCGTTAATGTTCCAGTTGGATGCTTGGATAAGAGGGGGTGATGAGTGCTGTGCCCTCGAGCCTGCCTTCCCCATTAACTTCCTTTCCAGGCTCCCAGAGGGCAGATCCACGTTGTTCTCATGTTGGACCCCCTCGGGGCTGGGCATTGCTTTGATATTTTTCATCCATTTTATCATCACATTTTCTTTTCCTCTCCTTTTTATAGAATGCTCTTGAGATCAAAGAATTCAAAAAGTACGGCCCCTTTGACCCTTATATCAATGCCAAGGTGTGTACGTTGCTGCCAGGATTTCTCTGCATCATTTCTCCAAGCTGCACTCCCTCTTTGATCCTCTCTGGCTTCCACTCTCATCCACTCAGGCTCCTCATCTTCACCCTGACTATTGTCTGCTTCAGCCCATCTGCTTTTGGCTTGTCTGGGAATGGGAAATTGCAGCTTCAGTGAGTTTGGGTTTTATTTTTAAAACCCATGCTAATTCTGGAAAGGTTGGGTGCTTTTCCCGGAACGTCTGAAAAGCTTAGAAATGGCCGAAATGGGGAAAGAGAAGGAACCATATTATATGCATAATTTACCATTGTGATTGCTAAAAATCATTTAAATTTGAAAAAGAAAAATTCAATTAAGAGATGTCAAAGATATTAGCTTACTTTTTAATCAGCACAGAAAATGATTAAATTACACTAACTGGATTAAAAAATCTTTTTTACACTGCTTTCTCTATTTCTTTTGAAGTAGAATCTCATTTTCAATAAGCTAGTAGTGGAGGTGGTGGGGAAGGGGTATGGTGACTCTATTTTACTCCTAAAAGCTGTCCCTTTGGGCTCATTCCTCATTTCCTTGAGTTCGTGCATTTCTGCCTGGGACTTTAAAGCCTCAGTTGCTTCTCCCCAGCTCTCAGCTTCTCTCACTGCTTGGTCACTCTTGCCCCTGGGAGGGGGTCTGAAATAGGAAATGAAGTCACAGGGTCAAGCAGGACACTGGCCTTGAGCCTCTCTCCCTGTGAGGCAGGGGCAGGTTAGGCCTGGTGATGAACTGCGCAGCCCTTCTGGTCTTCACCACACCAGGAGGCAGAGCTGTGGGTGCTGGTTAGCCTTTCTCCTCGGTGCTCTCACCTGTTGGTTTTGACCTGAGTTTCCACTCGTGTGAGGTTTGCCTTTTGGCACTAGTCTGGAGTTTGGTTGAGTCAGTGCAGTTAGTCACATTAGCTACCTTTCCCTTGCTTGGAACACAGTAGCCTCGGGGAAGGGAAACATAAGGTACTTCTACATGTTTCCAAATGCAAGGCAGATATTCTTTGAGAAATGCTGATTTAGTGAGTGAAGCTCCAGGTGGTCTGTGTTCTTCACCTGTTGGAACTTGATGGCAGAGAAGCAGTTTGAATTGGGCTAGTGGAATGCATTAGCTTTTGCTTGGCCCTCTCTCTGTAAATTCTGTTTTCTAATTTTCAAAAGAGGAAGATACCATATCTTCATTTTCTTTCTTTCTTTCTTTTTTTTTTAAACTTGTTGTAGTAGTGGAGAAAACTCTTATTAAAGGTCACAGCCTTTCAAGTCAAGCCTGAGTTTGAATTGTGTGCTGCCACTGACTGGTTTTGTTGACTTAAATTTAAGTTAGTTAAATTCTGTGAGCCTCGGTTTCCTCTTCTGTAAAGTGCAGTATACCATCTGGAGTTTAAGTAAGTGAATGTACATTAAGTACAACTATCTGATAACTAGTAGTATTGGAGATCTGACTTCTGAAGGACATATACAGTCTGCTCTTTCTGAAGCGGGACTTTGGAATTTGTTCTTTGTTACTGGTGGATTGAAGCTTAATGAAACATTGCTCAATTAGTCTGTTCAGGGTTTTGTTTTGTGGAGAGGCACCTTGAAGTGATTGTTTTCGCACTCGGTGGTTAGTTTAGTTAGCTTATAAAGCTCTGATTAAAGGGTAAATATTTGGTTCTTTAAAGCACATTTTCTTATCCCTTGATTTCCCACACAAAAAAGAAAATTGGTCTAAATGGCATAAGAACATATTTCTCTTTTTGGAAACACCGCCCTTTGCCTCCTCCCCCCCCTCCCCCCACCCCATGAAAGGCCAAATGATGCAAATTGCACTAAGGGCTAAAGCTGTTTGGATTTTGCTATGAATGCAAACTCTCTTTGAGCTGGTTCGAATGGAACCTCGCTGGGTTTTATCCTGATTCAGAGGGTTTTTATTGACCTGGATTGTGTCTGGGAATTGTTTTGTGTGCTGAGTCCTGTCAGGCACCTGTAGAAATTAAGAAGTCTCAGGTGCGGGGCGCCTGGGTGGCACAGTGGGTTAAAGCCTGTGCCTTCGGCTCAGGTCATGATCCCAGGGTCCTGGGATCGAGCCCCACGTCAGGCTCTCTGCTCAGTGGGCAGCCTGCTTTCCCCTCTCTCTCCCTGCCTCTTCACCTACTTGTGATCTCTGTCTGTCTTAAAAAAAAAAAAGTCTCCAGTGCCTGTTCTGGGAGCAGGGATGGTTTTCATGAGTTTTCATCTTCCTCTTTGGACATATGGAGCCTTTCCTTTTTCAACAAGTCAGCATACACCAGTCTCAAATGTAGGTCATCTGTAGCTACGGTGGAACTATTAAAATCGTGTATTTGCTCCCTTTTAAAATAATTTTAACTTAGTCTGAATATTGTAAGGTGAGCAGTGGTCAAATTAGTTTTAGGGTAGATCTCTTTTCCTGTCCACATAAAAATAATTAAGTTTCAGAGCTGGAAGAGGCCGGAAGTTGTCTCAACCAGTTGTCTCCACATTCTGATCAGCTTGGCTGGTTGCATCTGAATCATCCAGCAAGCTTTTGTAAAACTTTATCTTGACACAATTTTCAGTGTATAAAAAGTTGCAAGCATAATGCAGTGAACTGCATTGCATTCTTCATCTCGATTGACCAGTTGTTAACATTTTGTCTCATTTGCATGCACATTTTCTCTCTCTCAAATGTATAGGTATATTGTTGCTTAATTGATGATGAACTGTTTAATACATAGTCATGGAGATCATGACTCTTTAACCCCAAATACTTTGGCATGTATCTCCTAAAAACAAGGGCATTCACTTGTACAACCATAGTACAGTTACCAAATTTAAGAAATTCAACATTGATACAATACTGGAATCTAATACAGAATCTGTGTTCAGATTTTACCCATTTCCCCAATAATATTCTTTAGAGCAATTTTTTTTTCCTGGTCCAGTCCAGGATCATAGCATAATTTGGAACACTTCCTCAGCCCTTCTTAGTCTCTCATGACTAGGAACCACGAACATGACGTCCCTGGGTGGGTCCGAACCACCAACCAACCATTCAGCAAACAGCTGAATCCACTAAACGATTGCCACAGAGACCTGCAGCATTGACGGTATTAAAGAATACAGACCAGTCAATTTGTAGACTATCACTCAGTTTGTTTGTCTGATATTTCCACATATTTCCTGTTATTTCCTGAATCTGATCGATTCAGGCCCTACAATTTTAGCAGGAATGCTGCAGGAGTGATGTTATATTTCGTTCTTTCACATTATAAGGCACGTGATGTCAGTTTGTCTCGCTGTTAGATGAATGCTTGGTCAAGGTGGTGTGGGCTAGGTTGTTAAGCTTTTTAATAATAGTCTTCCTGGGCTTTACCTCTGAGGTGCTACCTTGGCAGGTCTGGGGTGGGACTCAGTTACTTTTAAGCTCCCTTGTAATTTCAAATCGAAGCCAGTTTGAGAACCACTGCTCTAGGCCAACTTTGCATCCAGAGCAGGAATCCTTTTCTCTCACCTGAAAGGTGAGCTGTCTGCCCTTTGCTTTATTTGGTTGTTTGTTTCTCTTGGTAACAACCAGACTTCCTACTTGGCAGCCTCTTTTTGGATTCCACTGATTTTTGGTTTCTTTTCTTTTTTTTTTTAATTATTTTTTTTTATTTTGATAAACATATAATGTATTTTTATCCCCAGGGGTACAGGTCTGTGAATCGCCAGGTTTACACATTTCACAGCACTCATCATAGCACATACCCTCCCCAATGTCCATTTCCCCACCACCCTCTCCCGTCCCCCTTCCCCCCAGCAACCCTCAGTCTGTTTTTTGAGATTGAGTCTTTTATGGTTTGTCTCCCTCCCAATCCCATCTTTTCATTTTTCTTTTCCTACCTCCCCCCCACCCCCCCGCATTGCATCTCCACTTCCTCATATCAAAGAGATCATATGATAGTTGTCTTTCTCCGATTGACTTATTTCGATAAGCATGATACCCTCTAGTTCCATCCACGTCGTCGCAAATGGCAAGATTTCATGTCTTTTGATGGCTGCATAGTATTCCATTGTGTATATATACCATATCTTCTTTATCCATTCATCTGTTGATGGACATCTAGGCTCTTTCCACAGTTTGGCTATTGTGGACATTGCTGCTATAAACATTCGGGTGCACGTGCCCCTTCGGAGCACCACGTTTGTATCTTTAGGATATATACCCAGTAGTGCAATTGCTGGGTCATAGGGTAGCTCTATTTTCAGTTTTTTGAGGAACCTCCACACTGTTTTCCAGAGTGGTTGCACCAGCTTGCATTCCCACCAGCAGTGTAGGAGGGTTCCCCTCTCTCCGCATCCTCGCCAGCATCTGTCATTTCTTGACTTGTTAATTTTAGCCATTCTGACTGGTGTGAGGTGATATCTCATTGTGGTTTTGATTTGTATTTCCCTGATGCCGAGTGATGTGGAGCATTTTTTCATGTGTCTGTTGGCCATCTGGGTGTCTTCTTTGCAGAAATGTCTGTTCATGTCCTCTGCCCATTTCTTGACTGGATGATTTGTTCTTTGGGTGTTGAGTTTGCTAAGCTCTTTATAGATTTTGGATACTAGCCCTTTATCTGATATGTTGTTTGCAAATATCTTCTCCCATTCTGTCAATTGTCTTTTGGTTTTGTTAACTGTTTCCTTTGCTGTGCAAAAGCTTTTGATCTTGATGAAATCCCAATAGTTCATTTTTGCCCTTGCTTCTGTTGCCTTTGGCGATGTTCCTAGGAAGAAGTTGCTGCGGTTGAGGTCAAAGAGGTTGCTGCCTGCATTCTCCTCAAGGATTTTGATAGATTCCTTTCTCACATTGAGGTCCTTCATCCATTTTGAGTCTGATTTTTGGTTTCTTAAGCTTGGCTGATACCTGTCTTCCTAAACTTTCCATCTTTTGATCAGGTTTCTGCCTTCCAGAGCATTTACAGAGTAAGTCTAGCTCTTCTTCTCCATGGACCCAATTCTCATGTTTCTGCTATGTCTGCTAAATCTCAGGAGGTCCGGTTTGTCCTTTTGTTCCAGTTTTGGTAGATTTCTGAAACCTACACCATTGTTGCTACAGAGAGCTGTAGCTCAGTTGTTTCCAACTTTGGTGTCTATCAACAGTGGTCAAGAGTACAGCTGGGCTGCAGTCTAAGCACTGGGAAGTGTTGGCTTAGAATAGTTTCAAGAGGAGAAAAGCCACCAGAATGTTTCTGTATAGTTTTCTGTTGCTTGTAGTTTATGTGTATGTGAGATAGATAGATAGGCATAAACATGCATAAATCGAATGGATTTACATATTAAATGTGGTCTCCATACTTAAAGGGTATTGGGGTCTTTTTTCTTAGAGGTACTGACTGTAGCAAGGAGAAATGGAAGCGAGTCTCAAGACAGGCAAGAATGGAGAGTGTGCAAAGACTTTGGAGGAAATTGGGGTGTTCACTCTTAGTCTTCACCCTCAGTCCAAATACATATGATTCTGGGAACTCCTGAGGTGTGATGAGCACCTGTACTGGGATTTGGAAGATGTGAAAGAGAAGGATTCTGGGTCCTGAGGAGTCGGTACTCTCCTTGGAAATCCCTCCCTTTCTTGTGGGTCCCTGAAGCAACACTAATGACTTCCTGCCCTGGTAGTTGTCACGTCCAAAGGGGAGCTGGTAGGAAGAGCTCATAGTGATGGCCTGTGTTCAATAGTCGAGAGATGGGGTCACCGCAGACTTCAACTTACGAGTATTATAATTATCAGACCATGTCTGGCAAGACCGAAGCATGAGAAAGATACTTTCTACACTGTTAATTTGAATATAACATTCTGCAGAGATGTGGTTAGGCCGTTTTTAACAGAGGCAGGAAATTTGCCTGGTAGTGATCAAGACCTTGCTTTCAGTAAGGCAGCTTTGTGGTAGCTGCCGTAGTTCTAGCAAACAACAACAACGACAACAAACCAAGATTTTTCTTTTTTTTCCTCCTGCTGGCTAGCTTAGAGTTTTACAGTTCTTCGGACCTTAATGGCATACTTTTTGCAAAATCGAGGACAGATTATTCTGGTTGTCGGGAGACAACTTGGATAGAAAAGAGACAGCAGTGTCTGCCTCAGAGTGAACAAGTTTTTCTGGACTGGGCTTTTAATGAGAATAAGCTGACTTTCTCTGCCCTGCTAATTGAGATGTAAAACCCTGAGAATCCTCTTAAAATTTCTTTGGGTTGCCACTCTGCCCTTGAACCACTGTAAAGCAAGCCCCTGTGTGTTTTGTTGATGAAGCTGCCTCTCATGGCAAGAACATGAAGCAACAGCTTTGAGTTGGCTTATTCGGGAATGGGCATTCCAAATGGGTATCTTAAGTGGTTGGTTTGGCACAGGGAACCCCAAAGATTTGCTTTCTGCCCAGAGTTTCCCCTTCCCTCCAACCTTTTAGGTTGACATGGCATCCACTCCTTGGGCCCAGTTGTATCGCAGGAGGCCATTGCTAACGGGCTCTGTCCCATGGCCAGCGAAGGCTGTCCGCACTTCAGCTGCTGATCTCCTTGGGCTGTGTTTGAGCTCAGTGCTGCTTCCTCTGTTTATCTGTGTGCATTTATCTTTGCATGTGGCTCCTGCTACCACCCTTTCTGTCCTTATTTCATCAAAAATTTTTTTTTTGCTATCACTCTGGCCTTTGGGGGCCTCACTCCCAGCAGCTCTAGATCTTTGTGGTGCACTTGGTGTAGCTGGAAAAAATGATGCAGTCAAATGCCAGATCAAAAGCAGATGGAATTGCATGCATGTTTGGGTAACTCCTGGTCTGTTACTTTTAATGTAATTAATAGAATTAAAGCGATTGTGGAAACATTTCACTTCTTACCTTTCAGTCACTGAGAGGTGCACAATATTGACCTGATGGACACACCAGCTCATCAGCTTGGTTCCCCTAAAGTGGCAGAAGCCTCCTAGATCAATTTAGGAATCTCAAAATCTGGTGGGAGAATTATTTTCATTAGTGTGTCTAAAAAAGGAGAGGTCATGGAAATTACTTTATTCCTGCTCTGATTATACATTGTCAGTATTAGTTTAAAAAAAAAAAAAAAGCACAATTGGAATGATTAGCATTTTGCTTCTGATGGTGGATGGAGCACAAACTTCTCTTATTTTGTCCCAGGTTCTGCCTTTAGTTTGAAACACAATTGGCATTGAAGGACCCCGGGATTGTGAATCTGAACTGATGGTCGTGTTACAACTTTGAATATTTTGCACCTCTCACAAAACATTCCTGTGTCTCATTGAGCCTTTGGGACACAGGCAACACTTCCCCGTTTGGCAGCTTGCGCATGCGTTGATTTGGTGCAGGCTCCTGGGGTAGGCACAGGGTGACAGCAGGGTTCCAGGCTCCTCTGTGACTGAGCTCAGGCGCCACCCTCCCCGGGAAATGGCTGTTGGCTGAGATCTCTGAGAGTGACTTTTGGTGCTCTGCTCTTTTACTTTGATTGTTGGCTGGTTGATTTGCATGCAAGAAACTGTGCGGATAATAAACTCTTTCAAAATAAGCTTGTCTGTAAGGCAGTGGACGGTCAACAAAACCAGAATCAGAAACTCCAGGGTTGATGGAACATAAATTGTAAGACCAGTTGAAATTTAAAATGAGTCAATGGCAGTGATATCATCAGCATTCATGTGTGGGGGGGGGGGCCTCTGCCCGGGGCCCGCCGTGTTCCCTCATTCACTCTCCTTGCAGCCCATGGACACTTCCTTCATGGCGCACAGGAGATGGTAAATCTCAGGGGCACCACAGCCCCCGTTCTGGCAGTAACCAGGGCACACGGTTGCTGATCGGAGTGGCTGGCCTCATTTGTTGTCTTCATTCTGACTGGCTTCTAGTAGTCCCCAAATATTGCTGCTATTTTCCTCATTTAAATTTCAGCGGTTTTCCGGGTGTGCGTCCCAGTCATAGGCCAGTCTGCCAGGTGCCCTTCTGATGGGATCTGCTTGTCAATCCTTTAGAACAATGACAACGAGACAGCCCTGCACTGCGCCGCGCAGTACGGCCACACAGAGGTGGTGAAGGTCCTCTTAGAGGAGCTGACAGACCCCACCATGCGCAACAACAAATTCGAGACGCCCCTGGACCTGGCTGCTCTGTACGGGAGACTGGAGGTGGTGAAGATGCTCCTCAACGCGCACCCCAACCTCCTGGGCTGCAACACTAGGAAGCACACGCCCTTGCACTTGGCGGCGCGGAATGGCCACAGAGCTGTGGTGCAGGTCCTGCTGGATGCCGGCATGGACAGCAACTACCAGGTAGCCGGGCAGTCGCTCCCCCCACCCCCCGGGCTCCAGGGGCCGCATCGTGGTGGGAGAGGCGCAAGGACCATGCTGCTGGGCTGTGTTCTTATTTAGCACGTTTCACATCCCGTCTCAGATGCTTCCATCCGTTGACTCATTTTCATGTGAAACTTCAGAGACAAACTCCTCAAGTGAGTCTGTTACTGATTTGTTGTTTTTTTTTTTTCCTTTTCAGGGGAAATATATAGTCATTATGCCCTGAAAAGATGCGCTTGTGGACTCTCTCTCAAAATTAGAAAAATTTCATTGTCTTCCTATATGGGCATTCCCACTGCCGCTCTTTGCCACCTGAGAAGTCCCATCGATTTGATCTTGCCAACAAGAGACCTAGCATTTTCCCGCGTAGTTAGCTTTGTCCATTCTGATGAATGACTATTCCTTAGCTTTTGCATCGACCAAAGCACCAAACCACACGTGAAGTTAAGATGTTGGTTGTTTCCCACCCACCCCCCAACTCTCCTACTTTTCTTCTGATTTTTCCTCCCCCCACCCCCCACCCCTTCCCCCTACCGGGAAGGGCTGGAGCCTGAGGAGCTTCTCCAGTAGGTGGCTCCCGGAGTTGCTACACAGTTATTCCTGTGTGGCCTGATGGTGGCACTTCAAACACATTTCACATCCGGGCCACGATTGTGGTTCCAGAATCCAGACCAGAAAAGTGGGAAAGATAATGACAGAGGACTTTGTGTGGTTGATTTTACACTCCTTCCCGTTGTCTGTATCCCATTTGTCTTGTGGAGCCACACCAAACCTGGGTCACTGTTCTGATGACATGCTGCTCTGCGCTCTCGTTTGCCTTCCAGACGGAGAAGGGCAGTGCTTTGCATGAGGCTGCTCTGTTTGGCAAGACTGATGTGGTGCAAATCCTGCTGGCTGCAGGTGAGAGGTCGGCCGCGCTCTCGTTTACACGGCATGCCGGGGTGGGCTTGTTCTCCCTGGCCTCCCCTGAGGGGGATTGTTGCTGGCTGCACTTGAACCCAATGTATGTATGTCTCCATGGGTTGACCGCAAGTGTACGAATTGTTCTCAAAGAGCTGGATTAAATGGCTTTGGATGAAAAATGTTGGTCGTGCTACTGGGGGCATTAGGAGTCCGGGAATTTGACCCTCTTTGAGGCTGACTTACAACTGCTCACTCCCCCCTGGTCTACCTGGTGTGCTTTTCTAGGAATTGATGTCAACATAAAAGATAACCGTGGCCTGACTGCCCTAGACACTGTCCGGGAACTGCCTTCTCAAAAGAGCCAGCAGATAGCAGCGCTTATTGAAGGTACCTGTTCATCACCTGTTGGGGCGACCTGGGGACACACTGGCCGAACCAAGGCATTTGCATTTGATGCAGCTCTTTTTTGTCTTTCCATGTAGATCACATGACTGGAAAAAGAGGTGCAAAAGAGGCCGATAGAACCCCCACGTCCCAGGGACCTCTCATCTCCAGTATGGACTCCGTATCCCAGGAGTCTCAGGGTAAGGTGGCCTTTCTGCGACAGTCAAGGGGCTCTCAGCTTGAAGAGTTGAATGGTCTTTGGTAGAAGAGAAAAAGCTTCATTTAAATAATAACTTCAGGGGCACCTGGGTGGCTCAGTGGGTTAAAGCCTCTGCCTTCAGCTCAGGTCATGATCCCAGGGTCCTGGGATCGAGCCCCACGTCGGGCTCTCTGCTCGGCGGGGAGCCTGCTTCCCCCTCTCTCTCTGCCTGCCTCTCTGCCTACTTGTGATCTCTTTGTGTCAAATAAATAAATAAAATCTTTAAAATAATAATAATAATAATAATAATAACTTCAGGGGATTGGGAGTACTTAATAAGTTCATATTCACATTTATTGTTTCCCGGCTAGTATCTGAACTTCTATTGGGCAGAGCTTAGGCCTTTGACTTCGGACCTCTTCTTTCCTATTTTATCTTATTCTCACTTTTACAGTTGGCTCTGTGAGGTCTGTTCTGGGATGTGTTGTAGGCGGGATGATCTCAAGGTAAATTCAGATCTCGAGGAAAGTTTTCCTAACACACACTACCCTGCTGTGGGCATAGCTGGCCCTCAGTAAATACTGAGTGAGAACCACCTGGTTGGTAGCTGTGTAGATGGCAGATTTTGGTTCTGTATCACTTGGCCAACAGATGTGGTCTGGGCACCAGCTTGGGCAGGCCAGCCTCCCCATCATTAGCCACAATCTGCCCTTTCAGATTTATTGAGCAGCCTTCTGGGTCCTAGGTATGATGAATGAGAAAGACAAAGACAGAATACTGACGGACACCTTCCCTCCTATACAAAGCATAGTAAAGAAGGCCAGAGGAATAGCACAACGCCAGTCCTGAAATGGGAAAGGGATTTTTCAGAGGGGTGCAGACGTATAAGGTTAAGGGGTACTCGGCCTGTCATCACTGTGGAGTCCTTGTCTGCCCCCACCTCTGCTGCCCCTGCTTTTTTTCTTGACCTCATAATCCACTGGTGATGGGCTTAGTAGTTCACTAAACTCTTAGCTTTCAAGGATTTTACAGTAATGGTTTTGACTGTTTGCCAGAGACCCAGAGATCTCTGGTCCACAACAGTCTGTAACTTTTCAGCGTCCCATGTTTGAGTCCCGGGTAGTCTCATGTTCGTGTTCTCTGGTGAGTTTAACCTCGCACAGCACCTCCGCGTCAGAAAGACTTCACCATCCTCTCTTTTGCTTGAGCACATGGAGGTTTCTACTAAGTATTTGAAAGGATTACTCAAGTTTCCAGTTATACTTTGCCACGTTTTATGGTTTACGTTTATGCTATGACGGTGTTGAGGTTCTTGGGAATTTTTAAGGTCTTGGGAGGGAGGTATCCCTCATAGATGTCAAGGGTTTGAATTAGAGAAAAATCTCTTTGAGTCTCAGGGTATAAAGAGCAACTGAAACTCTATATTTATTCCTATCCATGGAGCAAAGCAGTCATTTTATTTTCCTGCTCTCAGTTACGGTTTGTCAAGTTCAGGTTGACAAGGGGCTTGAGGTGGTTGGAAGAGGGTTGGGTAGTGGTTGGAAATCTGAGATTGTGCTCTCCATCCATTGACTCTTGCTCTCTAACCTGCTCAGGTGATGTGGAGAAAGCAGTGACTGAACTGATCATTGATTTTGACACAAACGCTGAAGAGGAGGGTCCCTACGAGGCGCTGTATAACGCTGTCTCCTGCCATTCGTTGGACAGCGTGGCCAGCGGGCGATCATCTGACCGAGACTCCATGAACAAGGAGGCCGAGGCAGTAGGAGTGAAGACTGCTGGAGTGAGGCCTGTATGTGGCCTAGGGCCCTCTACAGACAAACGGGGGCTGTGTTGTCAGCCTGTGCTTTGGTTGAGTGCCGGGAGAGGGAGTATGCCCCGAGTGCCTGCTAGCTTTCCAGAGGCCTGCAGCCTACTCCCCTTGTTCTCCTGGGCCTCTGCCACATCTCTCTCTTGCTTTTTGTGGTTAAACTATATAGATCCCCTTGAGGTGGAATTTTGGTTTTTCTGATTTCAATATAACATGTCTGCATCGTTCTATTAGTTTTTGATATTAGAGCAAATTGAAGCATTTTTTCCATTTAGCCTTGTGCGGCTTCTGTCTTTGGTGTCTTTGCTGTATGCTGTTAGTTTTCTCTCCTGAGAGCAGTTCCACAGTGGAAGAGCTCACTGAAGTAAGTTCTCATCTCCCCTGAATGCGTCCTCACCTTCATTTGCCCTCAGAACGGTATCCATTCGGATCTGGACAGATTCTGCATTCAGCGGGGTTGTAGCAGGACTTAATCGGATATCGCGTGTGTTAGTATGTGGCATTCCTGTTTTTCCCAGTTACGATCTCTCTAGCCATTTCTTTCTCAAGGTCCACCTTCCCATCTGATTGTTCCTTTCTCCATTGCTTGCTTCTGCCTCCAGTCTTGTCCATTGTTCTCAGGAGGTTTTACTCCCTTTTTCTCCTTTAGGGTTTTACTCTGAGCCCAAGCCTGAATCAGTGTTCCCCTGACCTTCCTTCCTACATAGCCAATACAATAATCTGAGGTTTTGAGCACCGCATTTTTATTGAACCTGCCACTGCTCTGAGTCCCAGTGATCCCAGCTTGAGGCAGATTTCCAGGTGTATATTATTCCTTCCTGTAGGAGAGGCCAGCCTTATCCCTTTTGGTCTGAATCTGCCTTATGACCATTTAGATGAACCTTTGGCCACTGGGTGATCCTTGTGTTTTTCAGATGTGCCCTGGCAATGGCTTGGTGTTTCTTAGTGTTCTTTTTTATTAGGCTTAGTGTTATTTTTTGTTTGCCTGGTCCTAGAACAGTGCCAGCATTTTTGTATGAATTTCGGAAAGGCCAACCAGTCTTGTGGTAGCCACTGGGGTGGGTATTCTCAAGGACGGGTAAGACTCCTTGTGAGTGGTGGAAGCACGTGCTTCCGTGGACAGAACTGATTTCCTGCGCTTCCGCCTTAGGTGCAGTGAAGCGAGCAAGCCGGCCTGTGGAGGAAGGCATCGTTTTGTGGTACTTACAGGTGATGTCCATTAGAGGGAGCCGGAGGCCTTACCAAAGGAACACATCGTTCCTGAAGCGAGCTGTGAATTACCAAGTTCCTGTGGGCTTCACCACTGATTTATAGTCTCTTTGTTCTTTCCCACCCCAAGAATCTGTCCTCCGGTGGATTTGCTAAGTAAAAACTGATGCATCTTGGGATGCGTGCTTTGCCATTCTTACTTGAGTGTGTGGTGCCTGTGCTACCTGCCTGGCTCTTGGTAATGAACATAGGCCAAGGGACCGTTTGTTCTACACCTTACAAATGCCGTGGATGGTGAGCCTAACTCAGCTCTGCCCTTGCAGGCCCCTGGGCCAGCGTTCTGACGTTCAGGAAAAAAGAGGCTCCTGCTTCTCTTTCTTTCCAGTGTCTCTGGTGATCACTTCTTGCACAAGACGTGTTCATCTTGTTCTTTCTAGGCTCCTTTAGTCTTGAGGAGGCTTCTGGGATGGATCCTTTTTGTCGTTGTTGTGTTTCATTTTGTTTTTCCCTGGCTGTTTTTGTCCCAGGGTTGGATAGCTGGTGTAGATGACGGGCCTGCTGCCTTTGCTAGTCCCTTCCATACAAGGTGCCCCTTGGAAGGAACCAAGCTTGTTTCTGCGCTGCTGTAGGAAGACCGGCTAGGGAAAGTGGAACTCACTGGGAAATGTGATCTCGTAGCCTTGTTTGGCTTGAAAAGACAAATCTGTTTTAAGGTTGTTGCTGTTAGGCATCCATCGGGTTCCAGGGACTGTAGGAATGACTGATTTATCAAGATAGAATCCGGAGGGGCAAAGTGTATTTGAACAGAGGGAGGTCATGGATGCCGAATGCTAACCGAATGCTACCTAACGCTGGCTGCTCCTGCTGCTCCTGGGACTTGGATATGTCTTCCAGACTTCTCTGAGGCTCTTGCATAATTCAACATGTTCCTCCACACTTTCATAAATATTCTTGTCCTAGCAACACAGTGAACTAACCTACAAGGCCGGGAATGAGCCTGCAAGCCAACTCCTGGGTCAGGTTCTCACTCCCTTCCCTGTAGGAACATTGATTATGAAGCAGGATTAGGACTTCGGACTGTAAACAACACTGACGGTCCCTTAGGTACTATGGCAAACCTCTCCCCAGCCTTCTGTCACCAAACGTGGTGTGTATTTCTGAAATTGTTGGCCACATTTGACCTCCCTAATCCCTCCTTCAGGGTGTTTCTTGCTCTAGGGCAGGAATTGGCAAAATGCGGCCCACAGGCAGCTGCCCATTTTTGTGAATAAAGTTTTATTGGAACACGGCCACGCTCATTTGCATATCTTCTCTGGCCACACTCATTTGCATATCTTCTCTGGCTCTGTGGTACCGCTGTGGCAGTGGCTGAGTTAACTGCAAAAGCCTAAAATATTTACTCCTTGGCCCTTTAAGAAAGAGTTTACCAACCCTTGCTGCAGGGCAGACAACTGGCAAATATTCCTTTTTGAAATGGGCAGGGATGAAAGGTTTTAGTATGTGAGCGATGCATAATACTAATCATTGAAGGAGGTGACCAAGAACTAGAGACCAGTTCTGAGTTTCGATGAATAAATGGGGGTAACATTAAAGTTTGAGCAGGATTTGACGTTTTTTGTCCTTGGTTACTTTCCTCATTACTTCCTTAATAACGTGGGTTTGTTCGAACTCTGACAAGTTGATTGTTCTGACAAGTTGATTGTTTTGATTTACTGCTGCTGCTTTTTAACCAGTCTGAAAGTTGAGCCACTGGCTTTTCTAGGCTAGAGTTTTATTATGGGTATTGGACGTTTTCTGATAAGGCAGGGCCATGGTTTCAGTGCTCTTTCTCACTGTGGTCTAGAATATGAAAGCTGTGTTTATACTCTCTGCTACAAGCATCAGAAAGTGAAGAGCATGCTGGCCGAATTTTGTGTGTGTGTGTGTGTGTGTGTGTGTGAGAGAGACGGGGGGAGGCAGGTACAGATACTAAACCATGTGTTTAGATACTGATCCTTGAGTTTAGTCTCTCAGGGGAGTTCTTTACATTATTCTTTTTCATTTCCAAGAGCTAAATAAGAACAGAAAGTTAGATAATCAAAAAAAAGAGATAGTGAAATACTTTTTCTCTTCTACAGAGGGAACAGCCACCACCTCCAGCAAAGCCACCACCTGATGAAGAGGAGGAAGACCGCATAGATAAGAAGTATTTTCCCTTGACAGCTTCTGAGGTAGAGGGTTGAGGGTTTATTGCCATCACTAAAATACGATTTTTTGCAAGTACATCGATGTGTGCTTAAAGAAGACTTTTCTTTCTCATTTGCTTATCGCCTCTTTGGATTAGTAAGTTTTGTGCACATCAGTAATCTGGAAGAAGACCTTTCCAACCCATTCAGAAGTACGAAGGAAAGAATTGTAATGGAGCCGTCCAGCGGACAGGCCTATTATTGATCCACATTGCACATTGAAAGTAAACCGTGTGCATTCCTCCTGGCTCTAGTAGCTAAACAGTTTGACTTCTTACTTGTTTTGTTCCTGTGTCATCTTTTGATACAAAACGTAAAGTATGGCCTTAATCACTGTACTGTAGACGATATCCTATTAGCAAACTTTGGTGGTTCTGCCCCAAGTGTCTTATTTCTGTTTTCACATTTTTCTTCTCCATTTCACATGAAGAATCCACCAGGACAAACATGGAAAATGTCATGAAGACTCATTTTAGAAGAGAAATAGGAGTCGTGGGCGTGGGAGAAAGCAAAGAAGGTTATTTGAGAAGATGAATCCACCTTTTTAAAGAAGAATTATCATGGGGCAAATAGTTCAATCTTCCTTCTTGGTTGTATGAAGAAAATCATATTTTCTGTGAGCTTTCATTTTCAGAATGCTCCTTTAATCCTTATCACTATGCAGAGAATATCTTTATTCAGTATTTTCAAAATATTACATAAATTTCATTATTTTGTTGCTCATTCATTGGTCTGTTGTTCTTTAATTTAAAAATCAGCTGATATAAACTAGTCATCTGAGTCTCATTACTTTATCCCTAGAAGGTCAGATATTGCCACAGACCATCCAGTGAGACAGGTTCTTTTACTTAGTAGAAACACATGGAACCAGAAGGAATGCTTTTATTTAACAAAATGGATAAATACAAGGACACCCTTTTAAGAATGTTAAAGTCAGTGTTGGAAATAGGGGAAGATGTTTATGCTAGGTGCAAATTCTGCCCCTATTTCTTTGTATGCCTTCATTACAAAATGCTTATTATCAGGTTTCAACTAAAGGGTCTCTAGAATTACAGCCTCTATGGTGATAATACATTACTGGCAGATAGTAGTGCATGTAGCAGATCCCTGCATATTTTTAATATGGAGATTTGCTTCCTTACTCCATTTTTATAAGGAGAAACCTTTACTTATATTACTTACGGAACACATTCAACTGGGGCTAGGTCTCTACAAATGCCTTATGCCACCTCTTTAACAAGGACTTAGACTAAAATTCCTAATGCCCAAGGATAAGTGCAAGGCTCTTAAAGAAATATTAGATAATGAAGACTTTCTATTCTCCTCAGGCTTTTCAGAGAATGTGATTTGTCGATAATAGTGTCAAGAGAGGGGCACCCAGGTAGCTCAGTCAGTTAAGTGTCTTTCTGCAGCTCAGGTCATGATCACTGGTCCTGGGATCTGGACACATTGCTGGGCTTCCTTTTCAGTGGGGAGTCTGCTCCCTCTGCCCCACCCCTCCGCCTCATGCATGCACACACGTGCTCGCTCTCTCAAATAAATAAATGAATAAAATCTTTAAAAAAAAAAAAAACCAGTATCAAGAAATAAGGGGAGAAATTTCCATGTTACTCTCCTGGATGTGGAGACTCTGAGATGCTTCTAGGACTTGCTTGTGAATAGTCTGAAATTCTGGGTCAGTGGGCCACTGCAGTCAGAAGTTGAAAGAGGGGCGCCTGGGTGGCTCAGTGGGTGAAGGCCTCTGCCTTCGGCTCGGGTCATGATCTCAGGGTCCTGGGATCAAGCCCCATGTCGGGCTCTCTGCAGGGAGCCTGCTTCCTCCTCTCTCTCTGCCTGCCTCTCTGCCTACTTGTGATCTCTGTCTGTCAAATAAATAAAATCTTTAAAAAAAAAAAGAAGTTGAAAGACCATGAGAACCCCACCTTTGCTCACTTAGTGATTATAAATAAATAAATACGGAGGTGATGTGGTCTGTGTCATTGTCCTTTTAATGATCAAAGCAGATTTTCTTTGCTGTAGTTTAAATGACTAGGTCTCCTCCAGCAGTTAACTTTTATTTCTTTTTCTTTGGACTCTAGTCTTCCCTGTTTTGATTTCTTACTTAGTAGGCTTTACTACCCTAAACCTCGTATCCTAGGAAGCACTGGCTCATCACAGTTGACTTTTATATTTGGCAGGCCATCTGCTTCAATGTTTGTGTCCCATTCCCTAGGCTTGTCATTGTCAGGTGACTCACGGAAGCCTTTAAGGGAAGCTGAGTATAGCTGTCTCCAGGGGAGCTTATCAGATTAACGACCAGGTCATGAAACGGGCTTAAAGAAATTAAACACATACACATGTGTGTGCACACTAGCTTGAGACATTTTTGCCCTGCCAAATAGGCTGTCAGCTGCATCGGACTGACCACGGCCTTCTCTGTGTTCAGATGTTTTAAACATTCATGGGAATGTTTCTCTTCCCAGAAAACTGCCCACACCCCTACCGGTCATTCTGTTGGTCCGGTTAGGTGGTGACTAGTAGTAGCTTCTCTTTGCAGCAGAAATGTTTCTACGTAACAGAGAATATGGCTTTTTGGCTCCGATTTACTGCCGGCCCTAGAAGAAAGGGGTAGAAAAGATTAAGGAATAATCTGGTAAAGAGCAGAATCCTTTCCATTGAAAATCAGTTATTGCCATATTCACTGCGACACAGGACTTCTTGAGTGGGAGTTAGGAAGGCTCAAAGCAAAGCAGTCTCTTGCTTTATTATGAGATTTTAATCCCATAGCTGGCAGGAGCCAGGACTAAGAGTAAAAGATCATCCGAGAAGTTGTCTGGATGTGAGCAGGGGACTCTGACTAGAGAGCCTAAAGGAGGGAAAGAGTTCCAAATTGGATGCAAAGTCTTATATCCCAGGGCGGGTGGCGCAGCAGGGAATGAGGACGTTTGGGTCCAGAATCAGGGGAAGTGAATTTCATGGCCCTGGCTCTGCTGGTTGCTCTCTGTGTAACCTTGGGCAAGTCCCCGAACCTGTCTGGGAACTCGGTTTGGGCATCTGCGAAATGAAAGAGCTGGAGCCAGGTGTTCTCTGGCTGTGATTGGAACGGTTCGGGTCCCTTTCAGCTCTAGTATTTGCTGGTGCTGTGCTTCTCGTTGTCATGCCCGAGAGCCAGGCACAGAGTAACCGAAGGTCCAGTGGGCCCGATTTTCCAGATGGAAGTCATCAGCTGTCCTCTTTGAGAGGAAAGGGTATTATAGGCTGGGTATCCAGACTGTCAGCTACCTTTCAGAAGCAAGCCTGGGGCTATACGAGGGTCCTTTCTGTGTGCAGAACACTCACGGAATCGGATTTCCAGGGCTCTGGCTAAGTGATAGCTATGGGTGTGTAAACCTGCAGAACACAAATTCCTGTCTATAAAGCCTGTGGTATTAAGTTGACACTGTATGAACTGCTTAATAGTCCCTCTTTGTTCCCTTAATTGTGTTCCTACAAGAGGCAAAGGAATAAGTAATACAGGCAAATGGCTCGTTGTCATGAAATAGCTTTTAGCTTCCAGGTGGCTTTCAGTAAAGTGGAGGTTCCTGCTGTGCTTAGCAGAATTTCGGAAAGAGACCATCATTCTGCCTTTGGAGTGGCAGCCTTGTTACCAAACAGGAGCCACGGCCTCTCCTTTATTCGGGAACTGCCAGCCAGAATCCTTGTTGTTTCGTTAGGCCGTAGCATAGTGAGCTAAGTCTCTAAGAAGCAAAACCCTGATGAATCACAAACCTGATTTATCTCCAGTGAGCTGTGGGACATGTCTGAAGGAGGAGGTTTCTGCATGTACCAAAGAATCACATTTGTAAGGGTACCATTGTTTGTTGGGTGGACTTGGGAATTCCTCTGAACCCCTCTGTTCATGATGTATCACTTCTCCTAGCCAAACTGCTCAGGAAGAGATTTTGTGCTTTGGCTCACTCTCCTAATAGCTGGTACATGATTATTCTTAATTTGTCTATGAAACGCATTGGATTCTTAGGACAGATGAGCCAGAACGATCCTCTAAATTGAGGATCTCCATTCTCTCTCTCGGTGTGACCGTGGCACTAATTTAAGGTGTTTCTGGCCTGGTTTGAGGAGGCAGCTTGGCCACCTTCGTACCATGACTAGCTGTGGCCACAAGGCCCTCAGCTGCCTAGACCTCGTGGGTGGGTGTAGAAGCCAGCTCTGGTCCAGTTATTCCATCAAAGATGGCTGCCTGGATCAGGGATTTCTCCATAGATGGAGCTGCCGGCTTTTGAGAGAAACTTCCCTGTAACCCCCAGGACCTGTGAAGAAAGGCTCACAAAATAAAGAAGGGTGCATAGCGCCCTTTGTTTCTGGTAAATGACAGTCATTCTGGGTCAGTCAGAAGTCATCTGATCCCCTCTTGAGAAGGTGGGAAGGATTCCAGCCTTGGGGTAGTGTGTGTGCATATTGGGGAAGAATTGCAGAGAAGGAAGGCCTTTGTGAGTCACCCTAGCTAAAAACCACTCGGAAGCTACAATCCACTGAAAAGAGACCATGCAGAACACTGTGATGTTGGGAGAGGCAAGGGAAGGAAGGATCTGGGAGCTTATTGATGGCTTTTTGAAAGATAAAATGAGGTAAGAAAAGGCGAGTGTTTTACTCAAAAGCCACTGAGAGCTGAGGTCCAGGTGCGTATCCAGAAAGGCAGCTGTGGTACTGTGTGACGCTTGAGCTGTTTACCTTCTCTGCCCACCCCCCTTCTCTCTGGCAAAAAAAGAGCCAATAATCTCAAATTTGTGCTTCATAACCTGTCCTGGCATTGGGCACCCACACGAGAAAGTCTGTGGTGTTTCCTCTCCTAGGTCTTGGCAATGACACCCTGGATTCAGGGGAGCACAGCCCGGGAAGAGGAGGAGCATCCTTACGAGCTGTTGTTAACAGCAGAAACCAAGAAGCTGGGATCCATGGATGGGGATGGAAAACCAAAAGGTACACCTCCACCCCTAGCCCACTCCCCACAGAAACAACTGCAAAAGGATTTTTAAAGTTTGTGATCCTGGGCGGGAAGTAGAGGGTGATGTTCCTTGGGGTGGGGAAGTTGGGTGTCACAGCAGTTGGGGGTGGCGGGATTGTTGTGACCTTTCGTTCGCAGTGCCCTGCGTTAGGGTTAGCTTGCCCACCCTGCCTCCCCCTGCCTTCAGCACATGAAGCAGGGAGGTGGTCAGGTCAGACCAAGTCATGGCTGTGGAAGGGGAGACAGCCTGTGGTGTGACCAAGATTGATTTGGGGTCTCAAGTCAGAAACCCTCAAGTTCATGTGGTGGAAAAACAAGCCCAACAAGTCAGTCCCTTGGGGTTCAGGCTGACGGCATAGGCTCTGCTTTGAGTCCTGACCTCAGAGTGAGACACTCCTGGGGAGGGGCCCCTGATTGGCTGCCACCCCGTAACTAGAGTGCTCTGTCGCCTTGGCCTACTTTCATTGCCTCTGCGAAATTCCGTTTCCTCTGTGAGGGAGCGAGTGCTGCAGGACAGAGAGCCAGGCTGACGACGGAGGACGTGGGACAGACTCTGTGCTAAGAACAGCAACAAGGGGCAGTGCCATTCCCACTGCATGCGGAAGGGGACTCTCCCTGCTCTTTATAGCTTTCGGGTACTAGATTCTTCATGGGGTATGATTAGCGCCTCCTTTCAATCCTGACTGTCACAGTTCCGGTAAGAAGGGGGGGTGCGATGGCTTCTTTCGAACCACCCTTCGCTGGGCCTGTTGGAGGGTGGGGGGGGGTGGAGAAGAGAACATGTACGTATGTGTCTGACATTGGAGACCTGATTTTTAACTGTCCTGTTTAAAAGGTTGCTCTTCCAGCACACAGAAACTTTGTGGTCATTTTTATAGTAGTTGTTTTGTTTTGTTTTTTTTTATGGTTTCCATTTGGAGCTTTCTGGGGGAAAAAAAAGTTACAATTTAAATATGGCAAAATTTACCCTTTTTGTATTCAGTTCTGTGAGTTCTGACAAATAACGGTTATATAACTGCCAGTCTAGTCAAGGTACGGAATGGTTTTATCACACCAAAAACTCTCTCGTGTCCCTCTGTAGTCAGTCCCACACCCTTCCCTTACCTCTGGCAACCACTGCTTCTATGTCAGTCCCAATACTTTTGCCTTTTCCAGAGTGTTCTATCAGTGGGAATCATACCATATGTACCCTTTGAGTCGGGCATCTCACACTTAGCATAATTCACTGAAGGTTGCTCCATGTTGTTGTGTGTATTGGGGATTTGTTACTTTGCATTGCCAAGTAGTAGTCCATTGTTGGGGTGTACCACAGGTACCCATTCTCTAGTCGAGGGGTTCTTGGGTCACTTACAGTTCTTGGCAGCTACAAATAAAACTATAAACATTTGTAGGTTTTTGTGTAAACATCGGTTTCATTTCTCTTGAGAAAATGCTAGGAATGGGATTGCTGGGTCCTAGGTAAGAAACTGCCACACCATTTTCTGGAGTGGTTATGCCATTCTGCTTTTCCATCAGAGTCACAGTTGCTGTGTATCCTCCCCTGAATATTGTCATGTTTTTAAAATTGTAGTCCTTCTATTAGGTGTATAGTGATATTTCATTGTGGATTTAATTTGTATTCCGATAATGATTCATGATGTGAACATCTGTTGGTATGATTTTTTGCCATCCATATAGCTAATGAAGTGTCTGTTCACTCTTCTCCTCATTTAAAAAATTGGGTTGTTCGTGGTCTTATTATTGAGTTGTGAGAGTTCTTTATATGTTTTGGACACTCTTTATCAGATACGTAATTTTCTCCTAGGCTGTAATTTGTCTTTTTATCCCCTTATGCCTTGTGGAGAGCAGAGGTTCTTAATTTTGATGACTGTGTATCTTTTCTTTTATGGATAAGTTCACAAATATTTGTTCCTATGTTTTCTTCTAGAAATTTTGTAGGTTTAGGTATCCATTTAGGTCTATGACCCATTTTGAGGTAATTTTTAAATATGGTGTGAGGTGTAGGTAGAGATTCATTTTTTTGCGTGTGGATATCCAGTCGTTTCAGCATGATTTATCAAGGACCATCCTTTTCTTGCCTATGTCACTTTGTTATTCTTTTTCAGAATTGTTTTAGATATTCTTTCCATATAAAAATTTAGAATGAGTCAGTTGATTTCTACAAAAAGTCCTGCTGGATTTTTATTGGAATTGTGTTGAATCTATATAGCAATTTAGGGAGCTTTCTTAACTGTATTGAGTCTTCTAATCATGTTGCTAGGTTTTTAATTCAAATACTTAGAGAGAGTGGAGAGTAGAGAATGAGTTCTCTAGTTGTTTAATAATAAATCATACTGAAATTAACCCTTAAAGAGCAAGTATTTAATGCTCTGTTTGAAAGTGGTTCTTAGGAAAGAATATTTAGCATCAAGGAGAAAGGAGATTATAATTCTCTCTCTCTTTCGAAGGCTTGATCTGGACACACTCACTATAGGATAACTGGCTTCCTTTGGAAGGAAGAAAAAGTGAAAGTCAAACTTCCTAAATGGGTCTGGTCTCCTTGGTTGCCAAATGCAGGAATTTTCTTTCTTTCTTTCTTTCTTTTTTTTTTTTTAAGATTTTTATTTACTTATTTGACAGAGAGATCACAAGTAGCCAGAGAGGCAGGCGAGAGAGAGGGAGAAGCAGGCTCCCCCCTGAGCAGAGAGCCTGATGCGGGGCTCCATCCCAGGACCCTGAGATCATGACCTGAGCCAAAGGCAGAGGCTTAACCTACTGAGCCACCCAGGCGCCCCCAGATGCAGGAATTTTCTATCCTCAAGAGATCTCCAGGTTAAGGAGTAAACTGCCTCAGATTACTTAAGGCCTCGTATCTCCTCCTCCTTTGCTTTGGTTCCTTCCAGCTCGGCAATACTGGGCTAACTGTTATGAGTAGGTGGTACGGGAAGCAGATCTGAGTGGACCACAGCATGCGGGATGTGTGTGCCTCCAGGCAAGCTGCTTGGATCGCTCAGAGAGCTTTCAGACAAAGGAGCTGAGATATGAACGATGAAAATGGGCTCTGTCGGTTTCTCATGAGCCTGGAAGGAATGCCTGCTAGAGTTGGTAAATGTGAGACAAGTCAGCAGATGATATTATGGATGAGTACACAGTCAGTCTTTTCTGCCTTTTCACTAATGTCATTATCCAAGGCAGCTTTTGTGGATTAATTCATCAGTTCTGAAAAGGCGGTGTTAATGAGACTACCACAGCTTTTGGCCCTCCTTACTGTAATTTGCAAACCTTCCGCAGGAGGGGTGGGATGGGAGATTATTTAGATTACATTTTTAAAGTAGATTTGTATTAGCTCCCAGGAAAAAAAGAAATTCAAACAATACAGAAGTGAATATAAGTAAAATGGTCAAATCTTCTCACCTCTCCGCTACTCACAGTTGCTGGAAGTGACATAGTTCTAAGTGTAGTATCCGCTTCAGGTTGTTTGCAGTCTTGATTTTTTAAAAAGGGACTATGGGAGATCATTTTGTTTGTTTTTAACAATCTCGAATGGGATCATATTTCACAAATGGTTTTGCACACTTGTTTTTTTAACTTACCTTGTCTATAGATCAGGAGTACAATTTTGTTTTACGTTCTTAAAGATCTACCTGATTCTTTTTGAATGGTTGTTAACTATCCCATGACTCATTTTTCCATTGTCTAGTGGTTGGATGTTTCCATTGCCTCCAGTATTTCTCTATTATAAATGAAGCTGTTGTGGACATGCTCTACACATTTTCTTACATGCTTACAAGAGTATTTCTTAAAAGGCTTCGATAGAAAGTAGAATAAACCAGTCCGAGTGTAGGTACATGTCTAGATTTAACTGGTAAAGCTGAATTGCCCCTCCCTTGATGGTTAATGAGCACACACTTTCCCTTTCCTTCACCAACATGCAATATTAGCACTCTTTATTGTTTTCCACCATGACAAGCCAAAGAAGTGTCTTTTGTAATTAGCCTTTGCCTGATCTAGTGAAACTGAGCATCTTGGTCATTAGTGTTAGATGGTCTATGAATGCCTATCTTCCCCCCCCCTAATTTTCTACTTAGAAGTTAATTAATGGTAGTGGAAACACTTCATATAAATACTGATAATATTTGACCAAAGTGATATTCAGGGGGAAGTTTGTATCTTTAAATTTGTTTGTTATAAAACAAAGACTGAGGCACCTGAGTGGCTCAGTCGATTAAGTGTCCAACTCTTGCTCTCAGCTCAGGTCTTGATCTCAGGTTTGTGAGATCAAGCCCTGTGTTGGGCCCTATGCCCAACATGAATAAATAAATAAATAGACTAAAACTTTACCAAGAGAAAGTAGCAGAGAGGAATTAATAAAGATAAAAGCAGAGTGTATACTTCACATACTTTATAGTATGCATGTTATACCTCAGTTAGTAAAGAAAAAATATAAAAGCAGAAATAATGAAGTAAAAAAAAAAGTAGATTTGACCATTACAATGAAAACTTGCTTGCTTTTTAATGATCTCTGATAATTCTGATCAAGAAATGAGGAAAAAAACAACATATAGTAATAACATAAAGCACACATATAAAGCACAAATTTGGAGATTTTAAAAATTAATAATAGTTTATAGAAATAAATTTGGGGGGTTAGAGTTGCTGCCATCCCCCAGGATGAATTGTCTGGGAGACTTATTGGTCCATCACAATGACTGATAGCAGTGGGGTTTCCGGTGGCATTTAGTGCCTGGTGACTAAGCATCTGGCACTATGTATGATAATTCTGCAGTTGTTAGATTGCCATTTATGTCAGTAGATATAACAAAAACTGACAGAAGTCGAAAGCAGTCCACGAAGTAGAAAACTCATCCCTCCGGAAAGGTCCTAGGCACGGATGGTTTTATGATAGTTTTATCTAGCTAGGTATTTCTCTGTTATTTAAATGATTCCCACCATAGAAGTCCTCGGAAATCATTACTCAGGGCTAGCATAACTAGCAATGAGAGCAGTGTTCTCAGTTTCATGTAGCATAGTCACTTATTTCGCTTTAGTATTTAATTCTTTGCCCACTGGACATTCTGGACATACTGTTGAAGCAGTGGACAACTTTCCAGGTTTGACAGCAAATGGGAAAGTAGCCAAGAGCTCTGAAAATCATTGTTCTCTGTGGTGCTTCTCTGCAGCATCCACTAATAGTGCTTAGGTCCAGGTGAAGTGGTCACTTAGCGTAGGACAGTGGTGCGTAATTATCTGAAGACAGTGATACATGTGGACTCTTTGGCACACAGCTACACTCTGAGGTTTTTTAGAAGCAAGTAAGTCAATATTCCCGAGAGCCATGCGTTTAGAGCTAAATGAAGTTTATGCATGAGCATGAAGGGGAGGGGAGGAAAACTTAGCTTCTTCCTCTTCTCCCGCATCCAGAGCGCTGCCAGTTCCCGAGCCGTTAGGGAATTCTGTAGTGTAAGCCTTGGCTTTTCCCTTTGCCAGCTTGGGATTGATTCTCAGGTGTGCCTCCAGGTGCAGTCCCATTTTTACATTTGGTTTAGTAAGACTTCAAGAAGAAGACGGGATCAGTACCTGTGTTCAGTTCACCATCTCTACCTGGAAGCCTAGGTCACCTTATCACGGTGGATGCCAAGGAGTAAGTTTGGATGCTTTTCCCAAAGGCAAAAAAAAAAAAAAAGTAAATGAGACAGTTTAATAATTAAGCCTTACCTTCAGCAGTTTCCTCTTCTCTCACCTTCTTGCGTTAGAGGAACTCCTGCCAAAGTCCTACTGTATAAGTGTCGTGCTCTTATGAATTTATATTTCTGAGTTGGAATTCTTTGCTTTTCTTTCCATTGTGGAACAAGTCCAAGCCTTGTGAACTATACATCTATATTTTCTCCCACAAAATGTATTGACAGCCATTTATATACATATGTATTTTTGAGACATCTGTAAAATACATAAAAGGGCAGAATATGTTAAAATTCTATAAAGTGGTATAAAGTAATTTTGGAGTTCAAAAGAGGGCTAAATTATTTAGTGCAGGAGATCAGGGATGACTTTGTGAAGGAAGTAGCATTTGAGCTAAACCCCAAAGCAGACACTCCTACTGGCTAGGCAGAAGTAAGGAGGAAGGCGAGGGCATTCCAGGCAGAGGGAGTAGCATAAACATCAGTAAGGTGTTGGGAGATGATAGCGCTTCTTTTTGGAGAATGGTAAGTAATACAGTTTGGCTGGAACAAAGAACTGGTTGTAGAGATCGTATCTCCAATGTCAGTCATCATTCCAAAGACTGTGCAGTGTTGTTGAAGCTTTTTGAGTGAGATCGCAGGAATAATTGTGGAATCTTAGGTGGGAGTGACTAGAGGCAGGAATACTTTGAAGTCAAGAGACTTCAAGGAATCTTTTGAAGGAAATTAGGATCCAAACTATAGGTCCAGGAGGAAGTGATAGGAAGGGAAGGTAGGGATGGTAGAGGTATAGAGGAGGTAGAATTCACAGGACCTTACAGTCAAATGTGGAAGAATCAGGAAGAGAGGGTATTAAGGATGATTCTGAGGTTTTTGAGCTTGGGAAAATATTGTGCATCTAACAAATAGGGGAATGAGGAGGGACATGTCTGACGGAAGATGCTAAGTTCAGTTTTGACTATGTTAAGTTTGAGGCGTTTCAGGTACTAGGAGAATATCCAGGTAGAGGTACTCCATAAACACTTAAAAATGTGGGTCCTAGTGTTTATGAGAGGTGGAAAGATTAGAAATGCAGATTCATGGATCATCCAAGTTGAGGTGATGGGTAACATGAAATATTAATCAGTTGCTGAGGGAAAAACTAAAGGGATTGAAGAAATCAAAAATACAACCATATTTAGAAGCACAAGGGTAAAGAAATATGGGAAGATAATCAGGATAAAGCAGTGCCATAGAAGCCGAGGCTGAATGTGACGGAACCCCAAGATAACTGTTGTTTAAACAAGATAGGAGTCCAGGGCTAGCATGGCAGTTCATGATTGTCAAGGAGCCAGTCTCTTTCTGCCATCTCATGGTTCAGGGTGACTATTCAAGATCATGCTGTCAGGACAGGAAGGAAGAAAGGGGAGGAAGGAGGGCGCTTCACAGATAGCTCTCAAAAGGTGCGCGTACTACTTATAACCCATTGGCCAGAATTTGGTCATGTGGCTATGCCTAACTACAGAGACGTTGGGAAGTGTAATCTTAATGTAGGTGGCTGTGAGCCAATTGAAAAAAGTCCTATGACCAAGGAAGAAGGGGAGAGTGAGTCCCAGGGATAACTGGTAAACTGGTAACTGAGAAGACTCAGTCAGTTGTTTCTTGAGTATTCAGCGGGGCTCAACATTCCAGCAACTGGAGAAGAGAAAGCAAATGGTCGTGAATACCCAGTGTTGGAACTGGCAGAAGATCAAGGGAAACAGAGATGTCAAGTGTGCTGTTAAATTAGACACGGTTAAGTATCATGGCTGGTCGGAAAGTGAGCCAAGCAGAGCTGGTATAGTGAATAGGGAAATTTGGGGGGCCAGAGGTCCAACAACAGGGAGTAAACAGACTGTCCAAGAGAAATTTAAGGAAATGGGGGAGCTGTAAGGTAATCGGAACCAAGTCAGGGTAGAACAGCCCTGAGTCCCAAAGCTGGGCTGTAGCCGATGGGGGCTGCAGTGGGTAGAGACGGGTCCTGACCTGAAGATTCTTCACTGCGCTGCTACATGTCACCCTGCACCAAATTTGCAAGACTACTAGACCTTCCCTGCCAGTGGAGTTTTCTACTGTCTAATTTATAGGGCCACTTAGAAGAAACCAGTCTCCTTTTACAGAGTTCGGGAGAAAGGAAACCAGCCTGTGTGTGCAGCGTGAGCGTGAAGAGCAGTTCGGAAATGGTTGTAAATGAAGAATGATGATAATGATAGCAGCTACCGTTTAATGAATGCTTCTCAGGGGCGGCCATGTGCTGAGTCCATGGTCGCTGATTAGGTCATTGTGTATCTTATGACAAATCTTCCGGGTGGGGGCTATTTTTATCACCGTGTAGTAGATGAGGAAGAAGTTGGGTGTTAGAGCTGGGTCTTAAGCCCTAGTCTGGCTGAATCCAAAGCCTGTTTAGCCATGAGCTTGAACTGTTTTTATCCAGGGCCCTGCTGCTCTTCACATTCTTAACACTGTAGAAGTGGAAGATTCGTTTACCTAATTGCAATCAAATCATAGTAATTCTCAGTCCTAGAGAACGTACCCCAGTTTTGCTTTGCTTTGCTTTCCTTTCCTTTCTTTCTTTCTTTTTTTTTTTAGAACCAGAGAGAAAGAAATCACAGGGCTGGGACCATAAGTTGGGCTTCCCGAGTCTCCCAGTCCAGGTCTCTGTTTCTCTGATTGCCATGGGCCAGAGAATGGACTCTAGGTCTTCTTGTCTTATCAGATCACAGTTGCCAGCAAGTGTCTGCGTAACCTAGTCAGCACCTGCCTTCTGAGGAGAACATGGGGGGGACTCTCCACAAATAGCCATGTACGTAGGAGTTCTCCTGGACACACATGGTTTCTGGTGCTCATTGTGTTGACCGGAGAGTTGGAGGGTTCCAGGCCTTACAGAACAAAAAGAGCAGAACAGTCTGGGTAACTGGAGTAACCTTCTCTGGGTTGGAGGGTTGATTTGACTTAGCAAATTCTCACACAAACCACAGTTTTTAGCCCTAATCTAAACAGACAGAAACTGTGACTGAAAATGTGTAAATGTTAAAATATTATTATTCAAAAGCCCTTGAGATCCCTGTGGATCGTCGTCATCAGCATTAAAATGCAGCACGGAAGACCCCTTGCTTCAGCAGCTCACAGGGTAAAAGGAAAATGAACACCCAGAGTGAATAAAGATTGAAAGTTGAAGGGGCTGGGAATTAGCATGCTGGTGCGTGCTGCTCAGTGGAGCAGCTGGCCTTGATCTACGGGGAGAGTAAGGAAACAGCTGTCTCTGTGTCCTAGCCCCTTGTTTCTCTTCTACAAGGGCAGGTTGTGGGGAGTGCTAACAGCAGTGCGGGAGGAGGATTGGAAGCTGTATGTTTCTAAGGGGGCAGTGCAGTGATTCCCAGTCAGAGGGAAAGCCTCAGGCCTGACGGTTCTTTTCTGTGAGTCCAAGAGTCCATGAGTGCCCAGGCACAAGGTTCATGGCTCTGCTTTTTAAGTGTGTTTCCACTAAACATTAAGCCTGTCAAGGCTTTACTACTTCTTCAGCGGCCAACTCAGAAGCTGCCTCTTTTGAGACTCCTGGTTCCAAGTAATCACACTTTCCTTCCTGCTCACTGTGCATCTGATTTATACTTTTCTTAAAGCATCTATTAATTTTGGCCTTGAATTCTAGTCATTTCTGTGTATGCTAGTTTCTTCCGATAGCTGGTAAGCCCATTGAGTGGTCAGTGTCTTCAAATCTTGGGTGCCCCTTGAAGGCAGACATTTTGCACCTGCTTGTTGGTGGAATGGGTATTCATAGCCACAGTTCTGGGGCCCATCTCTCACTCCAGCCTTCCCACTGTACTACCTTCTGTCCCTGCCTTCTACTGTCAAGAGTTGCAAGGATAACAAAGGCAATGGATATTCATACGTGTCATGTACGCTGTCTTTGGTGATTTTTCCGACAAACCTGTGAGCAGCCCACCAGCTAGCAGACTAGTTGGTGGGCTCATCTGTGAATGAAGCACTTTGTAGTGGATCCTGTGTGGAGAATAGTAATTGTTAACATCTCTTGAGAGCTGACATGTGCCAGGTGTGGTTCTAAGTGCTTGACACTTATAATTTAATTCTCACAACAATCCTATGAAGTCAGCACTCTCAGGATCCCAGAATTACGGACAAGAGTTCTGGGCGCAGAGAAGTTAAGAATTTGATCAAGAGCTGGCTTGTGACCAGTACATTATATTGTTACCACCTTGTCCCCGAGAGGCCTAATACTATTCTGACTTTACAAGGGACCACTGAGTAGTTCTTTTCCTACTTGTTGATTTGCCAGGATATCTAGCTTAGTCTTGGATATGGTTTTTTTATGGGGAAGAGAACACTAGCTTATTAAGATCCTGAGGATCTTCGATCTTGACAAGCTTTCCAGGCACCAAGGTGTCTTTCCTAGGGAATTGTAATCATAAGTCATGTAATCATAAGAATTCCTTTCTATGATTTCTTTTACTCTATAAAGTATTGGTAGATTGTGTTTTCCCTCATGGGATTATGGCCCTCAGAAATTTTTCCTCTTCATATATTTCCTCCTTCCATAAGTTTCCATTCTTTTTTTCTGCCCACTTCCTTCCCCCGGCATCTGTCTGGTATTGAGCTCTTGGCATGTGTCTCTCTTTCTTCATTGATGGCTAGCATGAATGGGTGGCTGTTAGACAGGGCCTTCATTGTCAGCTCCCACAGCAGCAGTCAGAACATTCTCTGTGGCCTGGGTTCCAAGGTCCACCCAGGCAGCGTGAGCCAGGCTAACTCCCAGTTCTGGATTCCAGTGTTTCTCTTTTGTTGTTGGATTCCCCTCCCTCCCAAAATATTGTGAAATAAGGAGCCAGATGCTGACAAGAAGAAATAGAAGCCCGCATTCCTATTACCAAAGTCCTCTTTTTGTATTCAGATGCAGTCAGAGGAATGGCACCTTGGGCCGGAATCTGTAGGAAACTGCCATGTGGGTATGGTTTGAGAGGTAGCAATTTTGACTCTCCCCATCTGGCTGTCTTAGGTAGTGCCATTGGTCTGAACCACCAGTAGACGGTCATGTGTCATCCTCTCCAGCCCCGCTTTGCAATTCTGCAGGGCAGCTCTGTTCGGGTGCCCAGTTGTCATGCGTGGAATTCAGAGTCCTAAAGTCATGGCTTGCTGGGGCTGAGTTAGGCTGGATGGAACTCTTACATACGCATTTCTTCTTCCCTAGAGCAGTGATTCCAATTGTTCAGTGCTTGTTTAGTGCTCTGGACCTGACCTTTGGGGTATAGGGTTTGTGAGTTAGGGGTATGAAAATCCCAAAGCAGTCAAGTGTAGAGGAAGGAGATGCCAGAGTTCATACTTCTGGCCTCCTGTGGATAAGTAATCAGAGCCATAAAGTGCAGCTGATTGGCTACCCCTTGCAGCCTCAGCAGGCTTGCCAAAAGCTGAACAGACTGTGAAGACTGAACCATTCGTCTTGAGAAAGTGGGGTGAAGGGAACCGTGTCCCTGCTCAGACCACAGGCTGATGGGCTCAATATGAGAACTGGTTGTTGGGATCCTTCCTGCAAGGCTGTCTTGGAAGAACCAGCATTGTGGGTCTTCGGCATGGTGCCTGGGGCAGTGAAGACTGTGTTTTCGTGCACTGTGTTTATCAAAGTGTACCCCTCCTTACCCAAGGACCCTATTCAGTCATGGAATTGAGCTTCCAGGAGCCTTGAGCTGCAGGCACGCTGGTGAGGGAGAGTGGGTGTACGCAGGTGGTAGCAAGAGAAGCACCCAGGCAGGGATCTGCAACAACCCACTAGAGGGAGAAGTTTGCCGTCACAGTGTGGTGGAGACTTGGATTCTCATCACCATTGTAACATAAAAGGGATTTTTAAAGACTTTGCAGTCCATCCTACTTATTTTAGATACTTAAGCCCCATAGGGTGAGATCAGTGACAAGGCCACACAGCTGAAGAGCAGCACAGCCAGGACTAGAGCCAGGTGTTCCGAAAAGCCTAGGTTAACGTCTTCTCCCCCACTACCTTAGACAGGGTAGATTTCTCATGTGTAAAAATAATTGAACTTGGGGCGCCTGAGTGGCTCAGTGGGTTAAGGCCTCTGCCTTCGGCTCAGGTCATGGTCTCAGGGTCCTGGGATTGAGCCCCACATCGGGTTCTCTGCTTGGCAGGGAGCCTGCTTCCCTTCCTCTCTCTCTGCCTGCCTCTCTGCCTCCTTGTGATCTCTGTCTGTAAAAAATAAATAAATAAAATTAAAAAAAAATAATTGAACTTGATCCTTTGGGTTCTAAGACTTGGGAGCTTTGGGCAGACTAGGGAACCATTTTTTATCTATACCGTTGATTCTACTCATAGACATAACGACATTGAATATTAGCTTAGGAATGTGAGCTAGTCCTGGGCGCAGGGTGGTTAAGCTATCCTGCTGATGTTTGTGAAAATCTCTAATGGGTCTGAGGTCACGAAGGGCGAGCCCCTTGGGTGTCCCAGTGTGATACTGATGTTGGATTCTGATTTAGTCAATTATTTATGCCACTCCAGGGCAGAGGTGTTTGGTATCTTGGGTGAGTATACAGTAGTGGTTGGCCTCATGAGCTGGTAGTGTCAGATTTCTAGGCTGTTGAGAAGGTCTTGAGAGAACTGCAAATGTCTCCTGGCATTGACGGATTAGACCATTTTGTTTTCAGTGGATCAACTGAGGTTAAACTTAAACAAATAGGAGCAGCTGGGAGGCTTTGGAAGGAGTGAGATGTGCACATTTTCAAAAAAAAAAAAAGAAAAGAAAAGAAAAGAAAAAAAAAGTCTGTGCTCCCTGAGGAAGGAAGGATGAGGCGTGGAACCCTGCACAACCCCCCTGTGAGGAAGGAAGCGGTTATTTCTCTGCTGTTTTGTTTTGCA
The DNA here is from genome assembly GCF_963455335.1 of Martes martes. Classification (NCBI taxonomy): domain Eukaryota; kingdom Metazoa; phylum Chordata; class Mammalia; order Carnivora; family Mustelidae; genus Martes; species Martes martes. The sequence goes on along the minus strand of NC_137893.1, from coordinate 116,307,636 downwards.
CGTTTAGTTAAAGAATTCCAGAAGTTGCAGGTTGTGGATCATGACCTCCATTTTTTTCCCCTCTGTTGCTGCTTGCCAGAGGAAGGGGGGGCGGGTGGCTCTAAATAACACTTTGGCCTTTATGGAAATGTATCAGATGTTCCAGGAGTGAGTCTCGCCTGCTCGCTGGCTCGCTTTCTCTCTCCCTCCCTCTCTCTCTCTCTCTCTTTCTTTCTCACTTTTACTCTGTGTTTGCTCTCTGTCTCCTTACTCGTGTCCTTTCTGTAGGATATAGTTAGCACTTCTCGCCTTATATAGCAAGGTCTGGTCGTTAACATTAACAGAAACCTAACAACAGGGAAGGCTGCCAGATAGCATTAATCAGGCCAGTGTTTGGAATTTCATAAATGCTCTGACTTTGGGTACAAATTGAACATTAAGAACAATACGAAACTGTTTTCTTCCTTCCTCTCTCTTCTTCTCTCCCTCTGCCCTCTCTCCAGCCTGTCCAGCTTGCTTCTCTCTCTTTCCCTGTTGTTGAATTCCTCAGCCCTGCCATCCGCTCACTGCATTGGAACTTTGTTGATTTTTGCCACGTTTAATTTTTTATTTCTCTGTCTCTCCGTCCACTCCAAGACCACAGGCGGAGCAGCAGCAGCCGGAGCCAGGACTCTGCGGAGGGGCAGGACGGGCAGGTCCCAGAGCAGTTCTCAGGTCTTCTCCACGGCTCTTCCCCAGTGTGTGAGGTGGGGCAGGACCCTTTCCAGCTGCTCTCTGCCCCTGGTCAGAGCCATCCAGAAGGGTCCCCCACACAGGGTGCCTGTCACGAGGCCAGCATGCAGCTGGAGGAGATGGGTGTGCACGTTCCTGGAGCCTCCCCGCCCAGTGTCCTGGACCAGAGTAAGAGAGCAGGTTACCCGGCTGGCCTGCCCACCACCAACAGCCAATCGCACCCCGAAACTTTGACTCACACGGCATCTCAACACCCTGGTGGTGCTGAGGAAGAAAGAGACCGGAGTGGGGCTAGGAGCCGAGCCCCTCCCACCAGCAAACCCAAAGCTGAACTCAAACTCAGCCGCAGCTTGTCCAAGTCTGACTCTGATCTCCTGACCTGCTCACCCACGGAGGACGCTACAATGGGGAGCCGGAGCGAGTCCTTGTCCAACTGCAGCATCGGGAAGAAGAGGCTGGAGAAGTCGCCCTCCTTTGCCTCGGAGTGGGATGAGGTAAGGCCACGTGATGTCAGAGGGAGCTGGGCTGGCCACAGCCCACCCCGGCTCCCCTGTGCGCCGACTCCTGGGACCAAGACATGTGGGCCAGGCTTGCCCTGGTTCCTTTGCACTGTGACCAGAGTGTTTCTGACAGCCATGACGAGGCAAGCCCCAAGTTGCCAGGCAGGGGATCCCATTGCCCAGATGGCAGAGGATAAGTCCCTTCATGGTTAAACTGGAGGGTGGTGGCCCCAAGCAGAGCTGTTCTGAGGGAGAGGCAGTTCCTAAAAATGACATGCTGTTTGGAAATATTTGGATCCCCTTAGCCACCATCCAGGGAGTCGTGCTTACCCTGGAGATTCTTACGAAGAGCCAGAAAACTTTGCGTCTTCAGGAGGAAGAGGGAAGACTCAGGGTCAGCTAGGAGGGGGTCGGGGGTGGGCTTTGGGAGAAGCTGCTGAAAGGGGATCAGAGGGGGTTTTTCTGTTCGCCGCTCCTCAGTGACTGTTCCTGCTGTATTCCCCTGGAAGACCAAACGCCTCTCCCAGCAGAAGCATTCCACCCGGCCCACATTCCCGGGCTGGTGAGGCAGAGGGCTAGGTGGTTGGAAAAACAGAGAGATTAAAGAAGAGAGAACATTGGGAGTCTGAGGTCCAGGTTAACTTGCATAACCACTGTTCTAGAATAGTTAGAAATATGTACCCGAATATTTTTCAGTGACCTGTGACATGTCTTGCTGGGCACAAGAATGTGTTTCTCAAAGATTGGTAAACACCCAGAGAATGTTAAAGTTCTACCCTTGCAGGCTTCTTGTGGAGAGAGAGCTGCCTTTGAAGGGAACTGGGTCTGTCTCCCAGGAACATTTTCAAGAGATCAATTTAGCTCACAAAGAGGAGGGGAATGGTGCAGCTGACGCACCCGTTTGAGTGATCTGTAGACTAAATGCCATACCCAAGTCTACTCAGGTTGCAGCTGCAAAGTTATAGAAACCAAAGTGAATCCCATTCCGGGCGTGGGAACGGGGTGGGGGCAATTCCTACAGCACTCGTATCTCCAGATAAGATGAGCTTAAGAACTCTTGTGTAGTCGGGACCGAAGAATTCTGTGCAGTAGGAAGTTTTCACTGGTTCAGAAACCAAGATGGAGTGGGTGAGCCTGGATTAGACGCTAGACCACTTAAAGGAAAATCAGTTTGAGTGACAGAGCTCCTGGCCCATGGGAGACTACCCACTAGGGTCTGTGTGTTTGTAGGAACGTGTGCTTTGCCTTTGCTTTTCAAAACACACAACATATGGGGCCCTGGGTGGCTCAGTGGGTTAAGCCTCTGCCTTCGGCTCAAGTCATGATCTCAGGGTCCTGGGATCGAGCCTGCATCCTGCTACCTGCCCAGCGGGGAGCCTACTTCCCCCTCTCTCTGCCTGCCTCTCTGCCTACTTATGATCTCTCTTTCTCTCTCTGTCAAATTAATAAATAAAATCTTAAAAAAAAACCACACAACACAGAGTTTTACTCATTTACAGTCAAGGATAGGATAAGGCAGTTCGCAAGTAAGAGAAGTGCTGTGTGCTCTGAAATGGGAGGAGGGGCAGATGGAGGAAAAACATCAGTGGGGGTGGGGAGGGTGGAGACGGAGGGTAGGAGGGGACTTCAGGAAAGATCCCAGAGACTTGGAATGAAAGAACCAAATGTTTTGGGGAAAACCGGATTTAAGCTAGGGGATGAAGAAAGGGCACTCGTGGAGAGAATAGTGTGAGGGAAGTTGTGGAACTGGAGAAGCTTAGGTCATTTGGTTTCTGTAGGTAGAGTTCATATAGGGGAGCATAAGGAGTAACGGTGCGGGGAGGGGGTAGCGCCTAGCTGGCTCAGTCAGTGGAGCGTGTGACTCTTGATCTCAGGGTTTTAAGTTTGAGCCCCACGTTGGGTGTAAAGATTGCTTAAGATATAAAATCTTCAAAAGAGATAGGGTAGAGAGATTGGGATTACATAGTGGGCTGAACACGAGGCTGAGAAGCGAGTGAGTGGTTTGATAGCAAGGCAGTATCTCAGAATCCTTCAAATGGTCTGGCAGACAGCTTTACCAGTCTAATGAATTACCTCTTCTTTTTGGTTCCATTTCCCCAGCGTACCTTGCACCCAAGAGGTCGATAGTGCCAGGTGATTGGCCGCAGGATTTCCATGCTCTGTTAACACACATCACGGCCAGCTGGTCCCATGGCCTCCACCATTTCCTCCTGGAGGAGAAACACAAAGTCACTGAAGCACGGCCCAGCGTCACTGAAGTGGGCTGTTCGGACTAACGCACTAGTTGTCTCTTGGCCCTTTAGCTGTAGGAGGTTCATATGTTCCTGTTTTGTTGCAGGTAGAGCTTGCAGGTGGCTACCGTGAACCCTGGGGCTGCTTGAGGTCTGGGTGTCCTGGGCCAGTCTGTGATGTGACTGAATGACCGGAAGCACTGTTGCACTTTAGATTTGAAAACCTAAGGGAACTGAGCCCTTATTGGAAGGAATTCAGAAGATTGAGATTTGCTCGTTTGGAGATGATTCACAGGACCCTTCATGCGTGATCCTTCATCATTGTTTTTGAGTCATATTATACATGGTTTTCATGGTTACCTCTGTCGAAAGAGAAACTTCAGAAGTGTTTCCTCCAGTGGTTGGCCCTAGAGCCAGGCCTTTGGCAGACTTTGCTAGAACGGGTCATTAGTTAATGGCTGCTCCCCACCCCACCCCTGACAGGTGCCTGAAGACTTCTGTGCCGTATCTTGCGCTTGATTTCTTTTCTTTGTCATCACTTGATCCCCAGGAGGTTGGGGAAAGCTGCTCTGAAGGAGCTTGGGTCCAGCTCAGCTCCTCACTGTGGGGCCAGGGCAGCTGTGATCTCGATGCAGACGAACGTGCGGGCCAGTCTGCCAGGCCGCTCCTAGAAGGCAGTGCAGGCTAACGTGCAGGGCTCAGGCTCCAGAGTCAGCAGACCCAGCTCCGAGCCCCAGCTCCACCATCCACTCTTCCTTGTCACAAGAGTGGCCTTGGGAAGCCTCAGCATTGTTAGTGGTACTTGTGAAATAGGCAGTCAGGTCTGTGTTTCAGAGGCGTGGGTTTTTTTGTTTGTTTGTTTTTTGTTTTTTTGTGGTTAGACATGTGTTTAACTGCCTAGCCCAGTCCCTGCTATGCATAAAGTATTGAATAAATGGTAACTATTCCCATTATTATTGTGCCTGGAGCTTTGGAGAATGGGAACTGAGGCACAGAGTGTCTTCTTCAGAACTTAAGAAAGGCAGAACTTTGGGGGGCTTGTCTGGTGCTGGTGAAGTGACAGGGAAGCCGTGGCATTCAGGCCCCTCACCTGGTGAGGTCCTGCGTGACCCTGGCCCACCCCAGGGACAGAAGAGCCTGCCCAGCCGGAAAGGGAGGGCAGTAGCCGCCCCCCGCCCCCACTGTCCACCGCTTTGCTCTTTGAGAAATTCATGAAGCTTCCTGCTAACTCTGGGAGAGGAGAGAAGTTGGAGCGAAATCTGCGGCTCTCTCTACTGTTTATTTTTCAAATGTATTCTATATCATGGCCAACGTTGGCTAATTGATGGGCTGCTTGTCAGGGCTGTCGTTCTGTAGCTGGGGGACGTGCACAGCTAGCAGACTGGGAGTTGCTTTTTCCAAATACAGACCGCTCCTTACAGGTGCTTTGTGCCGCCCTTGGTGATTCCCCAGAACGAGAGGACTTAGGAAAGTTGGCCTGATTAAGGGGAACCTCTGAGATGGCATCCGTTATGATACTAGGATTCTCCCTAGTTTCCATTAGATTTTTAGTAGCAAAAAATAATAATAATAATTTACTTTGAAAAGTGCTCCGCCTAAGAGGAGATCAAAATCCAAACTTCAGTAGATGCTTTCTCTGTTCACCAGTCAAAAATCAAAGCACTCCTTGTTATCTTGGTGATGCCTAATAGAAGAGGGGCATAACAGAAGGTAAATTGGACAGCTGTCCATCAGTACAACTTTAAAAATATATAGATTAGGAATGGGAAAATCACCTACATCTCTCTACAGGTTAGCCTCTGTTAACATTTGACGTGTATCCAAATTTGGGGTCTGAGTGTATTTACCAATTTATAATTTCTGTCTTACCAGTTATGGCAACATCCATAAGACCTGGATTCAGACCTGAGTTGTGAAAGGCACAGTGTGGTGGTGTGTGGCTGTGTCAGAGGGCCGGTTTATTCGTTGGTGTTGAAGCTGTCTTCCAGGTCCCTCCCTGTCGGACACCTTGCAGGGTATCTTCCGTCTGCCCTTAGGCATGTTCCCTCTCCTCTACCTGCCTGTGCGCCCCAGAATGCTCATCTGTGTGGCCTGCATTGCGAGGCCAAAGGAATCCTGGGTTGGCTGTGTCCCCTCCTGAAAGACCAGCTCTCCTGTGAGGGACCTTTCCCTAAAGCTTCTGTCTGTGGGTTCTGGTAACCAGTCCCTCCCCTGGATGCTTCCAGCCTGGGGCTCCTGGCTGTGAGTCCCTCTCCTTACTTGTTGATCTCTCTGTACCCTGTCCAAATGTGTATAAATAATCCCCTTATTAAGCTCCTTCGGTTGCCCGGTGTGCATGTGCCGTCTTTTTCCCGAGGGGACCCTGAGCCATACGGACATTTTGTAGTACTATTTCTATCCAGCGCAGGCCAGCCTAGATGGCCGTGTGCTGGAGCAATAAACACAGCTTGTGCATGTAAATTGTAAATTTATCTTCATTTGCAGACGAGCCAGAGGTGTGGATATCCAGGGTGCTAAGAAGCAGGAGAAATTGATCATCTAACTTGAAGCCTCTCCCATGTAGGAAGCCTATTCTCTTTTCTAGAGCTGGCGGTACGTCAGTGTCTCAGCTGTGTGCCCCAGAACCACCATCTCCTGGATGCATTTCCATCCCATCTCTGCGCTGTGGGGTGCACTCACAAGGGCACGCAGCAGCAATTAACGCCTGAATTAAATACCTCCTAAGAAGAACAAAAATAACCTTCTGGTCAGATTGTGGCTTGAATGTATGGCGTCTTTGGGGTCAGATAGGTCTCTCCCCTAGCTGCCTTTGAATGAAATTGAAATTTATGAAAGACAAAAACCGCAGAAGGCTGCTTGTCTACTTAGCATAAATATTTGAGTAATTTAAAACTTGGCTGAAGGCTTAAATGATAAATTTGTGTTTTGTAATCAGTTTTTATAAATATTAAACAAGTGGGAAATGGGTAAAGAGCAGGGATGCGTGCTTTGTGTGCATTTTGTATGAACTGAGAATAATTTCTGGCCAGGGTTTTGGGGCACGGTCCTGTTCCACCTGAAATGAATGGTAGCTGAGAGGGGACCCTTGGCTCTGGGATCCCTCAGTGAGCAGTGAAGTGGCAGCAGCACGGAGGGCACCCTTCCAGGCCCAAGCGCCCTGTCCCAGGCACCCCACCCTTCCGGGTGCGCTGTCCAGTTGGAGGCATGATGTCATCAAGAGAAGAGCTGATTGGTTCAACTCCACAGAGGCTTGGGTTGCTTTTAACCCTTGTGGGTTGGGTGTGCTAGAAGAATGGCCTCTGCTGTAAAATAATGAGAGGGGAGCTTGAGTTTGTGCTGACAGTGGCTAAACTTTCCCCACCACAGTCTGCAGTTTGTCTTGTTCTTTATCATAGAAACAAGCATACTGTGTAGTCTTTCTGGCTGAGCATGGCCAGCCCACTCTAGACAAGAATGTGAGGGGCGCCTGGGTGGCTCAGTGGGTTAAAGCCTCTGCCTTCAGCTCAGGTCATGTTTCCAGGGTCCTGGGCTTGAGCCCCACATCGGACTCTCTGTTCAGCAGGGAGCCTGCTTCCTCCTCTCTCTCTCTCTCTCTCTCTCTCTCTGCCTGCCTCTCTGCCTACTTGTGATCTGTCAAATAAATAAATAAAATCTTAAAAAAAAAAAAAAGAATGTGATACACTCCTACCCCTGGGGACAAATCAGGCGTGGAACGTCTGTTTCGTTGTTGCCCCTGTATACACAGGAGTCACAACTTTTGTCCTAGAACCTCGAAGTTTCCCTTGGTTTTAAGTGGCCTGTTAAGATTGAGGGCGGTTTTTTTTTTTTTTTAAATTCCAGTATTTTAAAAAGAATCTCCATTTATAGGCAGTCCAGAAGAAACAGATTTGCCTTCCTCTCTGGTAAATCCAAGGGATTTTGGTTAGCCCTGATTTAAAAAGATGCATATGGGCATTTCCATGGCCTTGACGCTGACAGAACCCCATACACAGCATTATGAATAAGCCAGTGTTCGTCCTGGCTCTGTAGTTAGTGAGGAGAGGCCTGGTGTTCTTGACCCCTGCCACACCCCACCAGACAGTCCTTGGTGACATCATGCCTCCCAGTGGACGGCGTGCCAGCAAGGGCGGCGTGGCTGGCACCCGGCCAGGAAGGGCGCCCTCCCTGCCACTCCCTCTTTACTTTGCGTGGGGTTCCGGGGGACCTGGCTATTATGGTCCCTGTCCACATCTCCCTGCTTCCCTCTCCTCTCTAGCTTTCTTCCTGGCTGCTTTCCTACCTCTTTACTCCTCCTGCTTTTCTTTTCATTTCCTTTTCTCCCCTTTGCTCGTTCCTCCCTGTTCTCTGTGCTCTTTCCTGGCTTTTTACTTCCTAGGTACTTTCATTTACTTTTCTTTTCCTCCTTTTCCTTCCTGGTGGCATCAAGGAGAGGTTTTTCTGATAGCCTTTCCTCAGCCTTCTCTGCCTGAAGGGTTTTTTCTTTTTCTTTTGTCTTTTAAACCTCTCACCCGTGTTCATTTGTTGTTACATTCTCCAGAGCATTTTACTGCTTGTGGTCTTAGCTTGCTTCCTCACCCCCATGCCACCCATCCACACTTTCTGCCCCCTGTCCTTTCAGAAACAGCCTGGTTCCACTTAGCCCCATCAGCACAGCACCATCAAGGACCAGGTAGGGATTTTGTGGTATTTGTGAAATTTTGCCAGAAGATGAGAACTTCCCATCTTGACTCATTTTTGTTTCCTTACATTTTGTTGTTTTCAAACGCCAGACCAAAAACTTGGGTGCCAGTGGATCTCAGTGAATATATGAGGAGAATTTGATCTTTAATGACAGTGCATATAGATGCCAAGAATCACAGGAACATTTTCTGGGACATTCTTTTTATGTACTTTGCTTCTGGTTTTGTATGTCGTCCTTCTTTTCTTCTAGTAATGGCGTCAGTTAGATACAGACGGAGTGATTTTATGTAATCTAGGCAATAGTAGTTAGTCATATTATTCTAAGCAGTTGTATTTGAGAATCAAGTAGAGGTATTTCCACAGAATTGACAATAATATAAAATCGAAGCATATTTTTATTAGAGTTTTTCATTCATTCAGCTAATTTGTTGAATACCTGCTAAGTTTGAGGTATTCTGTTATTCCAGTAACTGGGGATGAGCAGTGAAGGAAACAGACAAAATCCTGTGCCTTGTGTAACTGACATTCTAGAAAGCTAGAGGGGAAAGAGAAAAGACAATAAGTAAAATCGGAGTATGCTGGTTGGTGATAAGAGTACTAATGAGAAAAAGCTGAGAGGAGGGATAGAGCCTGATGGGGGTGGGGGTTGGGGCTGCCCGGGTGGGGCCCTCCGGGAAGGATGGGGCGGGGCAGGGGGCGTGGCCTGAGCTGAGCCAGCAAGCTGCTTTCTGTTAGTGATTAATTTCTCCTGTCAGACAAATTTGAAATTCCATTCTACACTTACATTGTCTTACAAATACATCTTAGTACTTGACGTTTACTTTTAACTTCCTCTTTTTAGCCACTATTTGCCACTGGCTTCTTTTCTTATCTTGGTGTCCCCCCCCCTTTTTTCTAGTAATTTGTGTTGGGTGAGTTTTTACACATATATGCGTACATGCGTGTGTACATATGTGCATATTTACGCGCACACATACATATATTTTTTAAGCTACGGAAATAGAATGAAATCTGAATTTGCAAGAATTTCTCAGACTTGGGGGCGCCTGGCTGGCTCCTTGGGAAGAGCATACAACTCTTAATCTGGAGTTGTTGAGTTCAGGCCCCACGAGGGGTGTAGAGATTACTTAAATAAATAAAACTTTAAAAAATTTTTTTCTCAAACTTGTTCACTGTCCTTGTTGTCATCCTGGGCAAGGATCATTGAGTGGGTTGTGGTAGAAAGATTGGATTCTAGGTCATTGTTTTAGGAAATACATTTCCATGGACACATCCCATTCTCATAGTGGAAATAAAATCTAAAAACCAGGATTATAAAGCAAGGGAAAGGAACTCCAAAATTATTTAGACCAGAAGATGGCCAGGAATCTAGAGAACAGAGATCCTATGAGAGAAGGACAGATGATTAGGTATTCAAGGAATCGGGGCGGGAGACTCTGAGTAGCCGCACCATCGTTGCTTTGGAACTCAGAGATGGTGTTGGTGCCTTGAAAGGCATCTTAAGGGCTGACGGCCTGATGAATCTGAAATGCTTCCTTGTACTAGTCAAGCCCACAGATTCCAAACAGGTCATTGCTGCTGGTTAGAGAGGGAGGTGCAGGGGGCCTCAGATATTGTCTGACCCAGGGTGGAATTGCAGAGGTCAGTGGACAGGGAGCTTCTCAGATCCTGGGTATGGAGGTGGTCTTTATGTGTATATGTGCACACATGTGTGTACATGTAGGCTCTGTGTTATTTCATATGGTGAATTGTGTCCTGTTGGGGGCGGGGAGGTATCTCAGTCAGCCATGAGCAGGGTCCGTGGCTGCCCGGTTAGCGAATGCATGGTGCATGTGGGCTTGGGTCTGGTTGGGGTCAAGATGCCAGGCATTGTGATGCCTCTGGTCTATCCGTGCTCCTGCCCAGATGACCTGCCACTGACTGCTCTAGCCCTCATCATCTCTGGCTCACGCGGAGCCCTTTGAAGTGTAGCAAAACTACTAGCTGGCTTCCCTGTCTTCTCACAAGACAACTATGTCTCTGTTTGGTTTTTTTTTTCCTCCATGAAATGAATAGGCCCCAGAGAGGTTTAATTTGTTTAGAGATGTGGTGTGCGGTCAGAGTGGCAGCTAAGTCATTACCGGGCCAGAGAGTGAGGGATGGGCTTTTTTTACTACATAAGATTGGAGGAAAGCAACGAATCTGGACCTCCCCTGCAACACAGAGCTCTTTTCTGGCCCCCAGTGTTTTCGCCAGCACACTGAGATGTGCTCTGTATTCTCCCCTCTGTGTTTTCGTGGATGGCTGCCCTCCCTGCTAAGGGTTCCTTTACTTTTCTTTTCTTTTTCCTGCTTTTTTCCCATGGATGTTCCCTTTGAATGCCTCCAGGTGAGTAGCCTGTGGGTGAGAAGGATACTTGTGGCCTGAAGATCATGGGCAGAGCCGAGATGCTAAGCAGTCTCTCTCAGGATCCCGCTCTGTCTTGCTCACGTGCTCTAATGACCCGGTCTCCGGCACCACAGGGCCCACCTGTCCATAACTCAAGGCAGTGTGTTTATTTGTCTGGACAGGTGGAAAACTGCCTAAGCTCGCTAGGGGCCTACAAATGACAATTTGTCTGGCAGTCTGTTCTTGCCTGTCCTGATTTAAACAGCCAGGAAGCCATCGTAAACTCAGTTGAAATGGTATGGTTTGTGTCTGTGTTCCGGTTCCTTTCCACTTTGGAGCTAGTTGTTTTCAGCAGAGCCAGCGCCAAAAACCCCGTGGGAGGGGTGCCTTGTATCGGTTATACAATGGGCAGGCAGTGCTGGAGTTCGCTGACACCCGGAAGGTGGATGACCCTGGAGAAGTTTATCTCCGGGCCTGGCTGGGCCCCCTTTGCTGACCCAGAGGATAGGAGGGACCACCGTGGAACCTGGGGTGCGGTGGCAGAGTACTTAAAGGATAGAAATTGCCAAAACCCAAGGAGTTGACCTGTGCTCTGAGAGGGAATAGTTGACTTAAACAGCCTTCCCATCTAACTGCATATAGATGTTTAGGCAAAGCCAATGCTTCAAAAGGAATTTTTGTACACTGGGGATTATTTTTAAGTTATAATACTCAGTATTATATGGCTGAAATTTAAAAGGTGCCGAAGAACATATAGTTTTTTCAGACACCCAGCTCCTTTCCTGAGTTTTTTAGTATCCTTCTTAGAAGTATTTGTGCATTTGTAAGCATTTTAGCCATGTCACGTATTTTTCTTTTCAGGTCAAATGGTGCCATATTCTGCATACTGCTCTGAACCTTTTTTCATTTGATAATCTATTTTTTTAATCATTCTAATTAAGTACATAAAGTGTTTTCTTTTTTATATTTCATATGATTCTACAGTATGGATATACTAATCATTTATTTTAAAAGTTTTCTCTAGATAGGTATTTCGGATGTTACTCAGTTTCTACTAATTACAATAGGACTGCAATGCGTATCCTTATACAAAGTCATTTTAAGATCAATTTCTTGAGGATCAGCAGCTGTGTTAAAGGGTTTATACATGTTAAATTTACTCTCACACTCACAACTCAAAGGAGAGCCTATTTCTTGACACCTCACCAAACTGGGGGTGGTCAGCTTTTTAATCTCTTTTTGGTTAACAGATTGGTAATGTTATCCTGGTATAGTTTTAAAGTGGGTGTCTTTTTTTATTATGAGTGAGGTCGGCATCTTTTCATATTTTTAAAAAACTGTTTTTCTTTTCTGAGTTCTGTTTGTTCCTTTGCTTTCTCTTTCCTCCTTTTCTTTCTGTTTTGATTGCTATTGTTGATTTTATCTGTTTCTTTGAATTTATAGAAGCTCTTTATGTTTGAAGAAAATAACCCTTTATCTATAATATGCGTTGTCTTTTGGCAGGGTTTTTAAAAATTATTAATGAGGTACTATTGACATACAACAGTATGGATTTTTTAACTTAACAGAAATTTATTTAGTTTTTTTAAAGATTTTATTTACTTATTTGAGAGAGAGAAAGAGAGGGAGGGAGAGTACAGAGGGAAAAGCAGCCTCCCCACTAGCAGAGAGTCTGATGCTGGGCTCGATCCCAGGACCCTGTGATCACGACCTGAGCCCAAGGCAGGTGCTTAAGCAGCTGAGCCACCCAGGTGCCCCAATATACAGAAATTTAAAATTTTGTATAGTTGAATCAATCTTTTCTTTAATGACTTCTAGATTTTGTGTCCTAGTTTAAAAAAACCTTCCCTACTCAGTTTATAAAACACACACACACACACACACACACACACACACACACACACATATTTTCTTATTTTCTTCTAGTACTTTCAGGGTTTTATTTTTCAGGTTTAAATCTTTGTTTCTTCTGGAATTTATTTTTATCTAAGGAGTGATAAGCATCCTGTTGACTTTTTTCCAGCTTTATTGAGGTGAAGTACAATTATAAGATATTTAAAGTGTATAAGGTAGTGATTTGATTTACATATATGTTGTGAAAGGGTTCCCCTCATTGAGTTAATTAACACATCTATCACCTCACATACTTCCCTCCTCCTCCTCCTTCTCCTTTTTTTGTGAGAACATTTAAGTTCTACTCTATCAGCAAATTCCAATTACACAATACAGGGTTATCAACTATAGTCATTGTGTTACCTATTAGATCCTCAGATTCAGTACAGACTGAAAGTTTGTACCCTTTTACCAGCCTCTCCTTATTTCACCTCCCTGCAGCCCCTGGTTCTGTAAGTTGGAGGCTTTTTTGGTTTTGTTTTGACTTGTTTTTTACGAGTCCGCATATAAGTGATAACATACAGTTCTTATCTTTCTCTGTCTGGCTTGTTTCACCTAGCAGAATGTCCTCCAGGTTTTAGGTTTTGGTTTGGGTTTTTTTTTTTTTTTAAGATTTTATTTATTTATTTGATAGATAGAGATTACAAGTAGTCAGAGAGGCAGGCAGAGAGAGAGAAGGAAGCAGGCTCCCCACTGAGCAGAGAGCCCAATGCAGGGCTCGATCCCAGGACCCTGAGACCATGACCTGAGCCGAAGGCAGAGGCTTTAACCCACTGAGCCACCCAGGCGCCCCTTTGGTTTTGTTTTTAATATGCTCCAGGTTTATCCATGTTGTAACAAATGACAGGATTCCCTTCTTTTTAAAGGCTGAATAATATTCCATTATATATACACACACACACACACACACACAGGCACACACACACATATACATACTATATTATATTTATGTAATTATATATAAATTATATGTACAGAAGTTATACATACATAAGTGTACACTACTATATTTCCTTACTTTATCCATCAACAGACACTTAGATTGTTCCCATACTTTGGCCGTCGTGAATAATGCTGCTGTGAACATAGGGGTGCAAATATCTCTTTGAAATACTGATTATTTCCTTTGGACATATATCCAGAAGTGAAGTTGCTGGGTCGTATGGTAGTTATGTGTTTAATTTCTTGAGGAACCTCCATACTGTTCTCCATAGTGGCAGCACAGTTTGCATTCCCACCAGCAGTGTGCAGGGCTCCCTTTCCTCCACATCCTTGCCAACACTTTTTATCTCTTGTCTTCTGATCATAGCCATTCTAACCTGTGTGGGGCGATCACTCACTGAGGTTTGGATTTGCATTTCCTTCATGTTGAGTGAAGTGGAGCCTCTTTTTGTGTACCTATTAGCCATTTGTATGTCTTCTTTGGAAAAATGCCTCTTTATGTCTTTTGCCCGTTTTATTTTATTTTATTTTATTTTGAGTTACTTATTTTAGAGAGAGAGAGAGTAAGTGAGAAAAGGAAGGGGCAGAGGGAGAGAGTGTCAAGCACAGGCCACACTGAGTGCAGAGCCCAGTGCAGGGCTCAACCCCATGTCCCTAAGATCACAACCCAAGCTGAAATCAAGAATTGGATGCTTGGCTGACTGAGCCAGCCTAGGCACCCCTCTTTTGCCCTTGCCTGTTTTAAATTGAATTGGTGTTTTTGTTTGGGTTTTTCTTGTTTTGTTTTTGTTTGTTTGTTTGTTTGTCTGTTTGCTCTTGAGTTTAGGAGTGCCTTATATATTTTGGATATCAGCCCCTTATCAGATATGTGGTTTGCAAATATCTTTTCCCATTCCATAAGTTGCCTTTTTATTTTCTTGATAGTTTCCTTCACTGTGCAGAAGCATTTTAGTTTGATATAGGGCCATTTGCTTATTTTTGCTTTTGGTGTCAAATTAAAAAATCGTCAAGACCAAACAAACATCCTGCTGATTTTTAGCAACTATTTGATCTAGTCCACTACTTGATTCAGTTTTCCAGGTAAGGAAACTAAATTTCTAAGAATTGAAGGGACTTGCCTAACGTGTTAGAGTTGATAAATGAGGGAGGCCAGTTGAAGCTACGGCTTCTAAGTCTTGAAAAAATTGAATTTAAAAAAGAAGTGAGCCAAAAACCTCCAACGTACAGAACCAGGGCCTGCAGGGAGGGGAAAATAGGGAGAATAATTAGTAAAAGGCGTTAATTTACAGTTACTGTTTAATTCCTCTTGTTTCTACCCAACTTATCACAACACTTTCTTTCTTTTCCTCCCCAACTCCAGATGAAAATGTTGTCATGCATGTAAAGGAAAGTGACTTGGGAGAGGGAACTCTTGAGAGAAAACATGAGTTTTTCATTTCACTGTTAAAGCTCAAAGCATTTCTTCCCCTTCCTGCTGTCCCAGATGGAGGACTCTTAGGTTTGGGATCTTTTCTGCTTTTGCTTTTATTTTGTCTGGGACTTGCAGAGTGATGTGGTGATTTCAAGTAAATTTGCCAATTAAGACATTGGAGGAAATCTGAATTACCGTGCCATCCACCTGCCTTAAAGATAGTCACTTTCGTGTCCTCTAAAAACACACTCTGGCTGTTCCTTGGAAACTCCCAAGTGACTGCCTCCGTGATCCGCCATTACTTGTGTGAAATCTCAGGAAATCCTTTCTCATTTCCAACTAAGATCTGTGCCCTCCACCCCATTGGTTCTGGTTCTCCCTTGAGGGTCAGGCACACGGTCCTGCTTCCCAGTTATTCAGACATTTGAAGCTGTAGTTATGTCCTCCTGCTCTCAGACCTTGTTTCCTTACCAGGCACCCCAGTTCCTTCTCCTTTTCCTCAGATGACTTGTTCTCAAACTGCATCTGTCCCGACCGGTAGATGCATGCAGGTCAGCAAGTCCTCTGGAAGTTGTGTGACATCATTACAGATGACATTATACAGCACGATGAGATTTTACTTGTCACACAGCGCCTGATAATGCCTCATCAGGGAATGTGATTGCCTCCTACTCTCCTGAAAAATTAAGGGGATAAATGTGTCAGCCCAAATCAAGAACTGTACACGTGACCCCTCCAGAGCCCCTCCACCCTCATCAGGAGGCCTTCTGCAAAGCTGCTCTGCGAAGTAACGGAGAGCTGCATTCTGCCTTGGGAAGCTTCTGCCTGTGCTTCCTGCCTGGGAGACACAGCTGAGCCTCTCCCCTGTTGTGCTTTTTGGCAGAACCGATGTAGGTCTTCCCTGCACCCCAATATGGAACAATGCCTGTGACTACTCTCCACCTACCAGCAGAATAGCCCGCTCTGGGTCCCTAAGCCTTTCTTGGGCATTGTTTGGCCGCTTCAGAACTCACCATGCCCTTAATTTGCAGAGAAAGATGCTTTTGTACCAGCTTTTCATTTAAAATCAATGGGAGAGATGGAAACTAGGAAAGCTTGTGTTGCCTACATGACCCCTAGCCAGGCCCTGTAAAGAGTGTCTCAGACCCTCACTTGTCCTTGACCCTGAGCTCTTCCTCCTCTTTCCTCCTGTGTCAGTCCCAGGTTTCTTCCCACAGTCTCAACCTTCCATTCCCACCCACCTTCCTGGTACCCCCTCAGCAGCCACCGCCTCTGCATTCTCTGGCTTGCCTTTGGGCTTCTTCTCTAGTCCTTCTTACCTGGGGCTGCTCTTCACGATCTTAAATATTTTGTATTCCCTCCTCTAACTAAAAACCACCTTTGGTCCCTTATTGCTATAGTCCACATTCTTGGGCCTAGAGTTCATGATTCTCCAGAGAGAATAACCCCAGGGTCTAGCTTCTATACCTGGCTTTCTCTTTCATCTTCTACTCTATTTTTTTCTGGCTCCAGGCAATTCCTTTACCCACGATTTTCCTCTACACTTTGGTTTATACCTTTTTTTTTTTCCCCCTGTTGGAATGGCTTTCTTGATTTCTTTTTGTTGAAATTCCACCCTTCCTTAACGGCTTGCTCATTCATTCATTCAACACATTATCGAGAGCCTGTTGTACACCAGACATGGGTCTAGGTGCTGGGTGTGTAGAACTGAAAGAGCAAAAAACCCTCAGCTTTTCAGGGACTTACAGTCTAAGGGGAGAGGCAGATATTAAACAAGCACAAATAAAAATATTTCACAAACGAAAATAAGTGCCCTCGAGGAAGAACATAGTGCTATGAGAGGCGGGAGGTGAGGTAGGCCCCATTTAGATCGAAGGACTTAGCTGGGTCACCAGTGGCGGGGACCAGAGAGCTCAGTTCCCAGAGCAGAGGAGGTCCAGTCCCCACTATAAACCCGCCGTGGGGCACCTTGAAATTGCAGAGGCTTCTGTCTGGCTGCTGACTCCTCGGGCACCAGTTGGCACTATGGACATTGCTGATCTTGGTTTTTTGTGCATGGCCTGTCTCCCTCATGAGATCAGAGACATTTCAGGGGTAGTAATCACGGTTCATTTTTGCAAGCCCTTAGGTTCCCCTTCCCAGACTGGGCACTTAGAAATGTGAGCCAATGACTAAGGACCTCAGATGTTGGAGGTCATGAGTCCTTAAAATGTCATGTTCACTCCAAAGAGCTCAAGGTTTGGATTGCTAAACACCTTGCCACGGTTGGGTGTAGATCTCTTTCTTTTTCTTCTCAAGGGAAATGTAATAATTATGTCCTTCTCCATCTCACCCTTAAATTCTGAATTATCGTTTCCATGTAATAAGTAATAGCTCTTTTGTACCACCACTGAGGGACTCTAGAAAATACGTAGTATAATTTGCTTCACAGATGGGAGCATAGAAATTTATGGGTTTTAGGAGAGGTTTGTTGCTAATGTTCTGGGATTTCTCAATTCGATAGATTAGCCCCTCCCCTAAAAGTTTTTTTAAGTTGGAAACATTTTACTATAACATTCTGATTTTGAAAGGGAAGGTTGACTTTGACATTTAAATGCCAATATAAGTTTTAAGCTAACTCCATTTACTGCCTGCCCTCTCATACATAAAATAGTTAACATTTATAAAGAATGTTGAGAACAGAAGCCCCCTTGGAAATGTCACAGTGGCTGTTACAACCCTTTCTGCTTTCAAGTAGCATATATTTAAGTCAAGAACAAAAATAGGTTTGGCCTGTTCTTGACCCTTAATCTTTTAAATTAGATTGAGAAGAAAAAAAGAATCAAACCAGCTATAGGATATTTCAGTTAAAATACCAGCTTCCGCCCAGGTAGCTCCATCTGTCCCCGTAGGTCTCCAGAAGGGCTTGCTGCGGTAGAGTGAAGATGTAACTAACCAAATCCTTAGCTGAGGCCATGTGTTTAAAGCCATTTACAGGCTTTATAGACGCTTATTCCATGGAGCATAACAGTTAGCATCTCTGACATATATGCATGCTGGTGGAATTGATTTGGCTAAGGAGAAAATTTCCCGAAGCCCATTTTTTAAAAATCAGAAATACTGCTGCTGATCTCAAAATAAGGTCCTTGATGAGTCTTCCCCGTTGGGGTATTAACCCAGAGATCTGGCCGCGCTCCGGTTCAGATAATGCTGTTTCTCTGTGCTAAATTCCTCCTGAAGGTTCAATTAGATTTGGCCTTTATTCATCCTGGGCACCGACTGGAAAACTGCCAGTTTCTAAGGCCAGAGCTTAGTGATGGATGCATTTGTTTCACTGCTGACAAAGGTTTCAATGTAAAATGTCCCAGGCCCTCGAGGGTGAAAACAGAGACTGATCTCGCTGAAGAATAAGTCTGTTGGTCCTCACGCTGAGATGGGTTAGCATCTCTCCCTGCTCTGGAAGGGGTTCCTTTGCCGGCATGGGGCCTGAGCAAACTGGATTTTGCTGCCTATTCAGACCCCTTTCCTGGGAGAGAGGGCTACTAATTTAGGCCTTTTATTTGAAGACATCAGTGGTGTTAACACTGCAGTTCCTTTGGTCAGTCATTACTCAAAGCAACATTTACTGAGTCTTGACACGGCTTGTGGAAAACACCACCTGCATTTGGGGAGCATTGTGTACCCCTACCAAATTTGGGGCTATGCCCTTTGTTGAATTTAGTTTAGACTGGTTCCTGCTTGGATTAATTAAAATATATTTCTAAGCCTTCAGAGGCTTGGCATGACTTGGGTCATTGCATCATTTGCTAAATATTATGTACTATGGTAATTGTGTCTGTATTTCCTCGGTGTCAAGCAGAAGGAGGAAATACAGCATCATAAATCGGAGGAGAGCTCAGTTAGAGGCAGTCAAATCTACAAAGGTGAGGGATTCACATTCAAAGATGGAAGCCCGAGCCGAGAGTGGGACTGACACCTGTAAACTCACAGAAGGACGACAGAGGCCATTCCCAGCCCTGTTCCCAAATCCTAGCACAACGAAGGAAAACACAGATGCGGAAACTTAAAGGGTGAGTTAGAACAAATAAAGGAAACTGCTCACTTTCCCCTGGTGGTAGTAAGCCTGTGGGACTCATTACCCGGTGAGTAGGTGGAACACATTGACCTAGGAACCGTCTCGCTGTGAGTGACTGGCAAAAAGTCACTGGCTGGCCTCCTCGGAGCGCCGTTCCCAGCCACAATGCCAGGGGCTGTCCAGGCTGGCTGAGAGAGTGCAGTCTATCAGCAGGTCGTTCCGGGATGCCAACTATGTGTCAGGCATCGTGCTAGGTGTTGGGTTCAGGGGGCACAGATGAGGACACCACTCTTTCTCTTAGGGAGCTTTCTTGAAGGACATCGGGGATGGCTCCTGAATTCTGTTGTAAGGAGGGTTTGGGGGGCAGCAGCTGATTGGAAGTAAGGGCTTGTCTTAATGATATGCCTCACTGTTTTTACTGAAGTTTTATGTGTTAGATCAACAAAAATCATTTCTAAATATGCTTCTGTTTGTACCTTGTGTGAGACTAAGAAAATGTTCGTTGTTTATATATAAAAGAGTCTTTTCTTTGGGTTGGCTTGGCAAGGGACTGTTGAGATTACAGGTGGGTACATGTGCCCCAGCCCCTGGTGTCCCTCTTTGAGGTGGCATTGCTGGACTCCGTTTCCCCCCGTTTAATCTTTTTTTTTCTTTTTAAGATTTTACTTCTTTATTTGACAGAGAGAGAAAGAGAACATAAGCAGGGGGAGCAACAGGCCGAGGGAGAGAGAGGAGCAGGCTCCCTGTGGGACTCGATCCCAGGACCCTGGGATCATGACCTGAGCCAGAGGCAGACATTTAACTGTCTAAGCCACCCAGGTGCCCCACCACCTGTTTAATCTTAATGCCATGTGGACACAGGGGTCTTGAGGTGGTTGGTTGTTTTACTGAGTTCCTTTCTTCCTCAAGCCTGGCTGTATACTGACCAGAGGTTGCCAGCCTGGGTCTGTCGGAGATCCGACAGCCTCACCTGTCTTCCCAGTCCCACAGTTGATTTGTTGGTGATTTTGAACAAATGATGGTCCTCCCTGGTAAGTTTCTCCTTCCATAAAATAATATAAAATAAAACAAGAATGTTTTGGCAGGTTCCCCATGGAATTGGGAAGGTCAGTGGTTTGCCTAGGATCCATCAGGAGATGCATTCAGAAGCCCAGCCTCTCAGAAATAGAGTGGTGTCATCAGCGGCTGCCCTTCACAGGTGGCTGCCCGGCCTCTCCCTGCTCGCGTCCTGCTTTGCATTCAGAGCAGGAAAGCTGTTAGCACAAGGCTCATTTAAAACCTCAGTTGAGGAGGTTATCATAGCATCCTTAATTCTAGTGAGTGGCTCCCATTTTCCCCTCAGCGGTCGGAGTGATTAAATGTCATACTGTATCAGGGGAGTACCAGTTAAGAACATGGTTTTCATGCTGGGTGCTTGCACATTCTTTGGTTGGTTTTGGGCACCATACTGACCTACCCTGGCAGCCCCTTTAATTGGGGTATTCATTGAATTGAATCAGACTGACCATCCCGAAGGCTCTCGGGGCCAGGACTGCTGTCAGGGCCTCACCTGCCCTGTCACAGTCGGCCCACTGGAGCCGCTAAGCTGTTGCCCACATTTCTCGTCACACTGCCCAGACAGCCAGGCAGAATAGTTTTGCTTTGAGTTTGAGCCAGCATGCTGCTCTGCTTCATTATAAAATGTCTGAGCTGGACTGTTGCCCAAACATGAGTTCTCTCCTCACAGGTTAGTAAACTGAGGCTCACTGAGAACATGACCATCCCAGAGTCTCACGGGACCTTTGACAGTGCCCAGATCTCTGTTGCCCGGCAACATCTTTGGGACGGAGTGGGCACTGTTGCTTGTTGACTAAATGAGCAAACCCAGATCTCTTGGGATGTTTTTGAGTAACAGTTCATTTTACCTTTTTTGGTTTAGACTGTCAGCCTACCAAATCTCCTTTGGGTTCAGTGACCGATCTAGAGTGTTACAAGATTCCACCCGTTTTTTTTGAAACAGACAATCACCCTTTCTGTTGCAAATGCCGGCTGGAAAGTTTAGCCTCCTTGTTGCTCTTTCCCTCAGTAGAACACTTGAACGGGGTGGTCTTCGGGGTGTGACTACAGACCACCAGCGCCAACCGCACCTAGGGACAGGACAGAAATGAGAATCTTCAGCTACTGAATTTGACCCTCTCGGTCAAAAGCGCAATGGGCTCTTCAGGTGATCCCTTTGCTGCTGGAGTTTGACAACCACTGCTTTTAGAGCCGTCTTGGCAGGGTTTCCTCCAGCGTGGGGTTGTATAACATTAGTAATCAAATAAAATTTAATGCAAGTTTTATCTGACACATTTAATATTTCCGTGGTAGTTATTGTGCTAGCGGTAATTAGGCAAATGAAAAGCAGTTCTTTTAAATGGCTATTAGGAGTATTATCCAGGCAAATCAAGTTTTTATAGTTTTTTTTTAATCCCTCTGTTAGCTCTCTAGTATCTGCCAGTGGCCATGCCGTTGGCAGTTTCCCTCATTACAGATATACATCCTTCAGACACCCACAGAGATAACGCTCATTCATATTCAGCTCTAATTTCCCAATTGTTGCGGTTCCCTGTGCCCATCTATCTTAGGTTGAGTTCCCCCCAAACATGGGATTTAGTTAGATGCAGATCGTTTATTTGGAAGGTGATCTCTGAAAGTACTGGTGAGGGAATGGGGTTGTGAGAAAGAAAGGAAAGCAATAAAGTGTTTGTGATCATGGGGTTACCTCTCTGGGCCCTGGGGCTCAGCCCCACTGGGAAACTCTGACAGAGGGCCTCAGATATCCCAATGAGGGTAGAGGGGGCTGGGCTGTTCACCACCCGTCAGTGGTCCCAGGCTTTTCTGGGTGCACCCCCACTCCCGCCCTGAGGTGGTGGTGGAGCACCACCACTATCCCTGTTGGTACTTGCCAGGGCGGACCTGCTCTTGGGGTCCTAGTTCTGGAGGGCGAGTGGCAGGCAAGTACTCAGTGTCAGGAGGAAGGGAGAGGGTGCCATGAGAATACTCTGGATCTTTAAGTCTGAGCCAGTGAGAGAGCAGGGTGCAGCAAATGAAAAAATCTGGCGCTGTAAGTGCTGACATTGGGTCTCTTTGGTGAAGAAGAAAAGGAAAATAAGAGGATTCTGGGCTCTGGTAGGAGTAGAAGGCAAAAGAGAAGCTTAAATTTCTTGTCGGCGAAGCCTGGCATGCCCTTTCCCCCAACCCCAAACGACACTGTCGACCTGCCCACTCTGGGGTTCTAGTCTCTCGGGGCTGCAAAGAACGGTTGGAAGCCAGCCAGGCTGAGAAGAAAGGGGGCTGTGTGCCGGGCCTCCCTTTGGGTGGATCTGCTGGCACGTTGTGGTTGCTTGCCAGGCTGCAGAGGATAGAGGAACCAGAATCTTGCATTCTTACTGAGGTCGCCCTAACCCAATTTTGACAGGTCCACGATAAAGGGAAAGAATTAAGGACAATGAGGAGTGTCACGGTAGTGCCACTGGGGTTTGGTTACCAACTGCCTTTATTCTGATTATGTCTATTCTTTCTTTGTGTCTCATTGTCCTTTCTAATATAAAATGAAGAAGGTAATTTTCATGTTAAGTTAAAATTATTTTCCCTTATTCAGATTTGTTTGTTTTGAAATAATTACAGATTCACAGGGAGTTGTGGAAATAGTACTGAGAGATCCTTTACTCATTACCCTTCACCCAGGCAGTGCTGGTGTATATTCCATAACCCTAGTACAATATCAGAACCAGAAAAGTGACACAGGCATAACCCACACACCTTATTCACACTCCACCAGTCTGACATATGCGTGCATGCGAGTGTGTGTGCGCATGTGTGGTGCCGTGTGGTTTTATTAGCTATAGTTCATGTAACCACCAGCACCGTCGAGTTCACAACTGCCTTCTCACAAAGCTCTCCCTCATACTTCCATTGTGTTCATTTGTTAAAGTCCTTATTTGCCATGATGAGAAGTTGGCAACCGTCTAACGTTGCTGCGATCCCAGTTAGGAGGGAAAATGGCCTACAGACTTGCTAAGTTAGGGACCACTGCCCTGGGTCCCCTTGTTGAAGTGGGACCGCGCAGTTCTCTGCGCAGAAGCAGTTTTCCTGAGAGAGGGGAGTGCCAGGGACACAGAGAGCTAAGGGCGAGGACACTTATCTCTTCCTGAGGGCCTTTGCCTTTAGGGTCCAGCCTCCGGAGGCCTGAGTATCTTCCACAAAGGCTGCTCCCCGTGCTGCCGCTTCCACAGCTTGCAAAGTCATAGGGTATCTCAGCAGAGAGGCAAGAAGCAAGGCTTGGGCCCTCTTCTCCCCCTCTCATTGCAGTGGGCAAGTTCCTTAACCTCTCTGAGCCAGCCGTGCCTTCCTTATCGGACTGAGAGATGCATCTGGGTCTTCCCATCCTTTGTTGCCATTGATGCGATGGTGAGGGCGCAGGGGCCTAGACATTGCCCCTTGTACCAGCTGGACTCACGTATTCCCACTTCTGGGAGCAAAGCGTTTTTGAAAAGGAGGTTAGGGGTTCTGTGCTTCATGATTTTGACTAGAGCCATCCTGTTTATTTTCAGCTGTGTAGAAGCATATTTGAGATTCTGATGCGTGTGCATGCACGCAGGGACACACAAACGCCCGAGCTCAGAGACGTTTGAGAGAAACAGATCTCTTGTTGATCGAGGTTACAGTGGACACCACACTTCTTCAGTCTAAGCTTATATCTTCTCTACACCAGTTCACTTGCTGCTCAAGCCTTTGATTCGATGAGAGGTAGAATCTTAGAAGACAAGGCTCCTGTACCTCGGTGAACAGTAGCACCAGGAAGCCCTGCCTGGGGCCCCTGGCCTTTTGCCAGGGACTCGTGGGGGTCTTGATAAGCTTCCCCTTCTCCCACTTATTCTCTCCTCTAGACCTAAGGGATTGGCACACCTGTTGAGGCTGCCCGCCCCCTGTCTCCTCCGTCTCTCCTTTGGGCCCAGCACTCTGTAGGAAAGGACAGAGTTTTCCAGGGGCTCCCCAGTTTTGCTGTAACTGAAATAGACACACAGTCCCCTTTTTACTGCTTGTCAAACAAAACAAAAATGGGAAACCCAGAGGCGAGAAGAAATAGCCCATAAATAGCTGGAGGCGGCGATGTTGTAAAGTTACTGGAAATGTTAAAGCAGTAATTGTCCTGGGTCTTACTCAAACGTTAATAAACTAGGTCTTTCCTTAGCTCCCCTAACATCTTCCTCATAATTTGTTGTCTTGAGGCTACGGCTCCCTGCCTCCCGGGTGTGCACGCAAAGCCCCTGGAGAACAGGCTTGACAGTGACAGATGCTTGCGAAAGAGTTGAGGCTGGCGTGTCGTGGTTACTCGGGAATCCTGGTGCAGGCCAAGGCTGGAGATGGTCTTTCGGTGGGTGGCCCAAGGATCTCCCAGTGCAAAGGTTTCACAATGTGGAGAGGACAGCATGTCCGTCTTGTCTGCCTTTCTTTTCCCGGTGTGCTGCTCTTATTGTTGGGCTTCCTGAGGATATGCGTGCAATCTACAACTCTAAGCCTCCCTTGGTAACAGGCCTAAGAGCACAAGTCCACAGGGGTTCACCTGGTGCAGGCGGTCTTCACTGAGACTGTTTTGAAAACGCTGTGTTCGTTCTGGTTACCTGGTGTGGTTGTGTACTTTAACGTGAAGCTTAGCCCACAGCAGTTTCGTGCTGCTGCCCATATAGGGAATGGCTTCTCTCAGGAGTCCCAGAAGACATGTGACCCTGCCCTGCCAGCTCCATGAGAAGCAAGGCCTTATGGCTCTCCCTTTACCAGTGTCCTTTCTTCAAATGCCAGGTCCTTTCTATGGCCTCTCACTCTCTCTGCGGTCAAAAGGAGCCCCTGACCTTGAGCCCCGGGCCCAAAATTTAGTGGGCTAATTAAAGGATATCAAGTTGTGCTTGCGAGATGGCACCCTACATTGTTTAGGAATACTGACATGGATGGTAAACTCCACAGGAAAGCAGGGCGGTGGTAGCATTTAATCCCAGAAGCCAGTGGCCTCAGAGGAGCATGGAAGGGAAGCTGTTTGGTGGCTGTGTTCTGTTTCCTGCAGTGCATGGTGGGTTTCTGGATGGGTCACATCTTACTGGTGTTTGAAATCGTGTTATAAAATAGACCCTTTGGAATTTAAGAAATACTTCATTTTTTTCAAGATGAAAGAACACAGTTGCTTGTGGTTGAGGCCAGCCTAGGTCTGATCATGGAGCTTGTTGACTGAGGGACTCAGCAGTGAGACAGTGAGGATGCAGCTGGAGGCATCTTACATGGAAAAATCCCACACATCTGGGAAAGCCACCACTTTCCCTCTCTCATTTCCTCTTTCGGAACAAAAAAATCTCAGATCCAAGAAAGTCGTATGTCCTAAACATATCTCTCCCTAAGAATTGGTTAGATGTACCCACTTTCTCTTCAGGTGTTTTTCCACTGGGTATTGGCTAAACCCGCCCAGTGCTTAGTACCTGCTAGGAGCCCCAGTGGGAAGGACAAAAGGAGCTGAAGGGGCGTGGCGTGCACCTGTGGGAGGACCGAGGGATCATCCTTGGGCGATATTTATGTGAGTGTGTTTGCTTTAGTGTAGTACAGCCGGGCCGTCTCTGCCCCAAGGAACCTAACACAAAGACCTTAGATGCAGTCAGTCCAGAAAGGGTGCTGGCAGGGAACCAGTGCTTTTCAGACACCTGCTGTGTGCCGGCCACTCTCTCCACGTTACTGCAGTTAATCCCCACAGCGCACCTTGAAGCAGGTGTCGCCATCCATATTTACAGACGAGGTTCAGGTAGGTTATAAACTTTGCCAGAGGGACAGACGAAGGATAAAACCTTGTCTGAGCCCCAAAACTTTTCAATGTTAGACTGCACACAGCGTGGAGGGACACAGGTGGCTTGAGCTGGTTCTGGACAGAATTATAGGGTGAGGACTTGGGGGCCGCAGATGAGGCACAGACCTGCCCGGCTCAGGCTTGCGATCTCAGGAGCGGCGGGAATGTGGGTTGGTGGGTAAGGTGCAGTAAGAGGTAGGCACGACCATTAGGCCTCCAGCGGGGGCCACACATCCCCGGTACACTATTGCCTGTAGCTCTGCCTTCCTACCCAGAGAATAATTAGCCTCCACGTACTTATTCTCACAGAGCATTTCCACATATCTTATCCTCCATGAGTATATTTGGGGGACATAAGGATGCCATTCCCATAGTTTTTAATACTCCCTGATGGGTGGGGCAGGGCACAGACTAGTTCCTAGCTCAGGCGTTTTGTTTAGTGTGACCTTGGATGCCCTTAAACTTCATAACACATCTGGGAGACTTGGAGGACTCCAGTTGCTCTGCCTCCCTGCCCCATGGTCTGCCAGGGCAGATAAAGGGTACCATGTGGAGGGGGAGGGTCTTAGTTAACCTCGGTGACTCTCTGTCTCTGTGCTCCCAGCTTGAGATCTGGGCTGCCAGGAGTTCCCGTTACCAAGTGCTGTGTGCGAGTGAATGGCAGCTGGAAATTTGACTTGCATGAGGTAGCCCCTGAGTTCGACAGAGTATAAGAGCCCATGACTTGCTAATGCTTTTGATCGGTAACTCACAGGGCCCTGGCTGGTTGGTCCTGGCCCCTGGGAGTCATCAGTGAAAGCGAAGGGCATTGTGCTACCAGAAACTGCGATGAGGAAGGAGGAAGGGCTGAGAGTATGCTGGGATTCACACGAGGTTTATTTACCAGCCCTCAGTGGGGAGGCTTTTCAGGAAAAGGAAGCCAGAGAGGAGTTCTGTGTCTGTCTAAGTTGAGACTTACTTGACAATGAAAGCAGTTTGTGAATTTCAGCGCGGCTGGGCTCACTGTATCTGTGACGGGCTAGTGTTTATCGGGCGGTGCTGCCAGCTCCCCACAGGGGCTTTCTAGGTGGACACTTGGGATGGGGGTTATTTGGCTAATTACAAACCTCTGTTAAAGGAGGAAGTCATTTTTAAAAAGAATACAAACATTTTAATTTCACCCTAAATGGATAGGTGTGCATCCCGGTCTTTTGATGTGGAGCTAGGGTCTTTTCTTTCCCTGTCGACCTGCTAATCTGGCTTCTCTGTCCATTTATGAGCTGAATCACACCCACGAAACATCATTGATTTAAACTTCCAGTTTGAGTTTCTTAAAAGTAAAGCAGGAACTTAGCCACTTGTGAAACAGTCAGAGTACGGAATCCTTTTAGAATGTTTTATAATTATTTCTCCAACGACACCTAATCCAAGAGCACATTTAAAAAAAAATGATTCTGTTATTGAGTCTCCTCAAAGCATCTCCTTGGTTGTCACGGAAACCGCTCTTTTTGTGCTTGTTTCATCATTTAGGTAAAGTTTAATCAAATTTTCTGTTTTCATCAACAAATATACAACCATCTTAAACAGTTTTGGAAATGATCCCAGCTGATTCCTGGGAAGCAGAACACCCAGTGGGTAGAAGCAAAAGACCCGCGGGTGTGCTCGAGAGGGTCGTGCCAGCTGGGAACATGGGCATGAGTTCCCGGAGGGAGTAGATGGTGTGCAGTTCGGTGTGCTAGCTAGAGGCCATTACTGGACTCGCAGGCTCGGTGCTGGGATCCCTGTTGCAGATGGCCCTGCTCGTTCCACAGTCTGCCTCTCTTGCTGCCTCTCGACCCTGCCCTGCAAGAGCCAGCTCTCTCAGAGGCGTGGGGCATGATGGCAGCATCCTGGCCTCCAGGCCTCTACTCTGCCTCTGCAAGGCTGAGTTGAGACCCTGCTTCCTCTCCTCTCTCTCCTCTCTCTGGTGTTGTCTTGGGTTCTCCATGTTCTTGCCAGGAGCTGCATTATAGAAAGGTGGCACCTCCCTCCCATGAAACGTCTTGTCCTGAATGGAGAAGCAGCTTCCAGCTGAGTGTCCAGGAAGCGAGCTATTGTTCACACAGCACGTTCTAAACATTTTCTGCCAGAAGGAAGCCCTTTCCCTCTGGTTTGTCCTTTAAAAACAAAAAACAAAAAACAAAACAAAAAAACAGAAAAACGCAAAGGAACCTGGGTTTTGAATAACTTGTTTTTAAGGTAGAATTCTCTTTATTTTGGAACCAGATGAATGTGAATCATGAGTGCAAACCCTTTCTAATCTTTATAAATTGAAAGGAGCAACAGAGTAGGACCTTGTGGGCTGTTTGCCTGGCATTGCTGCTCTTAGGAGGGCCAAGGAAGTTTCTCAGTGTAAGCAAGACCTCCATATCTCGTCAGGGGGGCTCCTGAGTGAAAACTAAATGACTTGTAGGCTCAACCCTATTTTTCCGAGGACTTCATTTTAAAATGTTCCTTACTACTTTCTGCCAGGGTGTGGCAGGGATACCAAAAGTTCCCAGTAACAGGGAGAGACAGACATTGCCTTTGGAGAAGGAGCAAATCTCTTCTGTGCTTAACAGTAGCAAGAGACTTGTCTTCACCCACAGGGTGAGGTCTTTCAGGGAGTGGATGAGTCCCACGAAGAACCCACGTCTTGTAGACAGTGCGGAGCTTGCTCAAATGTCATAATACGTGAACTCCTCATCACAACTCCCTCTGGGAACCCGACTCTGCACTAGGACTTCTTCTTTTTTTTTTTTTTTTTTTAAGATTTTATTTATTTATTTGACAGAGAGAGATCATAAGCAGGCAGAGAGACAGGCAGAGAAAGAGGGGGAAGCAGGCTCCCTGCTGAGCAGAGAGCCCGATGTGGGGCTCGATCCCAGGACCCTGAGATCACGACCTGAGTGGAAGGCAGAGGCTTTAACCCACTGAGCCACCCAGGTGCCCCTGCACTAGGACTTCTTGTACATTATCCCACAACTTTACAGCAGCCCTGGGTTGTATCTCCATGTTGCCTTTGAAGAAACTGAGGCCTGAAAAAGAGTTGAGTCATTTTCCCATGGCAGTGATCCCATGAGCGAGGAATCTGTCCACATTTAATGGAAGAGGAAATTGAAAAAGAAATTAAATGGCTTGTCTAAGGTTCCACAACTTAAGAGTTTAAAGTCAAGTTTTTTTATTCCAAAGTCCTGGTTCTTTTCCCACTGTGCAGACCCCGTTCGGTGTTCCCAGCCCCGTATATTTGAAATTGTGCTCTGAGCTTTAATAGAGTAGAAACTAAGCCCTAAATAAGCTGGACATCGTGAGTTATAAAGATAATGAGTTGGGCACTGGGCACGTATTTCTAGGACTCGGACTATGGATGCTATTTAACTTCTCTAGCGTTTGGTTTCCTCCTCTGTGAAGTGGGCAGAATCAGAGCTCTCGCCCGGGCTGGATGTGAGGATGAAGCGAACCCCTGGGAGGGCACATAGCTGGTGCCCAGTGCAGAGTGCCCCACTGACAGAACCCGGCCCTGGAACCTGATAACCCCGGAAGGCTCGAGTGCCAACGGGTATGGATCCAAAGTATTTTCCAAGGAGAAGGGTACCTTGCTTTGAGCACCTGAATTTGATTTTCAGGAACGGTGACCTCCCGGAGTAGAAAAGGGATAATTTAATTTCCTAAGATCTCAACACAGTCCACCCACCTTTCCCTTGTTCCCTCGGTGCTCTGAGGGTGGATTTGATCTCCTTTTATTGATCTCGGGCTACAGAGGATACAGGCGCATTCTCTTAGCTGAGTATTCTGATGTGCTGCTTACCATGCTGAAGTCAGTCACCAATGGAGGGATCATTGTCTTTTGAGTCGGATTAATACGAACCAGTTTCCCAGCGTTTGTTCATCCCTGGGAACACTGATAATGGAGTTTTCAGACTGTCAAGACTGGGGTTAGCCTGGGTTCCAGGATAGAGAAAGCCACACCACAACAGAGAAGCGGTGCTGAGAGCCCTTCACCCTGAAAGCTTGGTGACACGGAATACTGGTGAAGTCAGCTTTCCCACATTCCTTTCTGTTTGTTTCCTTTGCCTGCTAGGCATGTCTCTGCTTATTAACATGTTGAGCAGAGTTCATTACTAATGATGAAACGCAAATCAGTGTTGCTCTTACAATTTATTTGATCCCGAAAGAAGTTTTTTCCCTAGTATTTTATTCTGAAAAATTTCAAACATGAAGAAAACTTGTAAGAGACTTGAATAGCGGATACCTATCTATCCACCACCCAGAGCCTAGATTCTCCAATACCTTTTACTCGACTTGTTTTATCTCATATCTGTCCATCCCTTGGTCCACTTATTTTTTTATGTATTTTGAAATAACTTGTGGACACCACATTTTTCATCCCTGAGCAGCTTAATTATGTATACTCTTAAATAGAGTTTGAAAGATATCTGTTCATAGGGTTTCAGGGGGAGAGGCAGTAAAATGTATACAAAGTGAAATGCATAAGACTACCAATCCCTGAGTTTGTGTGACCCAAATTCCTATGAAGATGCAGAATATTGGGTGCCTGGGTGGTTCAGTGGGTTAAAGCCTCTGCCTTCAGCTCAGGTCATGATCCCAGGGTCCTGGGATCGAGCTCCTCGTCGGGCTCTCTGCTCAGCGGGGAGCCTGTTTCCCCCTCCCTCTTTCTGCCTGCCTCTCTGCCTACTTGTGATCTCTGTCTGTCAATTAAATAAAAATAAAATCTAAAAAAAAAAAAAAAGACGCAGAATATTGCTATAAACCCAGAAAGTTCTCTCATGCCTCTTCCCAGTCACTCCTCACCACTCCCTTAACCCCAGCAACTACTCTTCTAAAATTTGTCCTCTTCGATAGATTAGTTTTGCCTGTTCTAGAACTTAATAAGTGGAATCGGGGCAGTATGCATGCTTTTGTGTAAGCCTTGTTAAAAAGAAAGCCACAGACCCAAAATGGCATCCATTAGGCCAAGTCACCAGACTGGGGTTTAATTAACCTAACTGAATTGTACTTTCAGCCTCCCCTAGAAACGTACCCTTCACAGGTCAGTCTGGAATTTTTCTGGTCAGCACCAATAAGGTAATCTTTATGTTCCCCAAGGAAAGATGAGGTGAGGGGCACCTGGGTGGCTCTGTGGGTTAAAGCCTCTGCCTTTGGCTCAGGTCATAATCCCAGGGTCCTGGGATCGAGCCCCGCATCGGGCTCTCTGCGCAGCAGTTTCCCCTTCTCTCTCTGCCTGCCTCTCTGCCTACTTGTGATCTCTGTCAAGTAAATAAATAAAATCTTAAAAAAAAAAAGAGAGAGAGAGATGAGGTGATCTACCTATGAAGACCCTTTTGTCCCCAAAGGAAGGTGACCTCACCTGAAATAATCCTTTTTTCCTGTTTTTAACTTCCTTGTCCTGCCTTTAAAATCCTTTCCCTTTCTGTAGCTCTTTGGAGCTCTCCTCTACTTGCTAGATGGGAGGCTGCCCGATTCATTAATCATTTAGCAAAACCAATTAGATCTTTAAATTTACTCAGTTGAATTTTGTTTTTCAACAGGCTCATCTGAAGGATTTTAACTAGTGCTTCATAATGAATTTTGGGAACTCTGTCAACTTCGCTTATCCAACTCCCTCCTATTTCGTAACTTCAGGAGTGGCAAGTTGCAGAAAATCTCAAGGTAGCAAATGCATACTGATAGTGTATTTCTATTAAATATATATATGATTTTTTTTTTACACCTTAAGTGTATGTAATTTGGCTCTCTGAGTTTTATATCTGACTCCCCTGATATTATGAGGCAGATGTTCCCCAGCCAGATCTGAGGAGCCAACAGATGTGGGACCCTTTCCCAGGTCACCCTGCTGAGGAAACCCACTCTGAATGGAGATTTAGGGTGTTTTCTCAGGGCTGATTTAATCGATAGCCAGGCTGACAGCGCAGCCAGTGCGCCATTGGGGAAGAACGGGAGTGAAGCAGGGTTACTTGGTGGTGGCGGCCATGATGGTGGTAGAAAAACCAAGGAAGGTCCACGAAGCCCGCTGCCCAGTGCGTGTACGCAAGAGAACCGCAGCCCCTCTGAGGTGTGTGTGCTTCCTCCTCATTCCTCCTCGCTCGCCGCAAGCAAGCCTCCTCCTGGACAGAAAGTAGATTGCGTACGTTGGAATAGAACCCAGATACATAATCCTCATTAATCTTTCAGATTCTTGTCCCACTTATTAAAGCCAGTATTTGGCACACAACCCAGAGTTCTGTGGCAAGCAATGATAAAGGTAATTGGAATCTAGGTCTCCCAACTTTTTTCTTCTTTCAGCAGTTTCTTGGGCCTGGGAGTTAAAGATCGCCTGGGTAGCAGACTGCTCTAGGGTGAGAGGGACATTGGCAAAGGTGGTTGTTGGCCCAGAAGGTCTTCCTCCCTGTCGAGGGGCCAAGTCTGAAGCGTGTGCATCTCCAGGCCAGCTAGGCGAAGTGGGGTGGGAACTGCTTTTGGGGGGACAAGTCCCAGGCAGTAACCCCAAAGGTGTGTGAAAGGTAAAAATGAGGAAGGAGGAGGGCGGCTTGGGGACTGAGGTGCCACAGGGAAGCAGGAGTGTCTCTGACTTTCTCGTCCCCCAGCCTAGCCTGGGGCAGGCAAACACCGGCTCTTGGCTCTCTGCTCTCATGTGAGACTGACAGCCACACAAGCACAAAGCACTTTGGGAACAACTGCTCTGTGGTTTTCCCAGCCTGGGAGGGAGTGGGGGATTCATATGGGGGTACAGCTGTAAATACCGCAGCAGTCTGTGTGCCCCCTGTGGTGAGACACGGGAAGCCCCCACCAACAGTGTGCTCTGGGGCCAAGAAGCTCCCCGTTGTTAACAGAGCCAACACGGGAGCCCCAGCCTCCTCCTGGCCTCCTGTCTGCCTCGGAAGGCAGGCCCTGAACCTCTTGGCAGACATTTATTCATTCCCTGCCCTCCTCTCTCCTCCCCCACCCTCTCCCGCCTCCCTCTCCTAAAAGCAGTTGACAAGGTTAGAAAATCGGGACAAATAATTTACTTCAATCCATCTCTGTCTTTCCTGAGGCCTTGTACAGTTTGCTCGGGGGCAGGGAGAGAGAGAGAAGAATAACCCCAGACCCTGGTCAGTGACCCTTTTTCAAATGTGGAATCAAAGCCCACTCTAGGCTGCGAGTCTGTCTGCTGCGAAGCGGCAGTAAGACAGAGGTGGTGATGAATTCTGATGCGGCTCCTGGGCCCGGGAGTGCAGCTGTCAGCAGTCTTCAGGGCTCCTTGCCCAGCTGGAGGAGCCCGCCGTGCGCATCAGCGGTCACCTGATGGCTTGGGCACAGCAGCCGGGGACACTGAGGTGGTTAGGGCTCGCTTCCTCAGCCCTGTGCTCCAAGGAATGGCCTTGCCCTCTAAGCAAGGCCGTCTGGCCTGAGGAGAGGCTCTGCCCCTTGGTGCCCCAGTGCAGGAAGCCCGAACTCCCCTGGGGAGCAGGCTCAGCCACCCGTGGCACTTTGCGGAAATGAGAGCCGGGCTGGCGGCGAGAAGTTTGGGAGTCTGCCCACGAAGCAGAGCTCCAGTCCCCTCACCTGGAAAATGGGATAATACGTTTGCTTGGCAGTGAGTTGAGGCCAGCTGGTCATCGTAGGGTGTGAGATACCCATGCCAGCAGCCCAGGAAGGTTGGAGAAAGATGAACGTGAGGGCCGGGGAGTTGGAGAATCCAGACTGGGGTCCAGAAATGTTGGCTGCCTTTCCTCTCTTTCTGTAGTAGTGAGGTCACTAGCCTGATGTGGGCATTTAACAAAGTGTAGCTATTCCTCTTTGTCACCGGCCGCCTCCAGCAGGCCAGCCCTGTCTGCGAATGGCACTGTGTGGGACCCAAAAGACACAGTGTGAATCAGGGTCCTTACCCTTAGTGGTTCTCTAGTGTGTCTGGGACACATCCTAAAACAGTGAATCAGGAAAGTCAGAATGCAAACCAAAGGGTGTTTCTGGGCTGATAAGGTATTAAACATTGGGGCAGAGAAGGAGAGGCAGAAGGGGTCTCCAGTCCTCATGGCACAGGCCCAGGGGGACTGGTATGTATTTTCCAACTGGTGGGTGAGTCCTAGGGAGCCGAGAGCTCCCCAAGCAGCAGAAGGAGGATTGGAAGGGAATGCCTGACATCAAGAGCCAAATTTAGTGGCTGATGAATTGCAAAAACCTCTCCCTTCATGAACCTCTCCCTTCATGTTCCCGTTTGCCCCCAGAAGAAGGTGGGAGGAGATGATCCCTTTCCCTTCTTCCTCCCCATTAGGCACCCCCTTACAGGCATGTTGACCAGACTGATTACTGCTCTCCCAGTATTTGGCTACAAATGGGAGCCCCTGAACATAGCCATCGCGTCTAACTTGTACCCCCTTCTGGAAGGGAGGTTTCACATAAGCCTTGGTGCCGAGTTGCACTGAGGCTCATGGTTCTTCTGTGGACTCTGTGCCTGGAGAAGTAGTTCTGCCCCCAGCAGCTGTCTTCTCCCTTCCCTCACTCTTGATAGCCAGTGAAAAGGCTAGTGTGCTCGGATTTGTTCCTGAAGCCAGGGTACAGTGACAGGGAATGGAGGCCTCTTTATCTGTAGACACACTGTCACCTCCCGCTGCCAGCCTCTGGGCACCCAGGCACCTGTCAGCAGTGCTGGCACCTGAGCAGCTGCGTCTCGAGTGTTTATGTTTCTTTTATCTTCCAGCCACATGGGGAATGTGTTTTATACATTCGTGGCAGGGGTGGGAAGGGAGAGACTAAATAGAATAACCCTGAATGCATTCTGAAAATGGAGCACTTCCAAACATTTTTAAAATACATGTATCCATTACAGTGATAAATTTCAGGCCTTACTTTACCAAACAGAAACAGAAGTTCCTGGTAGAATTTATGTGAAGTACAGGAGTAAAGTACGGGCTTTGTCCATCTCTCCCCCAAGATGTCGCTGATCCTACACAACAGAAAAGAGAGCATTGAACAGTGCCCTTCCGTGACATTCCATCTGCTTCTTTCTCCCCTGAGATGCAGAACATTTCTGGGAAAACAGCCTGATCATATTGAGTTTTTTTAACTCAAGCCTAAATGGTGAAACTACACGAAGTATATGGATCAGAATGGTATCTGTTTTCTCTGACAGCTCATTCCTCTTTGTCTAGACTGAGATGGCCGTATTCTGTCTCTGCTGGTTCTGGGCCATGGAGGGTGTGGCCGAGCCAGAAGATGAGATCCAGCTCCTCGCCATCTCCCGGTCTCCCCAGCCCAGTCGGAGGCGCTGGGTAGGATCACAGCCCCAGACAGCTCTGTGCTTACGGAGTGAGGCCGGGTACCTCCCAGTCTGTGCCCACACAGGACCTCCTCACTGCCGCGTCCCTCCCAGCCCTGAGTCTCCACCAGGGCAGGAAGGGGAGCTGGGTTGTAAGTTGTCCGTAAACTGCCGAGTACTCCCAGTTCCTCTATAAACTAGAATCTTCTCAGCTTGACTTAGATACTACAGTTACAGGACAACAAAGCATCATGTATAGTTTCCTTTTTATTTTATTTTATTTTATTTTTTATTTATTTTATTTTTTTTTAAGATTTATTCATCTATTTGACAGACAGAGGTCACAAGTAGGCAGAGAGGCAGGCACAGAGAGAGAGGGGGGAGGAAGCAGGCTCCCCGCTGAGCAGAGAGCCCAATGCGGGGCTCGATCCCAGGACCCTGAGATCATGACCTGAGCCGAAGGCAGAGGCTTAACCCACTGAGCCACCCAGGTGCCCCCATCATGTATAGTTTCAATGAAACATTTGTGAGCATCCCTGCGTACCCCGCCAGAGGGTGGGTTATGGAAATGTGGGCCATGCCTGGCCCTTTGTAGTTGGTGTGAGGGTGACTCCTGGGGCAGGCAGGCAGGAAGGAACAGAACGAAGAAGCAGCGGCCTGTTCTACTCTGTTCACTGTGATTTCAAAAGGCCCTTTGGCAAAATCTCCTGAGTTGGGCCTGGAGATGTTGATTGGTTAGGCCCACTGGGGCTTTGGGTTTCGGGTGATTATGAGGACAATGAAATGTGTACTATAGGTGACTTGACTTTATATGAAAAGCTACCTTGGGGTCATCCTCCATTTCAGCTCTCCCCCCTGCTGGCATTGGGAAAACAGCTTTTCCACTACTGGCTCTAAGTAAATGGAAACTTCCCCCACCCCCACTTCCTTTCATTCATTCAGTAAGTTGCCTGTTTAACCAGAACCAGGCCCAGGAGGAAAATGGCAAGTAAACCACGCTTTCTTCCAACCCTCATGGTTCTTAAAGTGGTCATTCTCCCACATACACCCTCTTTGGCCTCAAAGATAGACCCATAGCCTGGTGGAACCATTCCAGGGATAAGGACCCATCCCCTCTCCCTGCCCCCATATAGGAAAAAGTTTTCTCACTTTGAGGACCTTGCTTTTTTTTTTTTTTTTTTTTTTTTAAAGATTTATTTATTTATTTGAGAGAGAGCATGAGCAGGGGGAGAGGCAGAGGGAGAGACTCTCAAGCAGACTCCCCACTGAGCACAGAGCCAGACACGGGACCCTATCTCAGGATCTTGAGATCATGACCTCAGCTGAAATTAAGAATTAGACACCCAGGGGCACCTGGGTGGCTCAGTGGGTTAAAGCCTCTGCCTTCGGCTCAGGTCATGATCTCAGGGTCCTGGGATCGAGCCCCGCATCGGGCTCTCTGCTCAGCAGGGAGCCTGCTTCCCTCTCTCTCTCTGCCTGCCTCTCTACTTACTTGTGATCTCTCTCTCTGTCAAATAAATAAATAAAATCTTTAAAAAAAAAAAAAAAGAAGAATTAAACACCCAACTGATGGAGCCATCCAGGCACGTCCGAGCACCCTATTTTTCTCCTATAAATATAGAGAAGGACAAGGAAGGCACATCAACAGATATGTAGGGAGTGTCTGCTCTTTGCCCAGCTCAGAGGCTTCTGTGATCTGAGTAAACCAGGCTTTGGGACCTGTGCGCTGACTGTCCTTCAGTGCGGCTGAGGGTAGAGGGGCGGCTTGGCCCCTCCACAGATAGGAAGAGCTATCTGCAAATATAATATTCCTAAGCCTTTCCTGAGGAAGAGGAGGTGCTCTAGGGGAATAACCAGACCAGTGGCTTGAGGCTGGATAAGAAAGCTTCGAATGTGTGAAAAGACCGATGTTATAGATTGGTGCTTTCTGCAAAGAGGGCGAAATGACAGGGAGAGTTAGCAAGTGCCCCGTCTCTGGAAGACCTTTAGCAAAATCGGACATGGGGGTTGGAAATGGGATTGTATGACCTGTGGGGTCCCTGCTGCGAACTCAAGATTTTGTGCCTGGAAGAACTGTCAGGAGAGAACTAGGATTTATCCTACAGATACACTTGTACATGTGTACAAACACGTCTGTAGAACAGCGTTCGTCATGGCGCTGTTGGGAATATGGAAAGATTGGAAACCATGCACGTGCCCACCAGGGGATGGGTTAAATAAATAGCCCCACACCAGATGACACAGCTCATCCATGGGGGGGTGGGGGGGAAGAATGTTCTTATAAACTGGAGGATCTCCAAGATGTCATATTAAATAGAGAAAGCAAGATACAGAGCAGCATATATGGGCTGCCTCTCTCAGTAGGGGGCAGGATATCTTTCCATGTTTGCTCACAGGAGACTGCAACTCATCTCGAAGCATACTGGAGGAACTGGTTATACTGGTTGCCTGCAGAGAGGAGAGCTAGACAGGGACCCGGAGATTTTCCTCTGAGTAACCTTTGTACCTTTTGAACCTTGAATCATGGAGATGGAGGACTTGTGACAAAATAGAAGTAAAAATGTATTTTTTTTTAACTTTAAAAATAAGGAGGTTTTACTCACTGGAGCTCTTAGGGAAACAGAGGGGGAATGGAAAGCAAACGAGCCTCTGACCAGGCATCTGCTGTGAGCACAGATTACTTTCAGTCCACACAACAGCCCTTTATAGGAGGCAAGACCCATTTCCCTTTCTGTAGACGTAACACTGAGGCTGGGAAAGGGTGGAAGTACTTGCCTGTCCTCACGGGTGGACCTTGCACCAAGCTACCTGTTGAAGGAGGCAGCTCTTGGAAGGGGGCGGGGTGGGGGGGGGTAGGCCAAAGAAAGGGATGTACGAGGAAGGGAAGGAGGAAGGTGGTTTCTTCAAGGGGCAGGGCAGACCGGCTCTAGTGTTGCCCACTTCGGTGCCTGCCCCTGCGCGGTGGGCCAGTAAAGCCGAGGTGCACCGCAGCTTGCTCCGTAGGTCAGCTGTGTTGTGTTTCCCTTGGCTTTTGCTGAGCTCAGAAATGGAGTTCACAGTGCATGTTAACAGGCAATCAGGTGACGGCTAGAGCCGGCAGGCATTTCTGTGGTGGGAGAACAGCCTCAGCTCTCAGCTGCGAAAGGAAAGATGTGTTCTTCTGCTGGGTGTCAAATGTGCCATCTTTGTCTGCCAGCTGGAGACTGGCTGGAAAGTTGGTAGTGGTGGTTTTTTTGTTTTTGTGGGGGTTTTTTGTTTTGTTTTGTTTTGATTGTCAGTCCCAGGCTCCTTACTTGCACTTAGAGGAAAAAGCATCCAAGCTCTGGAACAAAAGGTTCCCTTTCCTTTTTTTTTTTTTTTTTTTTTTTTGGAAAAAGAGCCATGAATGAGCTCATTATCGCTGCGACCCAAAAGAGGAGGAGGAGGAGAGGAAGAGAAGGAGAGAAGGTAGCCTCCTTCTCACTGCCCTGCCCTGCCCCTGCCCAGGTTTCCTGGAGTGGGGGGCTTGGATCTGGCTCAGGGTGACCTAAGCCAGATGGCTGGAACAGGTGGTCCATACAGGGGGCAATGCTGGAGACCTTGGATGCTTCGAGACTGGCTCCCTCTGCTATGATCCAGAGGAAGGATACGTGTCTGTACCTTCAGGGAGCAAAAGATCCTCTCTGATCAGAGTTGTATGCCTGTTTCACTTTGACTTCTGAGAGGCTCCCGTTTTCAGGTCCTCTGCTTGTCTCAGCTCTCGAAATAGTCCTCCGATCTCAGAGCTGGCAGTCAGGCAATGTCAATTATCTGTTGAATGCTGGAATTTGCCACGCACGGCTTTAGGCTTTAGGCACTTGGGGTGTCACAGGGAACCAAGTTGGCAAAGTCTCTGCCCTCATGGAATTTAAATTCTGGTGTGAGCAGTGAAATGTGCCAGGTCTGGCCTGCTGGTAACCCCTGTGCCCCGTCTCTGCTGGGCTGGGGAACTGGGGAGTGATACGTAAATGCCACGGAAGGAAGATTCGCCAGCCTTTCCAGCAGCTGAGCACAGGTGGTCTCCCACTCGCTCTCCTTGGAGCCTGTCTTTCACCCTGTTCAGCTGTGGTCACAGAAGGGCCTCTCTTGATCTGAGTGGCAAAGAGTTCTGATCTGTTGCAGGTTGGTGCTGGACCTTGGAATGATCTGGAAGAGACCTGGAGGGCCTCCCCCGCCCTCACACCCCCGCCGCAGGTGCTGATGGTGAGCTGGCAATGTTTAACCCGAGCCTGACAGCCTCTCCTTTTTGTCCCTCTTCCATTTCAGATTGAGAAAATCATGAGCTCTATTGGCGAAGGGATTGACTTTTCTCAGGAACAGCAGAAGATCTCAGGTATTGTACCAAGCAGCCATTTTTCCCCTGTGGAACGCAGACCTTTGGCTCCTTTCTGGCTCAGGTTTTTTTCCTCTGACCCAGAAGACAGACATTTGGTGGGCAAGAGGGGTCAGCCTCCGCCCACCCCATGCTGCTGCAGGTCAGAACCTCATGGATCTGTATGGCCCACTGAGCTATTATTTCAGAGTTATGACACTTTTTACATATTGGAGGGGAAATTGCATTTTAGGCCCGTCTGTTAGGAAGGTTTTGTTGTTTGTTGGTTGGTTGGTTTTAAAGTTAATGGTTGTCACTTATCCATAATTATGTGTGTAAATGTAGGCTGTCTCTGATTGGCTTAAATTGTAGTACACCTCAGCTTGGTCTCTCCAGCTTCCCAGACAGCTCTGGCACTAACCCTTCATGAGAAATGGGCTCTTGCCTGCCTCCTCCCTGCCAGCGGCAGAGCCTTGGAGTGGATCAGTGGGGTCAGACCGTTAGCGGGTATCGCCTGGAGGGAGTGGCTTTGCTGCTCCTCCTAACGACTTTCTCTGCATTTTTCCATTTATTTAGTCATTCATCATTTTCCTCCAGATCACTGCCGCTCTGGGCTTGCTTTTCTTTTCAAGGCCCTAGGGGTGAGGTCGGCCTCCATTTTCCTTTGTTTGAAGCCGGCAGCTAGAGAGGCCATGTCTGAGTCTTTTTCCTTGGTAATAGATTTGTGGTTGTGTTACTTTTCTCAGATGAGGTCACATTTCTAAAGGTGCCTCCTCATTAGAACAAGTCTAGTTCTTCCCCCTTCCCCCAAGCATCTGCAGACCCTCTGCCACCAGAACTCCCAGGCTGAGAGCAGCTCAGAGGGGCCTGGCCTCTCCCCGTCGTCGTGGAGAAATGCCTCTCTAACCAAAGGGGTGGGGTTCCCAGAGGTTCCATCCAGGATTGGCCTCCTAGCCCAAGGGACACCTCTAGCTCCTCTGGCCCCGTCAGGAAGGCTGATGGGTGGAGACAGGTGTGCACCTCAGGGAGAAAAGGGCTGCCGAGGCCGCAGTGCTTGTGGAAAGAGCATGGGCTCTGGAGGCTCAGCCCTGGGTTCAGATCCTGCTTCTGGATACATACAGGTCTTAGGCGAGTCACTTACTTGCCTCTGAGCCCGTAGTTCCCTATCTACAAACATCTAAATAATAGAACCTACCACACAGGTTTGTTGGGAATGAGGCCTAGATATAAAAACTTGACCAAAAGAGGTAAATGGTGGCACTGCTTATCCTTTGTCCATGAAATAATTACCGAATCGTATTGAAAAACCTAGAGAAGAGGGGGGGCATCTCCCCTAGCTTGTCTCCCTCCACTGCTTTTCCAGCTGGGTTCTTGGAGCCTCCTCTCCCCAGCAGCCTTGCTGCCCTGGCTCCCAGCAGAGGGGCCCCAGCCCACTTTGGTCCGTCCCAGTCTGTCTTGGATGATGCTGGGGTCTGCAGAGGTGGCTCTTCTGGCTAAGAGTTTGCAGCTCTGCTTCCATGTGCTGGCTCCACACTCAGGCAAACAATCTCACGCTCTGTTGTGGTGTGTGGGCTTTTATCGAGAGTCAGGTGTTTGTTGGGAATAGATGTTCAGTACCGAGACAAACACCACTGTCAGTTTTCAAAGCTGTGCTTTGGGGACAGCCAGGAATGGGATCAATAGTTCAGCTGAAGCTGCTTTCTGCTTCCCTGTACCCCTCTGTGTCTGAGGAGTGCATGTGCTTAAGAGTGTGGGTCAGAGCAGGCCATGACCTCTCCACCTTGATAAATCAGGAGATGTGGCAGCATCCCTGGAAAACACATTTCTGGAAGAGCCCTTCTCCTTGGGGGGTGGTGACACGGAGCTCTTTCCTTGCCCTGCGGGTCCCACCTGGCCCTTACCCCACAGACCCACGTGAGTGGTGAGGGGTGGTCCGGCTACCGCCCTGCGTCTCTGGATCTGTTTTGGCACCACTGCATTGAGCTGTCCTCCATACAGCAGCTTAAGGGAGAGTCCAGGGCAGGCCAGTGAGCACGGCCACCT
This sequence comes from Martes martes, assembly GCF_963455335.1. Classification (NCBI taxonomy): domain Eukaryota; kingdom Metazoa; phylum Chordata; class Mammalia; order Carnivora; family Mustelidae; genus Martes; species Martes martes. The sequence continues at coordinate 116,266,371 of NC_137893.1, read as the reverse complement.
GGACAAAGGGGGCATCCGCCCATGCTGTAGAGGCCCAGCCCACTGTGTCTGCGCTGCTGCCGGGCCAGGAAGCATAGGAGAGTAGACTCAGCTCTGCCCGTGAACTCTGGCTTCTGCCCGATGGGGCGGGAGGGGGCTTTCCCCAGGACCTGAGGGAGCACCAGCCTTCACCTCGGACCAGAGCAGAGTTCTCGTTTGTTCTGAATAGTCAGTAGCAGGGTTCAGATTGTCCTTAGGTTTCTGGATCTGGAAGAGGAGGTATGGGCTCTGGGGTTGCCAGCCCGGGAGGAGGAGGAGCCGGCCGGCTGTCAGGCAGCCATTAATCAAGCCCAGGTTTGCCCAGTGTGCCTGGTTTCACAGAGGCGCGTGTCCTGAAGGGCAAGACCCTAGCCGGAACTGGAGTCTTATTCTTGTCTTGGGCCTCGGGAACTTGAGATTCCATCACTGGAGCCACTTACCTGAATCCCCGACAGACAGGTTTCACAGCTCATTCCACTGTCTGGAGCCCCGTGAGGGGAAGTCTTCCCACTAGCCCGGGCAGCTCTGGCTGCTTTGAACAAAGGCCTGTCTGTCAAGCAGCGGCAGAGATCACTTGCTTTATTTTGCTAAAGCCAGCCATTGTAGTAGCCATTCACTGCAGGCTCCTCAGGGGCCTGATCTCCCTGCACACAGAACCCCCTTCTTCACCAGGGCCGTCTACAGTCTGCTGAGCTGTAGGCGTCCCCCCCGCATGTTTAGAGGGGGCCATGTGGTCCCTGTACATGTTACATTTTCTGTCTTCACAGCTGTACTTGGGGTTCGGGCCTCTTCCTTGTGCCCCCCTCCCACGCCCTGCTCCTCTAGATTGTGAGGAGCCTGCTCTGGGCCTGGTGCTTCTCCCCTGGGCTCTGATGGGCCCAGAGAGAAGCCTCTTTCCAAGTTGTTGAGTACGCTCGCTCACCTGAGGAATATTAGGTGGAACGTCTTTATTTCATCACCTGTTTCTGTGACGCCCCATGGCTTACCCTCTTGGCAGGGAGGCACAATCTTTCTTACGTGGTGAGTGGGGGCGGGGGCAGTCACTTCACCTGTGGGCTGTGCCCTCAGGGCCGTGTCATTCCTCTGTCCCCTTCTCTGGCTGTCCTAGAAACTGTTGGCCCAAACTGTAGGAATGTGCCTTCTCTGTCCCTGATAAGCTGCTTCCAGCCCCTTGAGCGGCAGGTAGAGTCTCCCCGTCTCCGCCTTTCATACGCATGTGTGTCGGCTGACATGCGATGCCGGGGAACCTGTCATTTTGCTCTGGTGCTTGTGCTGCTGTGTCCTTCTCCCTGGGCGGCAGCAGTAGCAGCTTCTGCTCCGATGTCCGATCCCTGATGTATTTTCCTGAGCGTGGAAGGGAGGAGGGTGGGGAGGGGAGAGGGGGAGGGCCAGACATTATGAGAGCGAGCGAGGGCTGTGGGGCCGGCAGCAGGCAGCGTGGAGCCCAGGAGCCTCCAGACAAAGCACTCTGCTGCGGTTCTGTGAGCGCACGCATCCGCTGGGAGCAGGCAGGACCACAGCTGCCCGGCTGGGGGATTACAAGCAGGAATGAATCAGCAGCCGGGGACACTTGACTTCGTGGGCACACAAGAGCCTGCTGCCTAGGTTCCCTGGAAGCAGACAGCCCCACTCAAGGAAAGGGGATCCAGCGTCTTGGAGCGCTGCTGCAGCGTGCATCAGGAGGCCGCCGGGTCCCTGACCACCACCTCTTCTGCAGAAGACAGAGGAGGGGAGCCCAGGACAGTGGGTCGCCGGGGGCTCCTAGATAACCAAACCAGTTGGCCTTGGACTGCCTTGAAGGGCAGAAAGTGCCGGGAATAACAGAATGACTTTCACCGTGTCAAGAGTTCTCTGGAGGTGATGTTTTCGTAGTTGGTTCTTCTTTTTCCTCCCTTCCTCTTTTTTTTTTTTTTTTCTTTTCCTCTTATCTGTTCTTGCCCAGGAGAACCAGAGAAGTAGGTGGGGTTTTGGCGCTCAGCTCAGGTCTGCAGGGAGGGCTAAACTCTGTTCCTCCCCACTGTGCCACACGCCCCTGTCCGGCGCGAAGAGCAGAGTAGATACATGTCGTCCCTTCCCCGCTGGTCCTCCGAAGAGAACGTCAAGATCCGGAGATCCTGGGAAGACAGTTGCTGTCTTTATCACTCAGCCAAAGCGAGAACAGCGCCGAACGTGAATAGACTTAAGCCGCAGCAGCTCAGCTGACAGAGGACCGCTTCCTTTTCCCCTTTCTTCCTTCGGGCTGGGTTTTGTCTTCCCTAGCCAAGAACTGGATCCGCCTGCCTGCTTTCCACCTGAGCAGGCAGGCGAGTCACAGGCACAGCCACTACCACAAGAGGAAAATGAATGCCCAGCCCCGGCGAAAGAGCCCAGCCCGGGAAGGCAGCCGTTCAGCCAGCGCCCTGGCGCGGGAGACGCCCCACTCGCCAGCAGGCAGAGTCTAGCTGTGGACCGAGCTCCTGGCCCCGCCGGCCTCGTAGCCCCCAGGAGTGCGATGTCGCTGTCACAGCCGAGCCACACCTGAGCTTGATTCCTGGGCAGCCGCCCAGGCTCTGCACCCTCGGCCCCTCTGCCTTGAGCCTCTGAGCACAAAGGGCCGGTGGCCATGGTTTGCTTATTCCGGGACTGCTGGGGGAAAACAAGTAAAAGTCTCTTTTCTCCCCCTGCCGGGTTCTGTGCTGCTTGCGTTGCATGTGCCGGGTCCCTGTGACCAGTCGCCGCCGCTTCCCTCCCGGAGCCCTCGCTGTGTGCCTGTGTCCCTCCGCTGCATGAAGAGGCGTGCGCTCTCCCGACCGGTGTGTGCTGCAAGGTCGCAGGACTTGCCCCTCGCCCGAGGCCGCGCGGGGGCTCCAGAAGTTGCATGGATGAGAGGAGCCCCCCAGCCCCTCTAGTGCCTGTGGGAACAGACTTCCTGAAATAACCTCAGTGCGAACGCTGACGAGGAGCTGCCCCGACCTGTGCGCGGCGACCGTGCATGTGCCACCGCGGCCCCGGAGCCGCTCGGACTTGGGGGGCGGGGGGGGCGGGTGTGTGTGTGTGTGTGAGCAGCCCGGGCCATCCTGCCCTTGACCTGCACCTGGAAGAGGAGCTGCAGGTCCTCTGCTCTCTGGTCTCTTGTACATAGTCTGGCTGCCCTATGGTAATGACTATGATGTGGCAGTGCCATCTGTCTTCCTCTGAGTGCCGCTGCTACCGCCTTAATGGTTTTTCCCTTTTCAAGCGTCTGCCGATTCCTCTCTCGTCAGGTTCGCGGACGCTGGAGCAGAGCGTCGGGGAGTGGCTGGAGGCCGTTGGGCTGCAGCAGTATGAGAGCAGGTTGCTTCTGAATGGCTTTGACGATGTCCGCTTCCTGGTAAGTGCCCAGAGGCCTCCTGGGGGAGGGCTGCAGGCCCGCGGAAACGGGCTGCTCTGCTCTCCTGTGGCCCCCGCTGGAGTGTGAAACGGTATGTAGACCTGCGTGCCAGCGAAGCGCCGGGTGCAGTGATTTAGACATCCAGGAAGTCTGCTGAGCGTCGTGCGCCTTCTTTCTAAACTCTGCTCCCAGAAATAGTTCTGTTGGGAGAGCTGTTTGCAGGTCCTTGTCCCGAGAGGCTGGGTCCCTGCCCTCAGACCTTTGCCTCTCTCTGGTCCCCCTCTCAGGCCTCAGACCATGTGTTGTGTGGTGAGGCCTCAAGGCCCTTTCGTTCTGGGTCAGACACCAAGAGTTTTGGTGGATGGGACAGCTAGGTTCCCTGTGGTGCCTCCCTGTCCCATCTCTGTTGGATACCAGAAGTTTCCTTTATTCCCAAGAACGCTGCTGTGAAGCAGGTAGTCACTGAAGCAAGGAGCCTTGGCCAGCAGAAAGGCCTCTCGCCTGTACAGCCTGGCCCAGCATCTGGGGTGGGGAATGTGGCCGTGCAGCCTCAGGGAGTCCTAACCTCAGGCATGGCCCAGAGGAGAGGCTGAAGTGGCAGTCTGAGGGATCAGTTGCTCTTCTGAGGTATCATTTTGTACTGTCTTCTTACACAACGCAAGGTGTCAAAGAAAAAGAAAAATCTAGATGTTTCTCCTCAGGCTGCCTGTGGAATCCGGGCCTGGCTGGGACCTGGGGTTGGGATCCAGTGCTCCTTCTGTCCGCCCAGAAAGTAGCTCAGGCAGGGTACCCATGAGCCTCCCTCTCCTGGAAGCCCTCCAGGTAAAGGAAAGGGGTCAGGGTCAGTCAGCCCAGAGCTTCTAGCTCCAGTGTGGGTCCCGTGGGTTTCCCACTGATGGGCTTGCATTTGGTGCTTTCTGAATAGCAGCTTTCCCAGGGAGCAAGCCTGGGGCTGCCGGGAGGAACTCTCACTAGGACAGGCTCCATCTCCAGGGCAAACAGTAAAGTCTGTAGCAAACCACCCTTCCAAAGCCGGTTTAGGGCCAGTTATTTTAAATAGCAGTTTGTTTGTTTTTGTAAGTTGAACTAGGTATATTTATGGTTTTGTTTTTTTTTTTATGGTTCTTATAACCTAATCCCTGACTCCCCATGGTCCTGGGGGAAGGGCAGCAAACCCTGGATAGAGGTGGTTGTTCAGCCGGTGAGTTGGGGTAGTTGGCCCCTGGTGCTGAGTGGCGAGGGACCCTCCCTCTCCCAGCACAGCCCCTTCACCAGACCAGCTGTCAAACAGGCAAGGGCGGGGGTGGGGGGAGGCTATGGACTTCACACTGTTCCCCTCCCTGTGCTTCAGTATTTTAGAGACTGAGCTCTTGACGTCTCACCCCTCCTCCTGCTGACTTTGGAAAGAGTGAGGTTCCCAGCCCCCGAACAACATTTAAAGACTCCTTTTTAAAATCGCTTGCCTGCCTCTCCCCATGCTCACGCCCAGAAAGTAGCTGGGCGGGCAGCTTGGTAAATCTGGCTCTGAGCCAAGCATCCACACAGGATGCGGGGCTCTATTAGAATGTGTCTCTTTTCTTTCTTTCGTGGAAGGACACTCATCAAGGGAGGCGGGGAGCTCAGTCTTTCCAGGAGCCTTCGAGGCCCCTCCTGTTGCCCTGGGTACAAGCTGTTCCCTGTGGCCGCTCTCCTGTTTCCGTCTGGGCGCTGGGGGGCGGAGTCTGTACGGGAAGGAATGCCGGTTACACCTCAGTTGAGCATGTTTCTTCTGATACCTGGAGTGGCCGGAGTACCCATGCAAAGCATCCTGGGTAATTGCATGTAAATTGCCAGATGGACTGTAAGGCTAATTGTTTTAGCAACCAGAAAAAAGGAAAAAACACACAAGAAGGGGGGCATTTTCTCGCTGCATATGGTATAATTTCCATCTCGCTAGCTGTGGTATCTGTCCATGTAGTTGGGTTTTCAGTAGGTTGCACATGTTTTTCTTGGTTCTAAAAAGCCCGGGAGACTCTTCTTCAAGATGCGCAAGTGGTTCCCCGGGAGCCGGGCTCTAGTTGTAGCAGGAGCGTATGGACACGAAGAATGTTTCACAGGCAGGCTACTGCTAGAGCATGTCCCTGTGACGGGCTCCTACAACCCCCGTCAGGGTGGGAGGGCCTTTGCCATTGTGTGGTCTATCAGCTATGCCTCAAGCCCTTCCAGATAATCTTGGCCCCCATGTTCTCCAGTGTTGGGGGATTCACCACCTTGCAAAGTAACAGCCGGTTGTTCTTTGTGTCACTCAGGCTGAGCCAAAATCTGTTTCCTTATGGTTTCTGTCCCCTGGCCCCAGGTTTACCTTTTGAGCCACAGAGAACACACTTCCGCCCCTTAGAAAATTGGCCACTTTCTGTCATGCCCTCCTGGATCTTGTCTTGTGTAGGTCCAGCGTCCTCTTACTCTGGGCTATTCCCCCTGTGATGTGGTGACTGAGCTGGACAAGCATTGCACTTTAAACTTTATTCACCCTCCCTTGCCTGTGGGCAGAGAGCACCTTTGATCTGGAGGGGTCAGAGGCAAGGCAGGGGACGCTGCCGGATGTTCCCTTGGCTGATCCGGCCGACACCAGTCCTGGGGAGACAGGGCCCAGGAGTCGGGCTCCCACCTCTGCCAGCCAGCCCACCACACTGACTCACACATCACAGCCGGTTCCGTTTTTCACCCTGAGTCTTGTCCACGGGAAATGGGCTTGCCTAGGAGAAGGGAGGAAATGCATTTGATCAACACTGCAGGAAGGTGGTTGGTGGTCAGCGAGTGCCGGTCTCCCTGTCTGGGGACTGAACCTGACCTCCCTTCCTGGGGTGGCAGTTGAGTCAGTGATGGTGCTCCACATGCCAGTGTTAGGTGGATGTTAAAAAAAGTTTTTGAAGCATGTCTGATACAGAGAAACCTTCACCTTGGAGTGTTGAGTGAAGAAATCAAGACACAAAAATCCATGTGTGACATGATCTTAATTTTCAAAAAAGAAAACCTCTCTGCACGAGAGGTTCAAGGGGGTTGACCAGAACATTTCGGAGGTTATCTAAGGGGGACTGTAGGTGGCTGACTCTCTTTTGGAATGTAGTAGGTGTTCTGCCTTTGCTACCATGAATGAATGGATCTGAAGTCAGAAAAGCAAATAATGCACGTGTCTGAAGGAACCTGATGGTCCAGCTGGGAAAACAAGCACACAAAGCAAAGCAATGAAAACAATAGAGCAGCCCAGTGGTACGCGCTGTGGTGAGGCCTGTAGGTGCTGCAGGAGCACAGGGGAGGAGAACCCCGCTTCCCGGACGCGGACCCCATGCTGGGCGAGGAGCTGGCTCATGGCCCTGGGTGTATTGTTGGTCGAGTCCTAGCTGGGGCTGTGAGTCCCAGAGGGCGGAGTCACTGCCTGTAAGTGGCAGCGCCGAGACACTAGCCCAGATCCGTGCAGCTTGAACTTCTGGATCGCACGTGCTGTCTAAGGGTTTGCCGGGGCTGTGAGGCCTGGAGGAGGGGCGAGGGCGGGGCCTGAGCGGTCAGTGGGAAATAAGGAAGTCAGTATGGTATAGTATAGTGTAGCATAGCCAGGCTGGAGGGGTGGGCTGGGCTCGACTATGAGCAGCCTTGACGGCCGCGTTATGGGGGGCCCTCTGGCTGTGGCCCTCATCAGGCAGAGAGTCCCTGGAGTCAGGGTGCACCTTAGATGATGGCGCACAGTGGAGAACGGGCATGTGGTTGGGGCTACGCCGGGGGGACAAACGGAACAGGGAAATGAGTCTGGCAGCCAGCTCCGGCTGGGTCAGAAACAGACCAAGCCGCGGGCCCGTCGCCTCTCACAGCCAGCATCGTCACGGAGGCCACTTGCTCCTCCTGTCAATTTATTTCTCCACAGGCTTCCGCCACGTGCAGATTGGCTCCTACTGCTTTCCTGTCTGTTTCGGAGGCCATGCCAGCTTGTTCCTGTGTGTTGGGGAGGGATGACAGGTGAAGAGGAGTGAGCCCTGAGAGGGCTCAAAGGCACAGGCTCGGGAAGGAGGGCATTCTTCGCTGGCCTCTGTGAGGTTTCCAGTCAGGTCCCCAGACCCCAGAGCTTCTCTCCATGCTCTGTCTCCGGATTAGCTTCTCACTCTCCAGCCTGGGAAGCCGGCGTTCTGTGCACAGGGAAGCTGCACCCTTGGGTTCTTACCCTGACTTCCCGGGCTCCCTCCCTTTGCCTTCTTCCCCTGAGGCTCCACAGGCCCCCTTTTGGCCTGGGCCTGCTGCGGCACTGCAGTCTGGACGCCTCCTCCCTGCCTCGACTTCTCCATCTGCCCTAGCACCCTCTTCAGCTCACAGAGCACTCTAACTGCTGGCTGCTCCTTCGGAATTTTCTATGCCCCAATGTGAAGCAGGGCCCGACAGGGAGATTTTCCTCAGCTAGGGGCATTGGAGGATCCACGGAGCTGGGACCTGGGCTTTGAAAGGAACACTCTCAGACCGTGCGGATCCCATCTCCTGGGCTGACTCACGGCTGTGGTCACCTCCTCGAGGGGTCCCAAGGGTGGATGCACCACCAGATGCTTCCTCGTCTCTGCTGGACCCTTTTACCTTGGGACAAGGCAGGCTCACTTCGGGCCTCTTTCCAGGCCATGCTCTCTCTTGCTCTCCCTCTTCCTTGCTGTCTGCCAGACCATGTGGAGTTGTTCAGAGTCAGGTGACAGCAGCTGGAGTCCCACTGTGGTTTCCCCTGGTACTGCTCTGGCCTTCTCCAGTCCCCTTGACAGGGAAAGGAGCTGAGAACTATCTTCGTGTCTGTGAGATGAACCGAGTTCACTTGAAGATGGAGTTGGACTGTCCTTGGCTTCTGATTTTGAGCAGCAGCAGGGGTTCTGTGCCAGCATCTCAAATGTCTGAGTGGTCACATATTCCAACCCCCACCAGCGCCCACGGGCAGGGCCCAGGGGCCCATGTGTCTCTATCAGAAGCACAGACCTCCTCACACACCAAGTATCAGTTAAAATTCACGTGTTCACGGGCATCCCTGGAGCCCATCCGTGGACTCCTGGGGCCCACTGAGTCCACACTGCCGACTCTAGGATTAAGTCATTTGCCCGAGGTTGCTCCGCAAGCAGATGCCTAAGCTGGGACTAGAAGCAGGCCTCCTGGGCCCAGAGGCATGCTCCCGCCTCCCACTCTAGTCTCCACACCTCCTTTCCCAGGAATGTGCTATGTCGGGCGCTTGCTGAGGCCATGGTGAAGTCAACTGGAGGGAGAAGGGCTCAGGGGAGAAGTAGAGGACCAGACTGGGAGTCATGAGATGTGGGTTTTCCTCACAAAGAGGACCAGACTGGGAGTCATGAGATGTGGGTTTTCCTCCAGCACCCCTCATAAGATTTTGTGCCCCCTTGTTTATACCCTGTCCCATGGCATCTCATTTGACCACTTACTTTATGGGGACATAAGTTTGCAGGGGACACACTGTTCCTTGTTTGACACATAACAGCCATTGAGACCGGCTGTGAGCGCAAGAACGTAAGGCGGTATGGTGGCACGTTTGCACGGAACGCAGGCAGCAGCCTTTCTCTGCCAGACACACACTGGCTTTGTCCACAGGTCCGTGGTGTAAAGCTTGCTTGGGGTGATCTTGGAACTGAGCCCTTTGACTCCAGTCTGCCTTGGGCCTAGCTAAGTTCCACTGCTGATCTGGAGGGTAGATACAGCTCCTTGATCTCAGAGAAGGCCTCAGAAAGGCAGGTGTTCGGGGGTGATGGGTAGCAGCTGGAGGGAAGGGTGCTGGGCCTGGTGTGGAGAGAATGGGGATGCCAGGAACCTGCTTGGGAGAGCAAGGGTCACAAAGGGGTGTCGTTTCCACAAAACTGGGAGACAAGTCCCAACACTGGTGCTCTTGCACCATCCGTGGGAGCCCTTCTGAGATTGACAGGTGGCGAGGGCCTCTGGCTTCAGAAACAGAACTGGTGACATTTGTGCCTCTTCCTCCTCTTCTGTAGAACTGCTTGCATTGGTCACTGTCAAGTTCTGTCTCTCTGGGTGGGGACAGGTCTGGGCTGCAGTGGGGTCGGGGGTTGCCCGGAGAGCAGGGGGCGCAGGGCAGGGCTGAGCTGGGGGAAGGTGTCCTGTGGGAGGCTCTGTGACACAGCCCCAGGGCAGGAGCAGGTTGGCTGGGCGACACAAGAGCACTCCCTGAGCGCTGGTTCCTGCCAGCAGCAGGTCAGCACTCAGCACCACAGAATTCCTTATTTAACCTGCGAAGCGGGGGAGCTTACTCCTTTTTATAAGTTTCTAAGTTTGTAAGAACCTTGAGCAACAAAGTCGGAATTTGAACTCAGTTCTTATTTGAACAGGTTCTTCCCCTGCACACCGCACTGCCTTGTATGTGGCGGTGGCGCGCAGAAAGCCCTCAGCCCCGAGGTGAGAGAATGCATGTGTGCTTCAGGGAGTGAGGCTTCTGTTTTCTGTCATTATTAACATTTGGGGCCACAGCGTGAGCCACAGAGCCCTGCCCCTCCTAACCCACTCTCTGCCCCCTCTCCCAGATGCCCTGCTCCCCCAGTGGTGGAGGAAGCCACCGTGTCCACTGGCAGGTTAAGTTGTGGGGTGCCTTGGACCCCAGTGTGGGCAGTCACTGTAGCTAGTCCTGACAGACAGCTGAATATCACTGGCATAGGTGTTCGTGCAATACAGGAAAATGGGGGGGGACTGATAAAATTAAAAGAACAACATGTATACTATGAGCCCAATTTTGCTAAAAGTTTTTAAATAAAAGCTTAGAAAAATACACCAAAGTGATAGAACTAATTGCAGTCCTACCTTTTAAAAAATATTCTCTTAGAAAAGAATACCAGAATGGTACCCCCTTTTTTTCCCATGAGGTGATGGATCTGTGGGTTTGCTTTTACATTTTTCTTTGTGCTTTATTTCTTTTTAAAATGCTCTATAGTAAATTTGTATAACTTCTCTACTCAGGAAAAAAAATTGTTTTTGATGCGGGAAAGACCCATGGAAACCAACAAAGTTCCTGAAGGGACTGCAGAGTAAATAACCCGTGAGGCATCTGGGGCCTGGGGGCTGAGTCCAGGCCTCCACACACATGGATCCGGCGGGGGGTGTAGGCTAGACTTGCCCTGGATCTGACCAAAGGGGGACGTGCATGCAGGCCTCTCACCACCTGAGCCCCTCATTTGTTACTGAGCTGTGGCAGCTCGCCTCCTAGGAAGTGGGCCCACAGATCCGTGCCTGGAGGGGCGTGTGTGTCCCACTGGGTGCCCTCGGGCTGCCCCTTCCCTCAGTGCCCTCCCCCCCCCCCCCCCCAGTGCAGGGCAGCCTCAGGAGCATCCCTCCCCACAGAGCTGGGTTGGAGAGGAGAGGGACATTAGGTGCCAGGCTTTCCCCAGAGGCGAAATGTGGCCAGGACCGCAGCCCTGTCTCTCACTCTGTCCCCCAAGAGAGGTTTGAGTCTTTGCTTTTTCATGACAGATGGCAGGAGAAATGACCAAGTGAATGAGGAGAGAGCGGCCACGGTGAATACGGAAATGAGGCGGGAGGGGCAGGCCAGTCCAGTGCTATTCTGCCAAAAGACACTCTTCCATCAGACGGTGTCCGCCTCTGTTTGAGTAGGGGCCCGATCCCGGGGGAGCCGACATCTGGTCTAGGCCTGGAGGTGGAGTGCCCAGATGCATTGTCTGCAAGCCTGACTTTTTCTCATTCTCCTGTATTGCTCGCACACCTTTGCTGGTGACATTTAACTAAGACTAGCTACAGTGACTGCCCACACTAGGGTCCAGGGCACCCAGTGACTTAACCCGCCAGCAGACACCGTGGCTTCCTCCACCACAAGCGGGTTTTTGCGGTTCCTAGGGCACGTACCCGGCCCCAGTGCTGGGCCATCCCGGGCCCAGTGCCCTGGAGCGCAGGTGGCTACACACAGGACAGGGCCCTGTTCTGAGCCAGGAGTGCCATTCTGAGGCTGGGGTTGTACTAACACCCGTGCATCCTCGCAGGTGGGCCAGGAGGGAGAGGGCGAGAAGACCTGGGTGGTCTGGGGTGCGAGGGGCTCACCCAGGGGGAGCAGGAAGGACCTCTGGGAGAGGGGGGCAGAGAGTGAGGAGGGGCAGGGGTCTGTGGCTCACCATGGCCACAGCAGTCTGGGCTTCCCCCCAGGCCGCCTTTGGGCCTTGTCCTGCTCTGGATCGCTCCCACAAGGGCTGAGTTTGAGCGGGGTGGCGAGTTTGCAGTATTTTCCCTTCAGGGACTTGACCCACTGCATGGACTACTGGGTCCTGGATTCCCGGAGGCAGGAGGAGCAGGACCTGCCAGGCCCGGGAGAGGCTGACTGACCTCACAGTCTGCTGTGGAATCGGGGCCCTAGCAGAGGCGGCTCCAGAGCTGGTGCCAGGACTGTGCCCAGCACCTGCATGCTGAGGGCTCGTCTCCTTCCAGGAGAGGCTGAAACATCCGTGGCCTGGCGTCTCACTAATGGGCCCAGCCTAGAGCCCTGGCCTCGCACCTGGCCAGGCTTGCTGCGGTCGCCCCTTTTCTTGCCCCGAGTGCTTCCCTGTGCACAGGAGGTGGGCAGAGTGCCACGCTTCCGTGGTGGGCAGGGGCTGGGGCTGTTGTCGATCGTGGATGATCAGGCCTGGAGTCAGCTTCCCAGCCCCGGTCCAGGCCACTGGACCTGAGCTCGGCTCACACCTCCCCATGCTCGGACCCTTTGCCGAGGGACTGCTGAGCCCCACGTGCCCGGAAACAAGTCAGGACTGTAGGGTGATGTTCAGATGACTGTGGCCTTTCTGCTTTGGTTCTTCTCTGGGCCGGGGAAGAGGCAGCTTTGTGAACTGAATAGAGCAGAGACAGTGCTGTGTGACCTCAGGCAGGTTTGTCCTTCACTGAACCTCCGCTTCCTCGTGACTAAACAGGACAGCTTTTCTCTGTCCTGGGCAGGACCAGCTGACTCCCTGGAATAGCCCTCAAGCCCAGGCCCACCTCCCTGCGCCCACCTCCCTTCTCCCACCACCCGGAACTTCTCCCTGCTCCCGAGGAGGGTGGCTTCTGTCCCGTGCTATTCCTCAACTGGGGAGCTCTTGACCCACTTCTCTGCCCTCTCCCCACCTCCACGTGAAACTCCCTGTGGATCCTGCCACCACCCACCCCCAAGTCCCAAACATCCTTGGGGCTCCCCTTCCACACCCCAGCACATCCCCACCTCTCATCCTTGTCTCTCTCAGAAGACTCCAAAAGACCACAGTTGTGAAGTCAGCAGCATCGGTTTTGGCTTTTCTGACTTTTCTTTTTATGGAGTCCCCTCCAACCATCAGTTTCCCTGGTCACTCAGCAGATTGGTGTTGCACGCAGACAACAGGCTGGGCATTGCCCTAGACTCAGGTGGCAAAGCTGTGAGTGAGATGGGCAGGCGGGCGTCTCTAGCCCATAACAGCCTTGGGGCCCTCAGCAGGCAGCTCAGCCAGCTTTCCTTTTGCCTGAGAAGGGCCCACACCATTGTGCCACAATCCCACATGTTCCTTCTTAGGCCTTTTCCACCATTTGTTGAATGAAGATATGCCCAGCAGTTAAAGAAATTTCCAGCAAAATATTCACAAGTGAGGTACATCTCAAGATGCAGAAGGAAGGATCCTTCTGCAAAAATCACAGGGTCAGGAAGACTCTGAAGATAATCAGAGCCCTGGAGGGCCAGGGAAAGCTGGGGAGAAAGAGCTGTGGGGCCTGCAACATCCGTTCCCTCTGCCTCTGCTGGACTCTCCCCTGCACTCCCGGGGGCAGGTCCTGCTGTCCGTGCTCCGTCCTTCGCGCGGCCCCTGGCTGCAGGCCTCCCTCTTCCCCACTGTCCACATATCCACTGAGCCAGGCTCAGACTCTGGCCCTCAGAAACCCCACTCGGCACTGATAAGCCACTGCTCGAGGTACCACATTCTGCACCCATGGGTGAGGCCCAATGGCAGATACTGGCAGGAAGGGGAAACCGTGCCTATGGAAAGTAAAACTAATTACAGCTGCCACAACAGGCATGGCTTCTTGGTTATGCCTTCTCGAGGAAGGACGCCCAGGAATGATGGTGTGTGATTGTGCAAGCCAGTCCCCTGAGCAGGTTCATGCTGTCCTGCCCTGAGCTCGGGCAGGCCAACCTCAGCCTGCTCCAGGCCCCTTGGTTCTGAGAGCCCTGGGCCCAGTGCTTGGGCTTTGTATGCCAAGGCCTGGGCCATATCCAGACCCTGCTTCTCCCTACCTGTGAGGCCTCGGCAAGCCCTGCCCTCCTCAACTCTTAGCGCCTCCAGGGGCCCATGAGGTGCTAGGAGTTGGGATTCTTTACCTGTAAAAAGGAAATGCTGTCCTTCCCCCGAGGTGGAGAGCAGGTAGTGGAAGGAAGGTTCCGCGGTAGGGATATTGGTCCCAGAGCCCGAGTGCTGGACGGATTCCCTGCCCTGGTCTCAGGCTGCTGCTGCTGTGACATTTCGCTTTGTCTACAGCAGACTCCCGGCTAAGCAAGTAGAGAGAGCCTGGAGCGTGAGATAGAGGTCTAACTGTCCCATTGTCACTCACAAGTTCTGTGACCTTGGATAAGTCACTTCTGCTCTGTGAGCCTGTTTCTTTGTATAATCAGGCAGTTCCTATCTCAGAGAGTTTTTTCCAAGGGATGAATGCACAGTCCCAGGACGTGGTCAGGACCCATATCACTGGCACCTTTGCCTGTCACCTCCCCCACAAAGAGAACTCTTGTTACCCATAGTGACCCTGAGGACCACTTGCTGTGCTCTTCCCTGGATGTCTAGAGAGTGGGCCCAGGCCCAGAAGGCAGGATCCCAGCACCACCAGTGACCATGAAGCCTGAGGCCTTGCCTGCAAAGTGAGGCACAGGGTCAGCGCCCTCCAGGTGCTTGTGAGCACGGGCTGACAGGACAGCAGGGGCGGAAGCAGAACCTGGGACAGGGATGCCCTGACGCTCTGTCCTCCTGTCCTCCCTTCCTCAGGAACTAAACCCAACTGGCTGACTGTTAACTACTTAAGTGTTTCAGATTTCTCTTACACTCACTTTTTTTTTTTTTTAATCAAAGGAAAGTTCTAGTCACTGAAATGCTTAGGGCAAAGAGCTGTTCTACTTTCTTAGCTCTGGGACAAAAGTAGCCCTTGGTATAAATATCAGTGTGGTAGAAGGTAAAGTAGAATGTCTCTCTTCCCCCATTGCCCTCCTCATGGAGATGGTTCTAAAAGGCAGCAGTCCCATTCTCCCTTTAGTAAAGAGGGTGTGGAAACTTCCAGAATGTTTCTCCCCTTTGAGGGTTTGGAGCTACTTATAGTCCCCACACAAGCTGATCCAAGAGAATGATGTGGCACATGCAGGAAGTCAGGAGACCCTGCCTGCTCCCAGGACATGCTCTGGTGGCTCCCCGCTTTGATTTTCCATCACATCCTTTGGTTTTCCTTTGTTTCCCTCTGCCTCTGTCTCCTCACAGCCGCATACACGGCGCCACCACCCCTCCTCCTAACTGAGTAATGAAGGCCCACTCTCCAGCTGGATCTGGGCTTTCTGGTTGTCAGCTCTCAGTTCAGCATTAATGTTGCCCAAAAAGCTTGCGAAGGGTCGGGAGTAAATGTTGGGGCTACAGTAGGACTTCAGAAACTTGCCAGGGTGCACTGTTCTGTTCAGCACAGGTCCCACTCGTGCCCTCATCCTCGGGCAGGGTGTCTGTGCAGGTGGCCGCCCCTTGCTGCCTTTCCCATTCACATACCCTACATTTGGGCCCGCGGGACTGCGGGAACTCCAGGTGATGACTCTGGGTTCGGGGTGACTTAGGAGCTGGCCTCAGACCTGGAGGGGTACCCTCGGCGTAGGGGGCCTTCTGAGGCTTGAGCAGAGAGAGCTGCCACCCTGCCTGTCTCTGCCTGGGCTCCCTGGAGTTAACGGCTTAGGAGGCGTCCTCTGTGGGGCAAAGGTTTGGTCACCACGTACAGGCCCTGGGGAGGCTACTGTGCCAGCATTCACTGCAGCTCGGGTACAAAGGTGAGGCCACCAGTGATGGTCTGCATGAGGTGGCACTAGTTACTCAACTTCTCCATCTGTAAAGTGGGCATAAGGAATACCCACCTCAGTAGAATAGAAAGTACAGAAAGAGTCCCAGAAAAACAGGAATTTAGGACACATCAGAGGTCATCTCAGATTGGTAGGGGAAAGATAGCTCATTTGAGAAATGGACAACTTGCCGCCTAGAAAAAAAATTAACTGGATCCTAGCCCTTAAACCATACATTTAAAAAAAAAAAAGTTCCAGATAGATAAAAGATTTAATTGTAAAAAAAAAGAAACTAATATTATAGCAGGAGAATATGCAAGAATTGTTTTTAAAAATCTTGGCAAGGGGAGGTCTTTCTAAGCCTGACAGAACTGAGGGAAGCTCTACAAGGTGCAGACCAGTACATTTCCATATGGAACAAAACCGACAGGAAAGTCAAAAGAGAAATGACCTGGAAGAAACAATTGTCTAACTCTGTTGACAGATAAAAGGTGTTCATTTCCTTACTTTATAAAGAATTTCTCCATATGGAACACAGAAAAGATCAGCATCTGCGTAAACACACAAAGTCTGGAAGGGGGTCATTCCTGGAAAAGGAGCTACCATGCTCCCTGCGCCTGTGGCCCTGGAGTGTACCAACAGGAGCACCAGGCGGGATTCTGGCTCCAAGCCTACGTTTGAGGGCCTCCCTCCAGGTTATTCCTGTTGTCTGGGCCTCAGCTACCTGAGCTGTGAAGTAGGGGTAACTGTAGTCCCTTTTATTCGCTAGAGTATCAAGGCTGTGGAATGGGGCGGTAATTGCTGTGTAAATACTTGACCTATAAAGCCTGAAAAGATGCGGGAGGGGCCGTATGGGTGGGGTGCTCTCAGGATAAGAAATGTGGTGATAAGCCATTTTCCTGCCCTGTTGCTGACCATGCGAGGAATATAGCACTCATATCACTGATGGGAGAATAAGTATGTGTTAGACTCCTGAATGCACATACCCTCTGACTGAGCGGTCTTTCTTGAATAACCATCCTAGAGGTGACACGCAGACGAGGGTATTTGTGCGGTGCTGTGTGCAAAGCTGAAACAGGAAATAGTCCTCCTGCAGTGAGGAACTGGTTAAATAATTTGTCATATGTCCCTAACCTGGATGATCAGGCAGCTTTGACGAAAAGAGGCGGGTCTACCTGTACAGATGGCGGGGCAGTCTCCCGGATAGGGCATGCCTCATTTTATTGCATTTCCCTTTTGCACTTGGAAGAAACTGTATTTTTTGCAAAGGGAAGGTCTCTGGTAACTCTGCATCGATTGGGTCTGTCAGGGCCATTTTCCCAGCACTGTTTGCTCACTTAATGTCTCTGTGTCATATTTTGGTGATTCTTGAAATAGTTCAAATTTTTTCATTATTACATACTTTTTTAAGATTTTATTTATTTGAGAGAGACTGAGAGTGAGCCCAGTGCGGGGCTCGATCCCAGGACCCCGGGATTATGACTGGAGCTGAAGGCAGATGCTTAACAACCAAGCTACCCAGGCACCCCTCATTATTATATTTTTTATGGTGATCTGAGATCAATGATTATAACTCATTGAAAGCTCAGATGGTGCATTTTTAGCAGTATTTTGTAATTAAGGTATGTATTTTTTTTTAAACATAATGCTATTGCACCCTTAACAGACTGCGGTATTGTGTACGCATAACTTTGATAAGCCCTAAGAAAGCAAAAAATTCATTTGGCTCATATTTTATAGCAATATACCCTTTATTGCTGTGGTCTGCAACTGAACTCGGAATATCTCTGAGATATGTCTGTGTATTAAGTCCAAGAACAGGTGTCAAACGTGTGCAAGAATTCTGTTTGTGGGGACAGGAAGCTGGCTTAGGAGGGACAGCTGGGAAGGCAGTAAGTTGCCTCTGGGGACACGCTGTGGCTGAAAGCAGGGCAGAACCTCTGAGTTGTTGTGAATCATAGTCTGATAAAACCTACCTGGAGACACTCCTGTGAGGAATAAAACATCATAGAGGTTGAGGGCAGGGAGCAGCCAGCTTTGAGCACTGCCACCCGACGCGCGGCCTTGGCACAGTCCTGACCAGTATACCTCTTTTTCCTCACCTATAAAACAGGGGTGAAGACAGACAGTCCCCTGGTCGTGAGTGTGAAATGGGGTGGTCTGAGTCAAATTCCTGGGGCGCTGTCAGCAGGCCGGCCTGCAGGGGCGACAGCCGCCGCCCCCCCCCCCCCCCATCACATTCAGTGGCCCAGCTCTGGCACTCCCCAGCTCCCGGGCCAGCCAAAAATCTTTTTCTGACGTTTCTGCTTTGGGACTCCTCTCCTCCCTGGGATGAGTCTAGTTCCTTGGCAGATCACCTAACGCGGCTGCTTTGGCTTTCAAGTCAGGAAAGCAGGTCTTTGAGGAGGCTTGGAGAGTCCCCCTGTGCTTCATCTCTGAGGCTGTGGACGTGCCCCCCAGAGGAGTGGATGCACCTGGGGCTGGGCACCCTGCATGCCCCGGCCCTGTCCACTCTGAGCCCCGGTGCTGGCCAGCTCGCCTGGGAGCCACTCAGGCAGGAGTGGGCTGTCTGGGCAGACTTGTCCGCCCAGAGGTACTTGTCTGTACCCCTCGGTGCCTAGCGTAGAGGAGAAGAATGTGGTGAGGGGCCATGAGAGGCTTCCACCGGCCCCCAGTTCAGAAGGGTGCTCACGTCGGTCTCTCTTGCTTTCAGGGGTCTAACGTGATGGAAGAGCAAGACCTGCGGGAGATTGGCATCAGTGACCCACAGCACCGGCGGAAGCTGCTCCAGGCGGCGAGGTCCCTGCCCAAGGTAACCACTGATGGCTCTGCAGCCTCGGCCGAAGCCAGGGCCCTCTCCCGACCCCACCTGGACCCAGAACAGGGAAGGAGCCTGGCTCCAGGGGATGTGGATCACTGCCAGGGGTCTGCCCCGCATCCTGGGGGACCCAGCAGGCAGCACAGAGGTCTGTTTACTGTCTTGCCACGTCCTGGGGCTGGTAGCCCCAGCCCCTCCCCTTGACTCTGCTGCCCTTGTTTGTTCCACGCACCCCAGAGCTCAGGAAGCACAAACAAGTCCCGATAGTGAGGCCAATGCCCACTTCACAGGAACACACCATATTGTCCCACCAGGTCCATGATCTTGTCAGAGCTCAGTGGGAGCCCCTCTGTGAACCCTCCCTCCCATCTAGCAGTACCCACTGGGGCTGTCTTCCTCAGGCCTGGAGGGCTTCGGGGGCCCCACCTCACAGGTGGGGGTGCTG